>NC_056513.1:22979310-22983507 GCF_014905685.2 Nematolebias whitei
ATGTGAAGAACATTCTTTTTTTTTCTCTCAGGCCTTAAAAACCAGGTTTAGAGCTGAAAAAGCTGCACGGAACTGCAGATGCACGTTTTTACAAACAATAGATGTGTTCGTCTTTTTATTGTGACATTATTTTTCTTTTCACTCTTTCATTCATTCCACTTGTTTAAAACAATCTAAATTTGTACGCATCCTTTATTATTGTTGTCTTTTGTTGTCATCGCTCTGTTAAAATCCAGGTCTCTCTTGTAAAAGAGTCCCTGAGGCTCAGTGGGATCAACCTGCCTAAATAAAGGTTGAATGAATGGATGAAAACTGTTTGGTAATCATCAGACCATCTTTATTCTTATAATCTATTAGAAGTGTTTCTTTGAACTGGACTTGTAATTATCTGGACTTCTGCAGGACCTCATGTCAAATCTCAACACGTTTCACTAGAAAAAACATTTAACACTTAGTTAAAAACGTTCTAATTTCAGATTTGTGTTTGTGCTGACCAAGAAAGCACATTTTCAGCAACAACAATAAAAATAAATTTCATTAAGAAACTTAAAGGCCTCGCGCATATCACCCACCGCCTTTCATGCAGAAATTCAAAAATCGTATAATGTTGAGAAATGACACAGTTACAGTCATTCTGGTTAAGCAATAAAAATATCAATACAGCGTCACGCTCAGAGAACGTGCTGCTACAACCACCTAACATCTTAGCTCATTAGCTGTAAAACTGGCTGAGTTGTAACCATTTAGTGTTGGCTTACATGGATTAGCTGTGGCGCACATCTTAAATACGACTGTCACCAAAAGTTAATCAGTTCTAGATGTGCACCCAGTGATTAAGTTACAAAAGTTTTGTTGAAATCCATCCACTGGTTCGTGTGATATTTTGCTAACAGACAAACAACTTTAATTCCAACAACTAACGCTAAAATTCTTTCACAATTCGTAGTGATTAAAGTAATGTGAATGACTCTCAGCTACAATTATACCTAATTTTAGCTGAATATCTGTAAAACTGACAGAATTATAGTCATTGTTGTATTTTTTTCAACTCAGTTGTCTGTAGTGGTTGATTTCAATTGGGTTAGCTCCAAATGTTAATCAGTTGTTGAGGAGCACCTAATGATTATTTCCAGAAAAGATTCAATAAAAACTGTAAAGTGGTTCATGAGATATTTTGTTAACAGGCACGCAGACACGTGTGATATAAAATCATCTGGTTGATAATTAAGACAGAAGTCAGCCTTTAGCAGCATCTGAGATGTTTCTAGTTGATTTAACCCTTTATTGGAGTTTTGTTTTCTTCAAGGGATTCATTAAACTTGTATGAGGCACCCGGCAGACATTTTCCAGTGACAGACAACAAAACGTCCGTCAGCTCCTGTGACCTCCGGACTGGACAGAACTTTACAAGAACAAAACGTTGAACAGAACAGAAACAGAACGTTGCTTTAAAAAATAAATGATTTGTATAAGGGCATGTTGTAGCATGATCAGATGTAGTGTGACATCACTGTGTTAGTCAGCAGCGTCTGCACCTAAACACACACACACACACACACACACACACACACAGCTGATGGTGACTGGACAATCCATGGTCGGGGCAACATCAAACATATCAGCTGAGCACAGTAACGAACAGTGACGAGTTAACATATCTGTTTTGATCTCAGAATATATTCTATAAATCTGGGTTTGGGTGATGATCCAGGTGAAATCTGAGCACCAGATTAAAAGCATGATGTCATCCCAGTTCCACAATCCAAAGGTCCTCGTCTGACTTCACCTTTCTGTCAGCAGAGCCTCTAGCTGCATGGGGCCGCCTCAGCAGAATGAAATCATCTAACTGCAATCTTCATTTCCATTACAGTGGGTTTGTATTTAGGATATAACTAAAACGATGGCCTTTCCCGAGAAAATGCAGTGTGGATGCTAATTCCAGAAGAACTTGCTGAAAAACAGCTAAAGATTTAAAAAAATTCTGAAATGTAGCTGAAATGGAAGACCAAGCCTAAATTAGCAGAAGAGAGCAGAAAGGACGCATAATTGCTGAATTAGGATGAAAGAAGCAGAAATTAGCATAAAAATTAGGAAATTAGCTTAAAAAAGCTGAAATTAGCAACAACAAAAAAATAGTTGAAAAATATAAAAAGAAGCTTAAACTACCTGAAGGAAGCAACAGAACTTAAATCGTGGAATCAGCTGAAAAAGCTCAAATTAGCATCAAAAGAGCTAAATGGTAGTTGAAAAAAGCAAAAAAGGCTGAAGCTAGCAGAAAAAAAGGCTGAAAGGGGCATAAAAAAACTCAAATTAGCATAAAGAAGTTAAATAGGCTGAAAGTTGAGTAAATTAACATGAAAAAATTAAATTGATCTGAAAACAGCTAACATTAGCTTAAAAATGTTGGAACGAGCTGAAATGAGCAGAAGAAAGCAGAAAGAACACATTCGGCCAATTAGGCTAAAAGAAGCAGAAATGAGCACAAAAAAAGTGGAAATTACCTGGAAAAGCTGAAATTAGCACACACAAAAACAGCTGAAAAGTAGCTAAAATAACATAAAGAAGCTTAAATAACCAGAAGGAAGTGGAGAGAGCACTTTTTTCTGAATTAGACTGAAAAAAAAGTTAAAATGAGTGCAACAAATGTGGAATTAGCCAGAAAAGCTAAAATTAGCATAAAACAGCTAAATAGTAGTTGAAATAGCAGAAAATGCTGAAACTTGCATAAATAAGCTGAAAGGAGCATAACAAGCTGTAATTAGCTGAAAGACATTAGAAGAAGCACAAAAATGTTGCAGTAAGCAGAAAGAATAAAAGCGTCACAAAACAGCTGCAAAAAACAGCTGAAATTAGCTGAAAGTAGTCGAAAAACTGCTTAAATGTGCACAAGGAAGCTGAAAGACGCTGAGAAATGTGAAAGGAGCAGTAAAAGGTTGTAAACAGATCTAAAGGTTTTGAAGGATGTAAAATGAGCTCAATTCATTTTCTATGAGAGGAAATGTGGCAGAAAAGGCTAAATATTTCAAAAAAGCAAAAACTGCACCAACACCAAACTAGCACCCTTCTCCTGAACGAGCTGAATGTTTTGGTACACGTGATTTGTTGAAATAGCACAAAAATTAAGGAATGAGAAAGATGCTGAAAAACATATAGGGAAGAAAAATGGATGCTTCATAAACATTCACACATTCATCTATAATTTTCATGACATCTGAGGCAAAATGCTATGTGTCACCTTCACCACACAAGCACGAGCTAAAGCAGAGCGTGCAGCGTAACACTGACACAAATATCATGTGGATAACCCATATACAGCCAACAATAATAAGCGGTTTAAGTGTTTTGAAGAAGGGTGCGTTCATTTAAAAGCCTTTCTCTTCTCCCTGTCTGCTGAGGTCCACGATGTGATGCAGCTCTGACAAAAGGCTTTGTTGCGCTGCAGCCTCACAGCTCCCATCCTGCACCGCTGAGGACATTCCTGCTGACAAATTCAAATGCACGTCAAATGATTGCCTGGAACAGCCCACCATCTTCAGTTACATGGTGCTGAGCTGCACAGATGGGGAGGAGGAGGGAAGGAGCATCGTTTATTGTTAGGGAAAACAGGGATGGAGGAGGAGGATGCTGGAGGTTTGCTGCAAAAACAAGACAAGTGCACAAATCTGGGATCCACATGTAGAAACATAAATGACTGCGCCCCACCCAACCGTGGTGCTGATGTGGATTTGTTTGTTTGTTTGCATGCGTGCGCGCGCGTGTGTACCTGCAGAGCCGTACGATGCGGACAGCAGCCACCGGATGCTGGCGCAGATCCGGGCCCGGTTGAAGTCGTACCGGTCCAGCGGTTTGATCTCCGGCACCGCGAAGGTTTTCTTCACGGCAGCGCCCGGAGAGTCCACCATGACGGCGGTGTGCCGCTCGGAGGACACCGAGGAAGGAGGAGAAGGAGGAGGAGGAGGAGGAGGAGAAAGAGGAGGGGAGATGTAGGAGGAGACCCGGTGTTGCTGATACAAACTGGGAGAGAAACATGAAGAGAAATTTGCCTTTCAGGGAATATTCAATATGGGGGCTGTTAGTGTGGGTGTAGTGGATTGATGTTTTTATTATTTTTTTTTTATTATTTATCTATAGCCATAGCACTACCAGCCCACATATTGAATATTCCCTGAAAGGCAAATTTCTCTTCATGTTTCTCTC
>NC_056513.1:22983607-22986086 GCF_014905685.2 Nematolebias whitei
ATGATTTGGATTTCCTAGCAAATCTTTTCCAGGAGCTGTTATTAGTGTGAACATCCTCCCTCCACTGGCGCTTCAGGCTCGGGGAAATCCCCATGCAGTACCACATCTGCGCCACACGAGGGCGCCTTCGAGTCAAGTACACGTCAACACAATCAATTTCAATTCAGTTTATTTATGTAGCGCCAAGTCACAACAGAAATCGTGTCAGGACACTGAACAAAAAAAAAAATCATATATGAAAATGATTGAGACAAATTTAGAGATGAGTTAAATGGCTCTTTGATCTTGACGGTCCGTGTATTTCACAGAGCAGCTCTGTCCCATACGTCGCCTTCAAAGCCAACCTCCTGTTGGAATCTCAAAAGTAAACTTTTAACACCTATCCAAAACAATCACTCATCTATAAAATGAAATATATAAATAAATAATGCAAACATAACAATTAAATTGATCATTTAATAATTAAATACATCATTAAATCGTATACAATTTAATTATTACATACACAATTAAATAATGAAATGTATGTTTTAAATTATTTATTTCATGGTCTATGTATTTATTTAATTTTGTTACATTCCGTCCTCCAGTGTGGAACACCAAATTGCTCAAAATTAAATAAACAAATAAAGCATTGTGAAATAAGTATCTAAGCTCATTATTATGAAAAAATAATTATTTTATTATTTTATTTCATAATTGTGTTTTGCATGATGGCTTATTTCATGAT
The DNA here is from genome assembly GCF_014905685.2 of Nematolebias whitei. Classification (NCBI taxonomy): domain Eukaryota; kingdom Metazoa; phylum Chordata; class Actinopteri; order Cyprinodontiformes; family Rivulidae; genus Nematolebias; species Nematolebias whitei. Next base: position 22,984,338 of record NC_056513.1, read on the forward strand.
GACGTTTTTCAGCTGTCCTTCACCGTCAGTGGGTTGGACCTGCACCCCACTGGCTGAACCTTCACATCCATTCTAGCAGCTAGCAGCGACTTGCAAGGTCAACAGTCATGAAGGAAGGCCGAGTTGCATGACCTTCATTCATCTCAGGTAACTTTAGCAGATCAAATTGAGAGGATCGCGTTCTCAGAAGATACAGAAGACAGACATGCATTCAGATAAATCCCATTAAGGCCCGAGAACTCATTTACAAGAGAGACCTGATTTCAACAAAAGAATGATGACAACAATGGACAACAGCGACAACAATAGACAGTTATAAAAAGTCATACAGATTTTTTTTATTTTTTTTAACAATTAAGATGGCTAAAATTTTTTTTACAAAAAACAGCTAAATTATAAGGTGAATGTAGAAAACTAAAAACAGGAACATGTCTGCATTGATCCCTGCCAGGAGTCCAACAGATTCTTAAAGCCACTTAGAGAGGTCAAGGTCGAGAGCTTCAGATCTTTTTGTAAGATATTCCAGGAAACAGGAGCGGAGTAGGAGAAGGCCCTTTTGCCAAGTTCAGTCTGCTCTGAGGGAACACTGCAGGTAATAATGTCCTGAGAGCGCACGCTGTAGCTGCACTCACGCAGAGACGTGTAGGAGGAGATGTATGAAGGCAGCAGACCAAGAAGTGACTTAAAGATGAAAATAAGATGTATATATACATACATACTTTGTACATATACATACATACATGCATATATACATATGCATGTATATGCACATGTACAGGTTCTTCTAAAAAAAATTAGCATATTGTGATAAAGGTCATTATTTTCCATAATGTAATGATAAAAATGAAACTTTCATATATTTCAGATTCATTGCACACCAACTGAAATATTTCAGGTCTTTAATTGTTTTAATACTGATGATTATGGCATACAGCTCATGAAAACCCAAAATGCCTGTCTCAAAAAATTAGCATATTTCATCCCACCAATGAAAGACAAGTGTTTTTAATACAAAAAACACCAACCTTCAACTAATCATGTTCAGTTATACACTCAATACTTGGTCGGGAATCCTTTTGCATGAATGACTGCTTCAATGCGGCGTGGCATGGAGGCAATCAGCCTGTGGCACTGCTGAGGTGTTATGGAGGCCCAGGATGCTTCGATAGCGGCCTTAAGCTCATCCAGAGTGTTGGGTCTTGCGTCTCTCAACTTTCTCTTCACAATATCCCACAGGTTCTCTATGGGGTTCAGGTCAGGAGAGTTGGCAGGCCAATTGAGCACAGTAATACCATGGTCAGTAAACCATTTACCAGTGGTTTTGTCACTGTGAGCAGGTGCCAGGTCGTGCTGAAAAATGAAAACTTCATCTCCATAAAGCTTTTCAACAGATGGAAGCATGAAGTGCTCCAAAATCTCCTGATAGCTAGCTGCATTGACCCTGCCCTTGATAAAACACAGTGGACCAACACCAGCAGATGACATGACACCCCAGTGACTGTGGAAACTTGACACTGGACCTCAAACAATGTGAATTCTTTGTCTCCTCTCTTCTTCCAGACTCTGGGACCTTGATTTCCAAAGGAAATGCAAAATTTACTGTAATCAGAGAACATAACTTTGGACCACTCAGCAGCAGTCCCAGGCGAGATGCTTCTGACACAGTCTCTTGTTCAAGAGTGGCTTGACCTGGGGAATGCGACACCTGTAGCCCATTTCCTGCACACGCCTGTGCACGGTGGCTCTGGA
>NC_056513.1:22986186-22989972 GCF_014905685.2 Nematolebias whitei
GGATGCTGTTTGGGGATTTCGCTCCTAAATCTCAGATTATTCTTCCCTCAAGCTGCTCGGCAGCTTCTTTATCAGCAGGTTCGCCGGAGAAAGATACAAACCAAACACGAACAGTTCCTCAGAAGCGCCATTGTCGCACGTGCTGTCGGTCTGCCGCATTCATTATGCGCCGCTCGTGCGCGCTAAAACTCCTGGCGTTATCAGCGCCGAACACGCGGCTCTTCGCGCGCCCAGAGGCCGGGCAGCGGGAGCTCTGAGACGGGGGAGGCTCCCTGCCTTGGGTCGATGCGGGGAGGGAGGGGTGGAGTGTGTGTATGTGTGAGTGTGTGTGTGGGGGTGGGTGGGGGGTGGGGGGGGAGCAGTCAGTGCACGAGCAGGCTGGGAGTGGAAGAATCAGACCGGATATGACCGTGGAACAGTTCAGTCCAAGCAGCAGACGCGCTCTTTTACGCGGACACATTTGCACCTGCTGGTCCACGACTGTGACCTTTGACCTGTGAAAGTTGAAGGCGTTTAAAGCCACAGGGAGATACAGAACACGGACTCTTTCGAGATTTTCTGGAATTTGTGCCTATTTGTAAAGGGTGTTCTTATTTTCTTTCCATTTTTGGCCGTTTTAAGGCTTTGATTATTAGAGGTGAAACGAGCTGATGATGTCTGAATGTGCTGGGCTTACTGGTTTTTATTTAATGCTGCATCTGTGCAAAGTTGAGTTAAACTGCACTGAGACAAATACCACCAATAAATAAACAAATTAATAAATAAACCATCAAAAATACTCTAAAGAGGGAACATTGTGACAACTCTCTGTCCCATGGAAACATTAAAGTTTTACCTTAGTATCTGAACAACACACACACACACACACACACACACACACACACACACACACACACACACACACACACACACACACACACACACACACACTTGATCTAAAGCTGATCCAACTGAATAAAGATGAACAAAATCGTTTATTAGTCTAAAATCATGATGCAGCTGTAATTAAATTAGCTTAATCTCTTATAACCTTAAATTAACCTAACATTTCAGAGGAACACACTCAAAGAGTGAAACATTTGTCTCCAGGGAGCTGAAAAAACGTTGTTCCACCAAAACAGCATCAAATACTCATGAAAAAAGAACAACCAGATCATTTTTAGCTTCATCGTCTAAATACCAAATATATTCCTTTCAATCAGCTAAAAGATTCTGTTTTACAAGAATCAGAGTTCTCCTCGTGTTCTGATGGCTCAGCGTTTTAACGTGTGCGTACTGTGTGTGTGCAGGTGTGGTTCCAGAACAGACGAGCTAAATGGAGGAAGAAGGAAAACACAAAGAAAGGGCCGGGGCGGCCTGCTCACAACTCCCACCCGACCACGTGCAGCGGCGAGCCCATGGACCCCGAGGAGATCGCACGAAGGGAGCGCGAGCGGGCGGAGAAGAAGAAGCGAAAGCAGGAGAGGAAGCTGATGAAGGCGCAAAGCAAACTTCTCACGGGCGAAAGTTTCCACACGCCCGGAGGCTCGGAGAGCGACAGCGGGGTGTCGCAGTTCACCGACAGCGAGCAGCAGCCGTCGACCCTCGGCGGGAGCATCGGAGGACACCAAACTGATTCCAGCTGCGACCAAACGCGGCACGACTTCAGTCAGCTCCAAAACCACCCAAACCAAAGAACCGTGGGAGAAGCAGAGCAGGTTTCTCCAGGCAGCACGCACAGCTCCAGCCCTGGAGGTCCCAGGTCGTCGGCCCTGCAGAAACGGAACCCTTTCAGCGTGGAGAGCCTGCTGTCCGACAACATGCCGCGACGGAAATCTTCTCTGGACTATTCCTCGCTGCCTAATCAGAGGACTCTGGTGGGTAAAGGCCACTTCCTGCTTTACCCCATCACCCATCAGCCTTTGGGCTTTCTAGTGCCCCAAACCGCCCTGAAGGCCATACCGTGTCAGGACAACAGCAGACTGCAGAGTCCAGGTGAAAGAAGCCCGACGACCTCTGACCTCTCCAGCTTCGGCAGCAACTGTTTGAACTCGAACCACACGCAGCATCACAACAATCACATGAGCAGAACAGAAGGAAGTGACGTGGAGGAAGGAGGTGGGGACTGCAGGGACGGAACGCTCCCTGGCTCTCCTCCACCGAACACTGTGGCAGCCTCGAGCACGCCGTGCAGCGAGGCGAGCGACGAGAGGCCTCAGAAAGTTCAGACGGAGGCAGGAGCCCATGGCTGCCAAGCTGCCGAGCAGCGCGCAAAAGCAAAGGATGCAAGAGAAGAGCGAGCTTCTCCAGTCGTCTCCATGTGTCTGCAGGCAAACACAGAGTGCCGAGAAACACCCGGAACAGACGGAGAGGACGTGGACATGGACTAACACTTTCGAGGAGCAAATATAAAAACAAATACCAGGAACAGCAGAAACATTCCCAAAGCTCAGACACTCGAAAACATATCAGGAATCAGGAGACTTGATCCTCATCTATTTTTTAAATCACGAACAATCAAAGCTGTGCCCGCCCCCTTTTCCTTTCCTTTTTTCAGGCTTTCTTTTTACCCTTTTAATAACAGGTTTCTCTCTTTTTTATTTTATTTTATTTTTGTGAACAACTTGTAACTTCAATAAAAAAACAAAACACAACTTAACAACAAAAATCCTCAGATATTGTAAAACAAAACGAGACAAACAAAAAAAAAAGGGATATTTATATGTACACATTTTGATAAATAAAGTTATTGTTTTAATTGAGACGCTGTCTTTCAGGGGGCTAATTTTGGGGGTTAGTGCGGATCATGACAGCAGGAGTTTGGTCATGTTTCAGCAGAAACACCCCCCCTCTCTGTGTGTGTATGAGCCTGAGCTGGGGGCTCAAGTCCGCCTGGCTGTTTGTATTTATTGCTTTAACAAATTTATTCATTTGAAAAGGCCGAGCTGGAATGAGGTTAGTGGCCGCGGGCTGTAGGACCCTGCGCCTCCTGCTGAGTTTTGATATGAAAGTAATTATTTTCCCACTGGCTGCCGCGGGTCTCCAGGCAATTTTTTTCTCCTCCTCCTCCTCCTCCTTCTTCTTCTTCTTCTTTCCCCTCCTTCCTTCCAGCCCAAAGGGTTATTAGACATTACCGATTTCTAGTGATATGGAATCACATAAACTTCCTACAATAATAGAATTAGCATGAAAGGCAGGGGTGTCAAATTGAAATGGGAAAATAATAGCCGCGCCAGCTGCACCGGCCGTGTGTGTTTGACGCGCGCGGCCGCTGTGCGTGAGGGCGCATAGTGTATTGAGGAAGAGGAGGAGGAGGAGATGGTGGGAGATTCGTGAGGCGGAATTTTCATGAGCTGCCGGCTGTCAGACGGCCCTTGTAGCCGGCTATATTAAGATAGATGCTCGATGATATCCCTCATTGTTCTGTCGCTTATATTGATGTTGCCGTGTTATCGCCCTATTGATCATGTGTCGCACATAATAGGACAGGCGCGCGCCCGCCCGCCCGCCTGCGCCTTGTATTCTTTTTCTTTCTTGTGGGCCTCTCGTCATTTGTTCTAATAGGACTGAGATTCCCTCTGGGGGGGTGGTTGGGGGTGATAAAGATAAAGAAGAGAGGAGGAAAAAGGAGCGCACTGATGCGCGTTAATGTATTTTTTGATCAATTGTTTGTTTTTAGATGCAAAGGAGGGACTATTAAAGAGCCCCCATGCCTGTTTGAAAAAAAAAAAATTAATACACATCTATGCGCTCCTTCTTCCTCCTCTCTTCTTTATCTTTATCACCCCCTACCTTTATCACACACAA
>NC_056513.1:22990072-22991354 GCF_014905685.2 Nematolebias whitei
TATATATAAATAAAGTGGATATTATATGTTGAAACGCCACCAATTCCCCCGGAAAGTGAAATCCCAATTATTAAAACCATTAATTCTGCCCCTGCGCACGCAGCGTTGACAGCCCGGCTAAATATCCCCGATCCCTCCCGGTCACCTCAGCCTTTATTTGCAAATAAATTGAGGGGTGGGGTGAGGGGGGGTGGGGGGTTCTATCCGAGGGACAGAGCTTTAATTTGCCGCGCAGACCCCAAAATGAATTTCCGTGCCTGAGTCCCTTTAATAATATTTACATAATTTTCGCTCAGTGACTCTGCTATTTGCGCTGCTGGAAGCTGGGGTCTTACAGGAGAGGAAAAAAAAAACAATAATTAGACAAGAGGAGGAGAGAGGGTGAGGAGGGGGGAGAGATGGGTTAAAACCGAAGCTGAGCACTAAATTCCCAGACAGCTAAAATCAATGAAAGTAATAACCCTATTATTTAATTCATAAGGACATTATTCCCCCATAAGGCCTCAGGAAACGTCCCCTTCGACCGAAACAATCACATTAAAGCGCCCATTCCGCGCGCGCCTTGTGTGAAATTTCTGCTTTTCTTTCTCTCTTTTGTGCTTTAAAAAAAAAAAAAAAAATTTAAAACTTTTTTTCCTTTTTATAAAGAGGACGGTTTATAATAATCGTTTAGTATCAGGACTGGGATTAATAATAATAATAAAAACAAATAGGAGTTTGATTTCCCTTCAGCAAGGCTTTTACTGTGTTGTGTGAGTTTGACTGCATGTGTGCGCGCGCTTTGGAGACATTACAAATAATCAAACTATTATATATATATATATATATATATATATATATATATATATATATATATATATATATATATAGTTTGAATAGCATTAAATCTTTATTGCCAAAAGTCCTTCATATTAAAGAAGAGTTGCTGCAGGTTCAAAAACAGAATAAATGCATCAGATGTGCAGGAAAAACTAATAAATAGTCTTATCATATGTAAAATATTCAAGAAAGTTGTTAAATCGAAAAAATTCAAGGTTCAAGATTCAAGGTGACTTTAGTGGTACATGAGGTGGAACGAAATTATGTACAAGGTCCCAGTTACACCCAAAAATAGTATAAATATAAAGTATATAAAATAGAAAAAAAGCATCTTAAACTTCGCTTTGAAGAAAATACACGTTAACAAATGACTCTATATTGTTTGTTTTTATATTTTAGGACTTTATAACATAAAAAATAAGGAAGGTTAAAAGATGTCTCTCTCTCTCTCTCTCTCTCTCTC
>NC_056513.1:22991364-22996235 GCF_014905685.2 Nematolebias whitei
TCTCTCTCTCTCTCTCTCTCTCTCTCTCTCTCTCTCTCTCTCTCTCTGTGTGTGTGTGTGTGTGTGTGTTTCAGTGTCACCAACACGAACAACCAATCGATCAAGTTGAGTCTGGACCCACCAGCCCCTCCCCACCCCCCATACACGCGCGCACGCGCACCCCCTGCTGTGTCCGTGCCGCTCATGCATCACACTTTATGAATTCAATTTGAACCGGGGAGAAATTTTCAATTTGAGCGCGCGATCATTACGGCGTGGGGGGATAGCGTAAATTGTTTTTGCTCTATTATGCATTCGGACGCCATCATTTTTCTTTCTAATTACCGAGGTGTCAGCGCGGCCTGTCACCCGGGCGCTGATTTTCAATTTAACTGATCATCATACATTCATTTTCCCATTTGATAAATCTGCTATCTAGACGCGCCCCGCCATGCCCGGAATATTAAAGCGGCGCCGGCGCGCGGTAATAGGGGGATGTGTATGCGGCAATGAGCGCGGATCAGCCAGCTAATTTAGCACCTTCCACATTCCCTGTCTCCATCCCTCGGCTCAGCACCCCCTCCACCCATTTCCAATTCTCAAGAGGCAAGAGGAAAAAAAAAAAAATGGAGGAAGGAGAGGGGAGTGCCCAATGGCTGCCCAACCTCACCCAAAGGAGATATGAAAACAACAGAGGTTAAAAAAAAAATCAGAAAAGATGTTAGAGTCTTAACCCCTGATGTTTGACTTTTACTAGATCAATGAGCCATAATTGAGTTCATCGGTGGATCATATTCTTATTTATCAGATTAAAACTTGCTCGTCCTCCTTACATCCGGAGTAAAAGTAAACCTATTTAGTTCATAAAGTTGAGGCTGAACCCCCAAATCAGTCACAAAACACCAGATGGGGGTCCTCAGATCTCTATAAAACAATTTACATAAAAAAAACAACAGATTTGTGACATATTGTCACCGTGTGATGAAAACAGCAGTGCTATGACACTGTGGAAGTTATGACTGTTTACGTTTTTACTGTTTGCTTTATATAAACCAGCGATAGTTGAGTCACAAGAGTTTTTCACAATCATTTTGTGGCTCGAGAGTTAAAAATATTGGGAATCACTGTAAACCTGTTCACCCTCTTCCTCCTTTACGGGTCACAGGGGTCACTGTAGTCCCTCTGTACTTCGTGGTTCGACTTTCACAGACTCGCTCTTTCGTAGTTTTTCAACAACTGTCGATTGTAATATTACTCACGTAATTGGGACGGTAACGGATAAAAAGTTAGCGAAAGAAAAAACTTTGGACAGGCGCAGCCATTTTGTAGTTTTCTTTCAATAAGCCTGTCAAAAGTACTACACTACCCAGAAGCCAACAGTGCTACCAGCTGCTGCTTTCTGCTGAAATTCAAGGAACAGCAATGGACGACGCAAACATGATCCGATGTGCTTTAAAATAGTTTTGCAACGCAAAGTCAGAACTAACGATCTACATGAAGCTCACAGAACTGACAGGAAAGTTACAAATGATCCTGAAGCTCAATTATCCACGTGCACACCTGGACGAGGCGGTGGACTTCATCGCTGCAGGGTAGGTCTGCAGAACCAGAACAGATCTGCTGGTCTGCAGAGCTGGTGAGTAAAATTTTACTGTACAGTACAGTTACGTATGCTGTTACGTAGGTTTAAGAGTTTAGAACATTGCAAGAGTGTGGGAAAGGTTTATAAAGCCTTAAAATATACATTTAAATAAATGCTGTTTTTTCACTTATCACAGGGGTGTGTGGAATGTAACCCCAGCGATAATCGTGGGACTACTGTACATTAATTAGAAACTGCCGGTAATACTGAATAGGCCAAAAGCACAAAAAGGCAAACAATGAAAGGAGTAACAAAATATGTTATATCAAGAGCTATTTCAGAGTCAGAGTCAGAGTCAGAGTTTCTTTATTGTCATTCGCACCTCATGTGGTTCATGTGGTGGAGCGAAATTATGTACACGGGGTCCCAGTTACATCCAACAATAAAATGTATAAGAAAAACAGTAATAACATCTAAGATATGAACTAAGAAAAACATCAACTAAATATACACTAAGCACTCATAACATAAAACATTGAACATCAGCACAAACATGAACATGAGTCTGTGAGCAGATGTGCACGCATGAACACATCAACATTGAAACAGATCAGCAGCAACATGAAACAGATCAGCAGCAGCATGAAACAGATCAGCAGCAACATGAAACAGATCAGCAGCAACATGAAACAGATCAGCAGCAACATGAAACAGATCAGCAGCAACATGATATGGTTTTTCACAGTGATTATTCTAGTTAGAGATTCATGAGTCTAACAGCCTCAGGGTAGAAGCTGAGGCTTCTATTTCAAGGTAGAAACATAAAATATGAATAAATTTCACATGAAGTGTTTGGTCTCTTGATTTGGATCGTTGGGAGTTCTTTAGACCACTCAGTACCCGAGGTCACGGATGTGCTTCCTCTTATAGGTTCGGCCTTTTCTTTAGTCGTTTTGTCCAGAAGTTTCTTCCTCATCATCATCATGTGCACATTATTCTTTTCATTCTTCATTTGTAGCACAAAATACACATATTTAAAGGCTTAATTTAACCTCTCACCCATTTGAACTGATCTCGAACTCTGTTCTGTCCTGCTTTTGATTCAGAATGAACGGATCCACAACATGACGAGTGCTCCTCTGTTAACACAGCTGAGCTGCTGGTTCTGGTGTCAAATAGTTTACAATATATTTTTATTTTAGTCATAAAGGCTTCGGTGATTTAAAAATGACAGGCCTGAAGTTTGTCCACGTCATCAAAGATGCTCACTGAACAGTTTGACAACATTTACAATCCACAAAATGTATTTATTTCTGTCCAGCACTGTCAGCACATCTTTGTGTTTGAAAGTTTATAGATCTATGTTTAAATTAAATATATTTAAACTACCGTACCTTCTGCCGTACACGTCGCACTGCCGTATAAGTCTCATCAGTCCAAATATGTCTAATAAAGTGGAAAAATCCATAAATACGTCGCTTCGCCATATAAGTCGCATCTATTACGTGTCACCACAGACAACCCGGAAATGTGAGCTGGTGTTGTGCCAAAATCAATTGGCAGCCAAATGGTGACCGCAGGAGCGTGCACGGGAGGACCTTAACAAGAATTTAACAAGATTAACACTTAAAAATAATAATTTGTTTGCTCAAAATTTTAGCAAAGGTGTGTCTCAGTCTAACTTTTCTTAATAAATGCACTTTGACGGTCAAATCAGCTGCATTTCAAAAAGCCGATTCACGGCTGCTGGAGCACGCAGAGGGACAACTCGATGTGCATTTCTTTAAAATTTACTTAGATATCCACCTAAAAACAATTGTTTGCTTGACATTATAGTAAAGGTGTGTCTCAGTTGAACTTTTCCTTAATAAATACACTTTAATGGTTAAATCAGCTGCATGTCGCCTGGGCAGTGCGGTGAAATGCAGCTGATTTGATGTTTGCTCCAGGAGTTATGGAGCGAGACGAAGGTGGCTGCTATGGCAAGCCAAGTGTTTCATTAATAGCCACTTTTACCCATTAATGAGACACTTGGCTTGCCATATAGATCGAGCGCCCTCTAGTGGCTGAAAATGGTAGTGTTTAATATTTTCCATGTCAGAATGAATGAAATCGTCAGATCTCAGCCAAAAATTGTGTCATAAATATGAGGGAAAAACCGTAAATAAGTCGCTTTGCTGTATAAGTTGCAGGGCATGTTAATTTATGCAAAAATATGTGACTTATACAGCGAAAAGTATGGTAAACAACTGATGATCAAAGATGTAACGTGGGATTTATTGTCAAAAAATTTATTTTTAAGATTTAACTTTGAAGCTCATTAAATCGGCAACTCAGTAAAATGAAAGAGTTGATGTTACTTAACAACATATACTTAATTTAAAACACTATTTTTAGGGTGTTAAACTGTCAAAATGACTTAAAACGAGTATACAAAGTATACAAACCCTTTGGTTGTCCGCTTGTGGAACTGATCAAAAATGTTCTTAAAACCCTCCAAAAAGTATGTTAAAAAGTGTTTTTATCACTTCCTAATTTTATTATTTCATTGTTTTGCGAAGAATGAGGCAACAAGAGTGAGGGCCCCTCAAAGCAGCACACATAAAGAGCCATTTCCACCATTTTTTGTTTGTCAAGTTCTTTTTTTTGTTGTTGTTTCTGATTGTTGACTCAAACCAAATAAGACCACTGAGTACAGTCAGGGTGTGTGTTGTGGTGTAATGAGCGTTTACAGGCACAAAGCAGCTTTGGTTTGGTGGCGTTCTTTGTTTCATTAGCCCGGTGGTTGTAATAAATGCCAACGAGCCGACGGGATAGATTTTAATTAAGTCGGTGAGAGATGAGTGGAGTGACACTGAAAGCGGGCCAGGGCGGTGAGATGGAAGTGGAGGGGGACAGCTTTTCAATAAATCGGTTCGCTCAGGGGTTACTCTGTGATTTCCTCTGCAAAGTGTTGGGGCCGAGCACGACTCGCAGTAATTTGGTTGATAAATCAGATGTGTTAGGGGCACGAAGCTTACCGCTCGACCGGTTGGTTCTGCGTGTGATTTATGTGTTACCCGGGGGTCGTACACAGGCCCATGACAGTCCAGGATGAATTAACCAGCAGCCAGAGCGCTCCTAATGAGCGGGTATTACACACACACACACACACACACACACACTTTTAAAGGGAAAAAAGGTGAAGAAGGAAGAACCCTCCCTCCTTTCACCTCACCTGCCATCCCTGAGGTGTCACATTGATTCAGCATCACACACACTCACACACACACACACACACACACACACACACACACACACACACACACAC
>NC_056513.1:22996245-23003302 GCF_014905685.2 Nematolebias whitei
CACACACACACACACACACACACACACACACACACACACACACACACGCACACACACACACTAGGGAATGGTATTATTTATCTACAGTAAGCCATCTATGAGACAAATTGTTCAATAAAGGTTTGCCACCAACTGGTTGGGGTTAACTGAAGCACAGAAGTGACAGAGACACGTCCTGACAAAAGATAAAAAAAAAAAAAAGTTTAATCAAATACTAATCATCATCAACAACAATCAATACTTCTCATTGGCTACAAGCTGTTACGAAAACCGATATTGTCAGAACAGCTTGAGTAAGAAGACGTCAGCGAAATAACTGAAACTGAGCTAGTAATTCTGATGAATACATAAAGTGAAAGTTTTAATTTGTTTCCATTATTTGAGAAAAAAGGACATATTTCCTGTAATGTGTAGTTAATTAGAACAATAATAAAATCAACTAATGAGCCTAACTTAATGAATGTTAAAGTGTTGTAAGGGTAGATGCATAAAATGACTTTTCATCACCTGCTTTGCATTTACTGATGATCTTTTTTTTATATAATGTTTTATACCTCAATCCTTTATTTAAGTTTGAAATAATTTTGACTTGCTCTTATTAGCATTATGGCCTGCCGTCATGAAAGGCAGTCAATGATGTCATCAACTCTGTGTGTGCACAACGGGTTTATTTGTTTATTTATTAGCAAAATATCTCAGATTTTTGTTGACGCTATGAGAAAGCAATCTGTTTGAAGTACATCATATAAACTGGTTACATTTTGGAGTTAATTCAATAGCTGACAATGGCCAAAAAAAAAAAAAAAAGATAAAACACTTGAATTTTACAGATACTAAATTCAAAAATAACAAGCACCAAAAATAACCACAAAGACCTGAAAAATCGAGGTGTTTGCTTAAATTTGGCATTAACTGTTGGAGTCAATCCAATGTGCCTGTCAACAAAATTGAACAAACGGTGAACAGATATTTAATGAAAATCAGAAAGTCATCTTGGAGCTAAAACTGATGAACTTTTGGAGTAAACCTGCATCATGTTTCCATATTTTGAGTTAACAGATTGAACAAAGTCTTTAGTGTGAATGTTTATGAAGCTGTCACACTATTGTGATCCATTTTTGTTCTGCACATTTTTCAGCACTATTCTTGTCCTGCAGTTTTCAAGCTATTTCAACAAATCCTATATCAAAGTGTTCAGCTCATTCAGGAGAATTGTGCTATGAATTTTGGAATCGGTGGAACTTTAACTTTTTGAAATATTTAGCCTTTTTTTGACATTGTTTTTCTCATAGAAAATGAACTGAGCTCATTTTACATCCTTCATATATTTAGATCTGTTTACAACCTTTTACTGCTCCTTTCACATTTTGTTTTGGTTCAGCTTCTTTCAGCTTCCTTGTGCAAATTTAAACATTTTTCCACCTTCTCTCAATTAATTTCTGCTATTTTTTTCTCCTCAGACTATTTCTGCTAACTTCAACATTTTTGTGCTTCCTCTAACTTCTTTCTGCTAATTTCAGCTTGTTATGCTCCTTTCAGCATATTTCTGCAAGTTTAAGCTTTTTCTGCTATTTCAGCTACGATTTTGCTGTTTATGCAAATTTTAGCTTTTTCAGCTAAATCCACATTTTTTGCACTCATTTCAACTTTTTTCAACGTAATTGATTTAAAAAAACAACTTCAAAAGATCTGAACCCTTGCTTTATTTCAACTCAGACCACGAAACCAGTTGACAAAAGCTAAAAGAAATAAAATCCTATCTGCAAAATAGCCTAAGCTTGACAATTAATATTACTAAATAAGTAAACAAAACATTCATTGATTATTGATAATAATGCATTATTCTACATAAATGAATCCCACGTACACAACCATTTTCACAAAAATTATTCTACATTGCATTCATGCATCAAATCAAATCCATCCATTAACTTTACTTGCTTCGTCCTTTTCAGGGGGGTCACTGGTGCCGATGTCCAACAGTCACTGTGCAAGAGGCAGGGGACACCCTGGACAGGTCTCCAGTCCATCACAGGGACACATAGAGACAAACGAGACAAACAACCAATAACTCTTTCATTCACACCTAGGGACGATTTAGAGTTACCAATCAGTCTAACATGCGTGTTTTTGATCTGTGGGAGAAAACCGGAGCACCCGGAGAAAACCCACGCATGCACGAAGAGAACTTGCAAACTCCACCCAGAAAGGTCCCTGGCTGGGATTTGATCCGGTGACTTTCTCACTGAGAGGCTTGAGCAACTGCGCCATTGTGCCATCCTCAAACCAAATCATTCATTATTTTTATAAAGAAGGGTTTGTCTGAGTTTTTAATTTTTTCCATACCTGACCAAAACAAGTTCAAGTATTGTGAACTCATACTCCCCAGCAGTCAAGCTAAACTTGGACAAAAGCCATGTTTAGACAACAACCATCTTATCTCCTTGAAGTTAAACAAATATTCAGATGCTGTCCACATCATAGATGTCCCAATATTAATAATATTTGAAACATAAATTTACTTTTTCTCCTAAAATATTAAGGACGACAGGAAGTTTGAAAAATCCTGTCTGCACTTTTCATCCACGTGGCATGACATTAAATAGTATCTCTGTGCTTTTTCTTTATTAAGCATAAATTCATGTCATTGTGTTTCTGAGCAGTGGTCATTGGTGTAAAACAGCAGGAGCACATTGTCAGAATAGAAAACCACAGTTTAAAAAAAATTATTATAAATACTTATAAATATTAAAATTATTTGTTGTTCACATGACTTGGCTGCATGCATGCAGCACGGTGGCTCAGTTGGTAGAGCTCTGGCCTCTGCAGCGAGAAGGTTGTCAGATTAAATCCTGGCTGGGGGACTTGCTGGATATGTGATCCCTGCAACCTGAAAAAGAAGAAACAGGTAAAGAATAATGGATGGATAGATGGACGTCTATTAATATGAAAAGGACAAACAACCAAGTGATTGACTGTACCAACCACAACAATCTAATTTGCTCATTTGTTTCTTCACTCAAGGACTTGCGCTGCGGTGGTCACATGCACGTTCTTGCAATCCTGAAGCAACAACTTGGAGTTGTATCAGGAAGGGCATCTTAGACAATTGCTAAATTTTTCATGCAAGTTCGCTCGCTGTGGCGACCCCTGAGGAACGGATCAGCTGAGAGTACTACTACTTAAGGACAACTTAAAGGAGTATTCCTAATCTTTTGAAGTGGGGTTATACACAAATAATATCTTACCTGTTATAGATAGCTGTCTGAACAACTTCATTTTGGAGGTCTGATGAGCTCACGGCTAGTCTGAGCTTGGACAAAACTGAAGAAAATGGTTGTTCACAACTTTTTCACAAAACCCTATATTTCAAATGATCTGAACTATTGTTTTAAAAACTGCAACATATAGTTTGATGTTTCAGATCAGCTACGAAGGTCACAATGGAGTTCAACCATAGCATGACAAACATTACCTATAAATCAAATTGATTTGCAAATCTCTCACCAAGTCACACTTGAAGTAATTTGCTTTGTTTTCTAACTACATGTTTCAGCTCAGCCTCTGCCGTTGTATTTGTGAACGTGTGGAACATCCCAGTTTGCAAGTGAGCTGTGAATCAGCATTATATATGAGAACATATGGTTTTTAGTCACAAGATGCCTGATGCAAAAACAAGGTGTTAGGCAAAGAGAAAACAAAAGCACAACTGTTAGATAAACTGAACGTAACATTTCCCCCAGATGTGTTTTATCTCTGTCAAAGTGCAAAATATCCTGGATGCAGTCTGGTGTCAATGATAATTCATCACAACTATCACATTTCTTCACGTCAAAATAACATTATCCTTTACATTTAACAGCTCCTAATTAAGTCTGTCATCAAAATGGATGAACATGGGTTAAGAAAAGCTAAATTCACTGTTGTATAAAGTACCTTCAAGCGATACTTCAGTGAAAGTACAAGTATCTTACCCTAAAATTACATTGGTAAAAGTTGGTCTCCTTTAAATTTATTACTTGAGTAAAGGTCTTAAAGTATCTGACATTTAATGTACTTAAGTATCAAAAGTAACTTTCTCATATAAAATGTACTTAAAGGAAGAGTATTAAGTAAAAGTGAATGGTTAGAATTTCCAAAACAACATTTATTGAGTTTAGTATCCAATGACAAAAACTTGGAAAGTTTGAACTGAACAGTGAAAAAGTCTGATTCTAATGAAGTATATTCATTCAACCTTTATTAACCTTTATTAACCTTTATTAACAAAGCTGGTAGAAAGTCCACATTGTTGTGTAGTTGGCTTCTTTATTGAGCTAGATTCTGTTTGGTTATGCCTTGTTTCTTTCTGAATTCAATAGTTCCTATGCTCTTGAATGCAACGTGGCTGTTCCGACGCTAGTGAACGCACCACTCTGTGTAAAGTGCAGAGCTCAGTTGGAGTTTTTTTTCTCTCTCCTGACACAGACGGAGCCTTGTTGTTCAAGCTTGTTTGTGCTTTACTGGTTTACTGCTGTGTGTAAATACTAGAAGAAACTGCAAATAAATCACCCTAAAGTGGATATCTGTCTCCGTGTTCTTTACTGGGAAGACTAGTGGCCCGACAACTTCATACCTTGCTGCTCTAAAGCAGTTAATGTGCTGGAGAACACCAAACTTCTCCTTTTTAGCAGCTACTGTCATTTTCACACCTATCAGGAACTTACAGTGGCTCCACTGTGAGTCAACAAAGACATATTGTAACTACTGATATCTGCATCTAGTTTGTTCACAGCAAGAACTACAGTTTTTATACAAGCTGCGGGGGAGGGGCTGGGTTTGTGAGTGAGAGTGTCAGTGAGAGAAAGAGGAGGGGCCGCGTGAAGTCACAGACTGGGAGAACAAACAGGCATTGCCCAATCAGATTTCTTCTAATTTTATATTCCAGGAACAAGTAACTAAGATGGTTAAGAGAAATATATTGGAGTAAAAGTACACATTTTATTGAGGAAATGTTGTGGAATGAAAGTGAAAGTCGCTAGAAATGTAAATAGCAAAGTAAAGTAAAGGTACATCAAAATTCTACTTAAGTAAAGTAACAAAGTATTTCTACTTTCTTACATTACGACACTGGCTAAATTAAGTTACATATTGGAGATTAGCTGCACAGGAACTTCTGGATGTAATATCTTCTTTTGCTAGTGCTCAAAACGTATTATTTTAGGAAGTCATTGTCTGAATTTTTGAAGAGTTTTATAAATGTTCCCATTATTAGTTTCTCCACATGTTGTAAAACAAAATCTCTGGACACTTTTATGGAACTTCTCTGTTTTCTACAGAAATTAAATAGTCTCCAAATGTCATCAGCAAAGAGAGAGGAGGAAACAAACACATTTGCATGCACCATGAGCTAAATTCTGCACATGCCAAAGGAGCAGATCCTTCCACCCCCAAAAAAGGCAGAGAAAATATAATAAAGCAAAGAATTGAATACTTCATCTTCCAGATCCCAGGGCGCACATGCCAGGAGTTTTGTATTATAAACGCACCGGTAGCTGAAACTTTAGTTTTACTCGCGTGCACTAATCTCCATCCTATCCTGCTCCCCCACTATAATTTTGACTTTTCTGTATTTATTTAATAAATGCTCCAAATTCAAATTGTAACTTTGTGTGTCAAGAATTAATGGGAAAAGCCATGACTGGTAAATCGTAAAATTTGAATTAGAACGTTCCCATGTAATGCATATCAAACATTTATTAAAGCCACACAGAGTAATTGAATTGTTCTGGTGGTCTGATTTGTTTAACTAAATTCTTCGGCTGTTCAAGTGTGATACAAGATTTCTTGCAGAATCCATTAAAGGCGTAGGTATCCTTTTGCGTGTTTGTGCATCTAAAAAAAAAAAAAAAAACGTATAAAAGTATATCTTTTCCTTTCTTCTCTCCCCATCTAAGCCCCAGCTCTGTCAGCGCTTATCCACATCTCCAGCGCTTATCTGCTTGGAGCCCCTCAGTGAGATTTCAACCACTGTGACACGCAGAGAAAGCAGAGGCTGTCAGTCAGCTGTGCCCACAGATGGAAATCAGGAAGGGAACAAACTGAAGCGAGAGGGGAGGAAAAAAGGGGAAAGTTAATATCATTTCATTCTTTTTTGACCCCGCGTGTGACGGAAAGCAGACTTGATATATAGTAAGCTTATAGAAAGTGAGCACATTAAATCAGCTTCCTTCAGCTCATGTAAATGTCAGCTTGTGTATATCAGCAAAAAAAATAAAAGAAAAGAAAGAAATATACAAACACGTCTGGGAGAGAGTCCTTTCTCCTTTATTGGGGCTGGTTATTAAGCAAAGCCTATAATGTCAGCCTTTCATGTACACACAATGAACACATGTCTCACACACACACACACACACACCACACACACACATGGAGTAACCAGGGAGAAACTTTGTGTTTTAGTAAGCTAAGTTTCACACATCGAGTGGAGGTGTCCTTGCTCTCTATTGGTGTAATTATCACTCCAGGAAAAGTGTTTCATTAGAAAGCTCCTCTCTCAGACACATTACTCACAGAGGGCTGGACACAAACACCTTGGACAACACACACACACACACTAGTCGATAATCTAACACCCACCATTCGTGTCTTCAGTCTGATCTGGTTTTCTGGACATCTTCACCCCCCCCCCCCCCCCCCACCTCGATCTTTTACTGATGTTACTTGGTTAAATTTTGAAATTTGTGTTGTTGTTGTTTTCTCCCCTAGTTGTCATTAATTATAATTAAATTAAATGTACTTTGTACTTGCAGGATCAATAAAAGTTCTATCTTATCTAATCTTAAATTAAATAAGTGGCTCTCAAACTGGGGTCCCCAGACCCTCGGGGGTCCGCGAGCTGGTGCTTGGGGTTCTGCAAAAATTATATATATATTTATATATATATATGTAATGCAGCACGGTGGCACAACTGGTAGAGCTGCTGCCTCTCAGCGAGCAGGTCCTTGGTTCAAACCCCGGTCCAGGGGCCTTCTGGGTGGAGTTTGCATGTTCTCTCCGTGCATGCGTGGGTTTTCTC
>NC_056513.1:23003402-23010274 GCF_014905685.2 Nematolebias whitei
TAATTTAGGAAAGTTTCTTGAATTTTTGACAGTGAAATCAAATGGCAGTCTGGATAAAACCTAAACAGGTCACCAGTCCGTCACAAGGCCATGATAACTTTTCAGGGATGCAGATTTTAAGCAGAGAAGTGAGAACTAAACCTGTGATCTTTATACAACGCTGCACCACTGCGCATGTAAAGTGTTTTTTAAGATATTGCGTTGATTACAAAGGGACAGTAGATATTAAAGAGCAGAGGCAAATCTTGTAAAGGTGCCAAATGTAATTATGTGGGCGGGTTTTTCATCTATATTCCAAAACAGACTGATGAAGGAAACACATTAACAAAAACTAACACACACACACGAGCCAACAATAACACATGGTTTAGATAAAACATGCAAATAAACTGAAGCAAATAAAGCATTATGCAGATAATCTGAGAGTAATATGTGTCACAAGGTGACGTTCCTTCAATTGGTGTTTAAATGGACTCAATGTAAAGTCATCAAATCTGGTCCCCAAAAAATTTGTGACGTAAAATCTGCACAATATTTTTCAAACATCAGTGACTAATGCATCTCTAAATAAAAATTAAAATAAAAAGTAAAAATCTCTGAGTTGTTGCCAACAACAAAACACAATTGTTTACCTCCGAACGAGACGAAGCGAATGAAAACAGGTAAAAAAATGGTTACTTCTATAGAAGAGACATTTGCTATTAATAACCAGGGCTTAATTTGTAAACCGATCGATGCTGGAACGCAAATAGATGGCGGACTAGGCAGGGGCGGTGAGGTCTGGGGGT
This sequence comes from Nematolebias whitei, assembly GCF_014905685.2. Classification (NCBI taxonomy): domain Eukaryota; kingdom Metazoa; phylum Chordata; class Actinopteri; order Cyprinodontiformes; family Rivulidae; genus Nematolebias; species Nematolebias whitei. The sequence goes on from NC_056513.1 coordinate 23,004,191, forward strand.
CCTCCCCCAGAAATTTTTGAATAAAGTAGATGCAATTTCCTGCATTTTGGTGTATTTTAAACATCAATGTTTACCTACATTTGTAAACATTCCACTTCTGTCAAGCTCCTCCCCACCTTGCTTGATGGTTCCGAGCCCAACACCGTCCCTGCTCATTGTTATCCGACTCCACATGTGAAACCTCCAGGCGCCTCCTCCGTCTGGGCTCCTGCCCGCATACGACTGCCTGCTTAGCTCGGCACCCACCCCCACCACTCTTTTACGGGTGGAGATTTTTTTAAGGGTAGACGCAGGAATGCTACTTGAAGGGGCAGCTCTGATGCTCGTAAGTGGCTGTTGTGTTTAAAATGAGTGTTTATGTAATTATTTTCAGTTTACATATCCAATTTAAGTTTTATTCGTTCAAGGTAGTCATATTTGTTCATAACTTTATTATTAGTAAGTCTGAGAGTAAGATCATTTTGATGGTTTACGCTCAGATTTGATGAGTAAAGTACAAAAAGATACGTTTGTTGGAACAGTTAACCTACTGGTCTGTTTTACAAAAGCCGCAGGTGTTTGAACGCTGGCCTCTCGGCGCTCCTCCGCCCTGCTTGATCACTGCTTGCATTCACACTTGACAGCTGCTCTACTCTTTTTTTTCTCGTTTCTCTCACATTTAGCAACAGATTCAATTATGATATTTCCACCTAAAAGTCTTCTCAGAGATTCTGCGCTCGTCCACTTCCACCGTGTTTGTTCACCTCCGCAGATTACACTAGTCTTCTGTGAGTCAGTCATGTGACTCAAGCTTCCACTTGATTTTCAGAAGAGTCTGAAAAGGGCTTTGTTTACATGGAGTGCATACCCACATTTCAGTTTTATGTCAATATATCTTTAAAAAACTACTGGAGTAAACTCTTTCAAACTGCCCCCATTTGATGTAGGATAACTTTTTAAAGTTTGATTTCTTACTTTGCAACAAGTGCCTTTAAGATGAGTCTGAAACATGTAAAACGTAGGACACTCTCCGGTAGTTGGTGGTGAACTATTTCAATATTTGCAATCTTTTACTGACAAACACAGTTTGTCCAAATGTGTTTCTGTTGCACATTTAAACAGATAAAACCTACTGTGTTATTTGAGTGCATAAAAGTCTTATTTAGTATTGTACGTACGTTTATTTTATCTGCTCCCTTCTTCAGGGGTTACAGCGAGTGAACTCACATGAAAGATTTGGTCATTTGTTTTACAATTCAATTCAGAAATACTTTATTAATCCCAGAGGGAAATTAAATGTTGTTGTAACTCATCATACTGGTTTCGTTAAAGAAATGTTCTAGATGCTGATGGCTGTGGGCAGGAAGGATCTCTTGTAGCGTCCGTCTTACAGCAGATCTGAAGAAGCCTCTGACTGAAGACACTCTGTTGTTGTATGACAGTCTGATGAAGAGGGTGATGATGGTTGTCTATAATGTTCTTCATTTTATGAAGAATCCTTTTTTGTACAATCATCTCCAAAAGTTCTAGAGGAGTCCCCAGAACTGAGCCAGCCTTCTTTATGAGCTTGTTGATCTTTTTTAAGTCACTTGCTCTGGTGCTGCTACCCCAGCAGATGATGGCAGAAGAGATAATGTGTTCTACAACAGACTTATAGAAGATATGCAGCATCTTGCTGCAAACGATGAAGGACTTCAGCTTCCTCAAGAAGTACTTAGCTTAGTTCACTACAGTCTGCTCTGTTCCTTCTTGTAGACGCTTCACTGTTGCATTTCCAGTCTAGTCTGTTGTCCAGGTGAACCCCAAGGTATTTAAACTTCTCCACCACCTCCACTTCTTCTCCCATGATGGAAATAGGGTTGGACTTGTTCCTGTTTCTCCTGAAATCTACAATCATCTCCTTTGTTTTGTTCACATTCAAGATGAGATGATTGTTTCCACACCATGCCACAAAGCGGTCCACCAGTTCCCTGTACTCAGCTTCTTGTCCATCTCTGATACACCCGACCACTGCTGAGTCATCTGAATATTTCTCTGTTTTGTACTGGAAATCTGAAGTGTACAGAGTGAAAAGGAGTGGTGATAGTACAGTCCCCTGTGGTGCTCCTGAGCTGCTGACCACCTGGTTAGACACACAACCCTTCAGTCTCACAAACTGTGGTCTGTTTGTCAGGTAGTCCAGGTGATTGTTGAGGCCTCCACCTGAGTCTTCTGGAGTTTCTGACAAAGCAAATAACGTTGGAGGCCCTTCCTGACACAACTTGGGCTCGAACTCGCAACCTCAGGATTACAAGACCACCGCACTGAAACTACCACAGCTCATGTCTTGCTTAATATGAATTCACTAAAATAATCATTAGAAAGATTGTGCGTGTGTTTTTCTTTTTTTACGGAGCCTAAGTTTTCACAGGCTGGAGACTTTGAGATGTAAACTATAAAGGACAGCAACACAGTGAGAGAAAAATCAAATGGAAACTCGTTTTAGTTTGTGTTTATTTTTTATTTTTTGTTACTTTTAATCACAAAATTTCTTAAACAGTCATTTCAGCAGTCTTTATTTGAATTTTTAAAATGTGAATTTAAAATCAGAAACTTTCAGTATTGACTTGAATGATTCAAACAATAAAATAAATAAATTGTAACTATTAAAAAAACAAACATTTACTTTGCTGCCGGGCTGTGCAGAAGTCTTCAGCGCCTCCTTTGCGTTGGTCTTTTATGTGTTTTATTTAAGGACGTCCGGTTTAAAACAGCAACTTCTATCTCCACTTGGAGAAAAACACTTTCCACATTCAAGAACTTTCCAGCCAAGACCTTAAGTGTGAAAATGTTTACCTTTGTTCATAAAACAATCAATCAAACAAACAGCTGTAAATGAGAAAGGAAAACTTTGTTAGTAATAATTAAATATCAAGCAAAAAAAACATTTTTTGAGAATTTGTATTTCCAGAGTGCATAAAGCAGCAAAGATATGTTGAACTTCTCTACAGTCAGAGTCATATCTGTGCACAGCAATATCATACAGGTCATTGTAAAACAATATGTTTTTTGAGATTAGATTAAGTCTTGTGAGCTGCTATCACCATAGAGATCAAAAAAAGTTTGCATCTGGTCTTTGTCTCCTTTTCACCCTCTGTACATGAAACGTTCCTCCAGGTACGGCCACGGGCACTCATCCTCAACCTTGACCTCATCATTTTCTCTGTTGACGATGTTGTCCTCTGTCTCCACTTTGGCTTTTTCTCCAAATCTTCGCTCCATAAATGAATCTATACTGAGTTGTTCTTTGCTTACGTCATAGGTAATTAACGTGTTCATGAACTGAGAGTCTTAGTGGCTACAAAGATTCAGATGAATGTTTTGAATATTAATTTAAATTGCGGCCGTACTCAGTAGCGACTTCTAATTTTAAATGTAGTGAAGTAGATTAAATGGGCTAAATTGTACTTAAGTAAAATTACACACTCGAAAGAAATACTTGTAAAAAAATCAAGTACCCCCCCAAAAAAATCAAAAAATCTACAATGATGTATTTGTAATTCGTTACTTCCTCCCCTGTCAATAACTAAATAAATGTGATCATACAACCTCTGATCGATTTATAGCAGAAGACACACACTACAAAAAAGTTATTCAAAAATAATTCACAGTCTGTGTTTTTTTTTCTCCACCCAATCTTAATTTGAGTTTAAAAAATGACTTTGTCTTTCTGTCGCCCACAAATATTTGTTTGCGTTTGCATGTAAAGAGACTCCATGCTCGTCAATGTGTGAAAGTGATTGATCTCTGAGGGGTTGTGAGGGAAAATGGGCTGAAAACAAGACAGAATCGATACAGTTTACCCAACAGCACAGCAGCACGAGTGTCCATGTCACTGTGTGTGTGTGTGTGTGTGTGTGTTTCAGAGCCTGAATTTGTGTTTATTTGAAGTGTGACTGCATTTAATGTGTCAAGTTGTGGAAAAACAACCAATTGCCTCTTAGTACACGCTTTATTGACCAGTGAAACACACACACACACACCCTCACACACATTTACACACTCACTGCAGGGGTATTGACTCATAGGAGAGAGAAACAGGTTTAAGGCAATTAGAGGAGTGTACTTTCTGCCAGAAACCTACCATGATCCTTTTCACTGCAGTTAGCTGAGTGGCCATAAAGTCCGACTAATATTACATCATTTAGAGAAAGTTAAAGAGGACTCCTCGCTGTGTTGTTGACATTTTCACGACTAAAATAGGCATGTAAATGCTAGGTCAATGACTTTTATTCCAAATGTAAAGGTCAGTATAAAACAGGTCCACATTGATCACATCCTGAATTGATTCAACTCTCGATACAAGTGCTGTTTGCGTGAACAATGTACCTGTCCTGTCAGTTCCTGGGTAGTTGTAAATGACAATTCTGATGCTTTTAGATGCACTCAAGGACAAAATGAGGTGCTGCACTCAAACATTGTACAGATTTACTCAAGCTCAGCTGTTGGGTGCTAATGCAACTTGCCTTAATGACGAAGTTGTCACACACGTCAATAAACCCTACAAATAATAAGCCCTTGCATTCAAATGCAGGTGTTTTCTGTCACTGCAAGTCTCTCTGTAATAGTGCAGCCCAAATTTAGTGATGCTTTTGATGAATTACCCGTTTTTTTTTTTTGTCTGTGTTTAATATTTGTATGAATGTTCTTCATCTCATATGTCCTGGATAAATTATTGCTGATTTGGTGCATACATTTTACAGGTGTGAAAACTCAGTCAGATTTGTGCGTTGCCAGATTGAGCAGATGTTTTTTAATGAGTTTCAAAAATTTTTTTAGACATATAAAGAATTTAAAGTTGGTTTAAATCACTCATACCAGAGTGATATTTCTGAAATCAGCAGGATCAGAGGACCAGGTGGGAAACTTGTGCTCAAATACAGGATTTTAATCAGTGAGACTGAGACTAATCTCTAATCAGCAGAAATGACTGTCTTATAATTTAGTGTTAGATGGGTTGATCATTTATTGCTTGTTTGTTTCATTTAAACAAAATAGTTGTATTTGGAAACACTGAAATAAAGTGTTTCTTTAAAATAAGTCATTATTTGTTCAGTCAGACCCTACAAAAAGCAAGCCAACAAACTAAAAAAAAGGAAGAAATAAGAAATGAAAACTGAGTTTAGACTAAAATAGTTTTATTTTTACTGGATGGATGAGCTAATGGCTGGTCTGTGTGGGCTCGAAACCAAAGCGAATTGCCGTTTTCTTTAAACAACTCAAAAACCCAGTGCATTAATAGCAGTGTTGTTTCACGTCATCATTTATAAACCTATATTTTCTGTTACACAGTTATTCCAACAGACATTTAATGATATTCCTAAATGAGATGCCAAAGTCTAAACTGGAAGTGATCCAGCTAGCTGCTGCTATCACTATTTGTGCTTAAAAACAAAATATGTAATTAATTGTGTAATGTAAAATTGACAGTGTCATACAGGTTTTTACAATAAAACTTGATAGTGTTGTGTTAAGACAGCATTAAACCACTTTTGTCAAAATCTTTTGTCATTCCTGTCAAAATTAAACTTATTTTTTCAAAATAAGATATTTCAAAGAGCTATCTACAAGTACGATAGTTGTTTTACCACATAAGCTCCTTTTAGGTGTTGCTTTAAACACATACACAAACTGCTTCTGCCCCTGCTTCCACCTCTACATCGGCAAAATTAATGCCATGTAGTAAATATTCTGTTTTTAGTAGCTCATTGTTTAGCATGTAATTATTTTGAGTCAATAACAAAAACCTTCTCCATTAGTTCCTAATTTCACGGTAACTCCAGCTATACAATCCACACATTACTGCAAGTTTATCAGTTTTCAGTTGAACACTGAGGCTACATGTGGTAAGACTAGGAATGACCAAGCCATGTGCTTGAAAAATGTTTTGTAAATCAAGAAGACTATAACAACCATTTGTGTTGAAGATTTTATTTCATAAATAAAAGTTTGAGTTATGTCACATTTGTTGATCATATTTGATCATTTACATATATATATATAACATCTATAACATCTCTTAATGAAATGAGGATAACGAGTTACAACAACAAATAATTTCCCTTT
>NC_056513.1:23010374-23011756 GCF_014905685.2 Nematolebias whitei
TTTATATAGTGCCATGTCACAACAGAAGTCATCTCCGTGCACTGAACAGAACTATCCATATATAAAAATAATAATTAAAGACTTTATCTGAGGAGCAGACTGCTTTGTATTTAATGCCATCATAGAACTCTCATCTTGAGCAAGCATGAAGGTGACAGTGGAAAGGAAAAACTCCTTCATGAGGAAGAAACCTTTAGCAGAACCAGGCTCAGGACAAGCGGCCATCTGCTTCAAATGGCTGGGTTTGAGAGGAACAGATACACAATGGCAGGTACGGACAGTCTCTGGAAGTTAGTTCCACAAGAGAGGAGCCTGATAACTGAAAGAGCTTCCTCTCATTCTGCTTTTGGAAACTCTAGTGACCACGAGTAAAGCCCCCAGTATACTGCTGCGTACCTCCATACGCAGAGGTACGCACGTACGTATGCAGAGGTACGTTCGTACCCCCCAGCGTACCCTCCGTGCAAAGCTCACATTTTTACGACCGCATACGCGGTGTCGCACAACAAACTGCCCAGCGACGGACTGTTTTGTATGCGACACCAATGTATTAAATTCCCCTTCTTCATCCCTGATCTGGCCTTTTCTTTTGTTTTTTTGTTTGCCAAGAGGCAGTGATCTCTTCCTCCTCCGTTGATGCCATGACTGAAATGGAATGGTGAGAAATGGAGGAATTTGTCACGGGCGAATTAAACTCAGGTCCAGCGTGGCTGCAGGAGGGTCTGGAGATTTCCTGGTGGGCTGGTCTGATGTGTGGGCTGTAGAGCCAGCGCTCTCTGTTTTTTTTAAGATCGTTTTATTAACAACATATAAACACAGAACACCGCTGCGGCGGAGGCTGCCAACGCTCGCTTTTTTTTCTTTTTTTTCCTGTCAATCAATACAGTAGGCGTGTCAGCAAATGACCAATCGGCTACCTCAATTTGTCCCGAAGGTAAACGCCCCTTGTCTGTGAAGCTGCTCTGCAGCTGCTCGGGGTTTACGCTAGAGTATAATGTAGAACCCTCTGCGTACAGTACACGCGTATGTACGCGTGAACGGACATACGCGGTAGTATACTGGAGTCTTAAGCCTGCAGTCTGAGAGTGAAGTGCTGTATTAGGAAAATTTGGAACAAGATCTTGAATGTAAGATGGAGCTAGGTTGTTGAGGGCTTTGTAGGTTAGAAATAAGATTTTGAATATATATATATATATATATATATATCTATCCATCCATCCATTTTCTTTACCCGCTTATTCCATTTTTGGGTCACGGAGGTCGCTGGTGCCCATGTCCAGCAATCACTGTGCGAGGGGCGCGGTACACCCTGGACAGGTCGCAAGTCCATCACAGGGCCACATAGAGACAAACGAGACAAACAACCATTCACTCTCTCATTA
>NC_056513.1:23011856-23013980 GCF_014905685.2 Nematolebias whitei
ATTTTAACCCAGGTGTCGTCAACATACCTGAACCAATGACTTGGTGGTGTCCCTGAAAAGGACGTCAAGGCTCTCTTTTCTACCTCCTCCATGTACAGGTTGGCAACAATAGGAGAAACTGGAGACCCCATAGCACACCCATGTTTCTGCCTATAATATTGCTCCCCATATGTGAAGTAGGTTGACTGCAGGCACAGTTTCAAGAGTTGACACAGTTGTTCTGTGGAACAACTGTGTCAACTGACAATTGACCACATCAACTCTGTGGATAAATACATCAAGTTCACACGAGAAGATGTAAAACATGGCAAGTTGGCTTTCTTGGACTGTGAGGTCTCAGTCTCTGATAGAGGACATTTGCAAACCGAGGTGTACCGCAAACCCACCCACACAGACCAGTATTTGCAGTTTGACTCCCATCACCCTTTGGAGCACAAGTTAGGAGTCATCAGGACTCTGTATCACAGAGCAGACAGCATCCCCACTAGCTCGGGAGCCAGGCAGAAGGAGAAATCATACACAAAACAGGCTCTAGAGCAATGTGGATATCCTAACTGGGCCTTCCTGAAAGCAGAGAAGAAACCCAAACAGGACTCCAGTCAGCCATCAGGTGAAAAGGAGGAACCCAGACCCAGACCAGTGGTCATTCCGTATGTTGAGGGGGTATCAGAGAAACTGAGACGTTTATTTTCTAAACATAACGTCCCAGTGGCTTTTAAACCCCAAAATACATTACGGCAAAGACTGGTTCATCCCAAAGATCCAGTCCCCCGGCACAAACAGAGCAATGTTGTGTATGCTGTTCAGTGTCAGGAGGGCTGTGATCAGTCTTAAATCGGGGAAACTAAACAGCCACTAGCCAAAAGGATGGCCCAGCACAGAAGATCAACATCATCAGGCCAGGATTCTGCGGTCTACACTCATCTCCAGGCCAGCGGTCACTCTTTCAAGGATGAAGATGTTCACATCCTGGACAGAGAGGAACGATGGTTTGAGAGAGGAGTAAAGGAGGCCATCTTTGTGAAAAGAAATCGTCCATCATCAAACAGGGGTGGAGGCCTCCGGGTTCAACTGTCCCCCTCTTACAATGCTGTGATTGCTAGTATCACTCAGCCCTCTGTGAGTAGTAAACAGCCATCAGTGTGCCAATGACCCATTGTTAGGCTGATGGTCCTTCTTGAGCATGTGATCAGCTGGTTTTGGTTGTCAGCAGCAAACTGGTTGATCCACTCTGAGAAGGTGCTATTTAAGAGACTGAGCTGAATACAGCACCTCAGACTGAGGAAGTCTCTTGGATGAGAGACGAAACGTTTCTAGATTTTTTTGCTTTGTTTTGTTTTTTGCTTTTTTGAATGTCCAGAGGACCAGATTGAACTTTTTTGGACAATAATAAACAGTTTCTCAAACTTCTAAGTGAAACACAGTTAAGGCTGGATTGTCCTGGGTTGTTCAGAAAATTAGAACCTGCTTCACATAGCTGTGATAAGACATTAAATCTCTGATGTAATACAATTTAAGCACTCATTTTTGAAAGTTCAATTATTTATTTATCAAAGCCCTAAAAAAATTCCTGTTCCTACATTCGGTGTTGACCTCTGGAAGCTGCAGGAAGCCACTGATAGGATTAGAGTAGTAAGCGCTTAAATTTGTATGAATGGCTGCGGCTGCCTCCCTGTCCCTCTCTGCTTCCCTTTCATTGTATGAGTGTGTGTTTGTGTGGGTGTGGGTGTGTAGCAAAGTGTTTCTCACTGAGCAGGGAACATTGTTGAGTAATAGAAAGCTACTTGAACATGCTGACAGGGGGAGGGATAAACATGAAATGCGAAAAGAGATGATTGTGTCCCACTCTCCATGTGAAGAGTCCCTCAGACCATTTTATGTCAAGCACCCTAGATAGTTATGTTTTTGTTGTTGTCTTTTTACCCATGAATGCCCTTTTGACAAGTTTGTATTCACACTTCATATTCATATTGTCAGCAGCACGACTGATGGGCTGCTCTTTTCTGACCAGTTCTGACTGGAATAACAGGACATATTTCTGGTGGTCCGGTGTTTTCCTGCTTAGTGAGACAAAATGTATTATATATATATAATCAGTATATATATATAAACAAATTTGTCTCA
>NC_056513.1:23014080-23023062 GCF_014905685.2 Nematolebias whitei
TCTGTACTCATCCCTTTAGTTGGCAGCTCAGAACACCACATACAGAACACCATGGACTTTGTGGACAAGGTGAGGGATGTCATCATGGAGACTGATGAAACAATGGTCTCTTTTGATGTCACATCACTCTTTACGTGCATTCCTGTTGATGATGCAGTAGAGGTGGTCAGTTTAAGATTAAAATCAGACACCACTCTGAGCAGCAGGAGCACACTTTCCACAGAACAACTGTGTCAACTCTTGAAACTGTGCCTGCAGTCAACCTACTTCACATATGGGGAGCAATATTATAGGCAGAAACATGGGTGTGCTATGGGGTCTCCAGTTTCTCCTATTGTTGCCAACCTGTACATGGAGGAGGTAGAAAAGAGAGCCTTGACGTCCTTTTCAGGGACACCACCAAGTCATTGGTTCAGGTATGTTGACGACACCTGGGTTAAAATTAAATCGCAGGAAGTCCAACATTTTACTGATCACATCAACTCTGTGGATAAATACATCAAGTTCACACGAGAAGATGTAAAAAATGACAGGTTGGTTAGGACTGATTACATCAGAACATGTGTATCTGTTGCACGTGCTTGCTGTGAACTCACCCCTGGTGGCAGGGCTGGCCCAAGCCTCCATGAGGCCCTAAGCGAGATTTGGTTTGGGGCCCTCTATTTCTGCTAGTAATGTGGATTACTGCAATCAACAGTCAGATGATCAGATCATTCACCCACCTAATATAAACACAATGCAACTCTACAAAAGAAAAAAAAACTAAAGTATGGAATGTATTTTACAGCAAAAGTGTCATCTGGCTTATTATTATTGGTTCCAAAGAACTGCAACAGTAATGTTCAAAATAATTTGTAATGCAAGATCAAAACAGATAAAAAAAAGCTTTGATGCATAAAAATAAATTAAATTGTGCAAAAACAGACACAATTAAATAAAAAAATTAAATATCAAGGAAATGCTTAATGTAAATGAACAATTACTTGAAACCACATAAAATGGCTTAAAATTATTTTTAAAGTTGAATAAATAGTTCTAAAAACTATGAAAATGTATGGAAAAAATTGCAAAAGCTGAACTTAAAACATTAAATAGAATCATTTAGAAATCATTACAAGCAAACCAACAAAACAAAATAAAAACAATTCCACTTAGGGGGCCCTCTAGTGGCCCCGGGGGTTTGCTTATGCCTTGGGCCGGCCCTGTCTGGTGGATTAGTATCAATTATGTCATGTCTGACAGAACCAGCTCAGTCAATGTGTTTTAGCTAATCAGCAAAAATAATCTGTGTCCGTGTTAAGCTACTGCAGCAGCAACATTAACCACAAAATTGTCTGTGCAGCATTTAATGGGCTCCAGTTTTGCGGTAGTTAAAATTAAGAAAACCACACCCTTAATGCTGATTTTCCTGTCGCTCCGTCTTTTCCCGCCTCTTGTTCAACACGTGCGCCAGTGGGAAATCGTGGCTCGCGTTGTGTTTTATAAACATTTGAGAACGCCCACAGCTCCCATGCGTCGGCGGATCCCCGTGCCCTTTTCGTGACTCTGTGGACGTCTTTGCATCAGCACAGAGCAAACAACTCCAGAGCGAGCGTGCACACGCACCGAAGTGTGTGTGCGTTTGCGTGTCCCGTTGGAGACTGCACCCACACATAAACATGACACAGACACCAACCTGTCGGTCGTCAGGAGGAAAGAACAGCCAACTGAGACATGCATGTGTAGGAAAACATCTCATCCTTATTACCCTGTTATTGTCTACCTCACACACACTTTGTCTTCTGTATTTAGTCATTATCATTCCCACTTTTTCTCATATTTCTCTTTCTCTTGAGGGGCCTCGCTCTTTTCCTTCCACACTCAAATTAATCTCTCTCTCTCTCTGTGTACACCCCCCCTCTCCCCCAAGGTGTCTAAGCTGGGAGACATTTAATCGCCGCAGTAACGGTTTCATATCTGGAACAGAAATCAAATAATGCCAGATGATTTACTCCCCCTAGCAACCAGGGAGCACATCCCTAGCAACCGACCCAGCCAGCAGGCCAGACCTAATCACGTTGAAAATATTTCAATTATTCTGTTGATTCTTAGAGGTTAGTCTGTGTGTTTGTGGAGGGTGGTGTTTTAGTGTGTGTGCGAAGACCATAAGCTGTATTCTTATGACGTCAGTTGCCACAGAGCTGAGTACCTGAGGAGAGTGATTAGCGAAGAAAGGGAACGGTGGGTGTCAACAAAGTGCAATTAGAAGCTTTGCTGTTATGATGGAGACATTAGAAGGATACAACAACACATGGTCATTCTGGCTTGGATCACCTTGGATCACAACAGTTGGCAAGCTCAGTGGCTTCAATGTGTGTGTGTGTGTGAGAAAGTGACAAACACCAGAACTGGCATGGCGGCGGTGGCAGTGGATAGCCAAAGAGCAGGGACCGGATCCAAACACCAGGGAGCCAAAGGAGCAAATCAAGCTCCTCACTCTGTCGAACACATTTGCATGATGCTTCTGTCTCATTTTGATGGAGCTGTGAAGAAAGTAGAGTGTGTGTGTGTGTGTGTGTCCTCAGCTGCACTGCTTCTAAAAAAACACACGGAGAAATTCAAAATAATGATACTTTGCATTGGAAGGACTTGAATGCCAAAATGTTAACCAAAGATCTCATGAAATTTGTTCATGCTTGATTGTGTGTTGGGGATGAAGCTCAGTTACTACCACACAAAACCTTAAATATCTGTTAAACTGACTGTTATAGCATTTTTTGCATTGATTAGCTGGAGTGGCCCTTTTGAAGCAGATTGGCTCCAAAGGTTAATCAGTTGTAGATTTATACCCACTGATTGCTTTCTGAGAGCTTTAACAAAATTGATGCTGTGGTTCATGGGATATTTTGCTAACAGACACACAAATGAACTGATACACACACAAAAACAAGCAATGCCAATGCCATGAAAGTCAATTGTGTCAGTAAACTAAAATGCAAGGAAAGAAGTTCATCAACACTTTTCAGTGAAAAGTAAAAAAAAAAAAAAGTTTAATCATTTTTTTCAGTATTTAACTTTGTCAGTACATGAGCAAAGTTAAGTGACAGGCAATTCTTCCCAGAAGTAAAATTTTTTTTAAAAGAAGTAAAGGTAAAAATGTCTTAATTGTTATGGTTTCAAGCACAAATTCAATTTCTAAAACAACTGGGAGGCATGAAGAAAGCAGTGACTTCACCAAATAATGCACTCTATGAAAACTTTGATAAGTTAAGATAAATGTACAAAGATAAAGATCATTTTGTAAAAAAAAAACTTTGCTTTTGGAAACGGTTCAGCCGTTTTGGGCTCAGGGCAAAGGGTAAAAATGTTCTCAGCCATAACAACAAAAACATTCATAACCTTTGACCAAAAAATCCCTGATAGGTACTTTGAACATAGCTGGAGGAAAAGTGGTTTTTCAAATTAATCAAACATATAAATGTTTGATTATTAAAAAAAAGTTTATAAAATGTTTGTTCTTATTGAGAGCTTGGATTAAACATTATACTATATGTGTAGCCCAGTTTGAACTGTGCTATAGAGTACCAAACTAACTGAACTGAGCTCATAGTAATATAATTTAGATTTAAGAAACAATGTCTAAGTTATAAAAGTGGAATAAATATGAAAGACAAAAACTCTTGTCATTTAGAAATGTATCATTTTAAAAACAGTTCATATTTGATCAAGAAATCTAGTTTAAGCAGACTAAAACAGGCTGTTGTCAATTTTACTACCTTCCTTGAACGTTACACATAAGTTTGTTTGAGGAGTGCTGCAGATGGGTAAATGCCACATGTCAGATTACAACTGGCTCGTTGAATTGTTCTACGTGCCAATCTTTCAGTTTTGTTTTGTATTGGATTAAGCATTTTATTTTGCCTAATCAAATGGGAGTGGGCGGGATTAATGGTACGCTGCATGAAACGTGAGTCTGTGTGAAAAGCAGACAAGTGCAGAGAGCATAGCGATGCAGACGTGTGACAGTAACAGAGTAAAGCTGTCCATTACAACGGTTAATGCCGAGTTACCGACCGTAACAGACTTTAAGAAACATATGAAAGTGGACCAGGAGCTAATCTTTGGACCTGCTGGATGAGTTAGAAGTTCCCCATTTAGACGTTGGATTCCCATCTGTGAGGTTGCTGCCAGGAATGATGTCAGTGTTTGTGTGACATCACCTGCCTACTTACTTTACTCAGTGCCATATTAAAGGGATCTCATCATCTACCTGTCCCAGTCCAAGTCTCAAACACTGAAGGATTTGTGAACTTTGTGAATGCACATGCATGCGTTTTACTGTTTTGCTCAGTGAGCGAACGAGCTGTTTGTTTTTAGCTCCCACGCACCCAAGCTTCTATTCAGGCCTGCAACGGGTTATTTTGAGGTTGAGTTTTATGTTTGAAAGCCTTACCTTTTGTTTTGTTATTTAAAAACATTGTTTTGTGAATCAAATTAAATTCTTAGTGGGTTAAACAAAGTGTAAAGTCATAATTTCTTGCTAAGTGGAGGCACTACCATTAGATTAATTATAAACAGTAAGTTGTATCTCCTGTAAGCTTTTAGTAAAGCTATCTTAAAATAATGTTCCCAGGGTCCCGACCAATGTACGGTACTAAACTTCAATCTAACCTATTAGTTAACTTCTTAGCAACGTGGTACAGGTGCTACATATGTTACTGGTTTCTGAGTGAAAACTGAATATCATGTCTATAGTTTTTTTCAATTTGTGGTAGAACAAAACCAAAAACACCCATCCCATCCCATCCATCCATCCATCCATCCATCCATCCATCCATCCATCCATCCAGGGGTCACTGGTGCCCATATCCAGCAGTCACTGTGCGAGAGGCAGGTGGGACACCCTGGACAGGTCTTCAGTCCACCTCAGGGACACATAGAGACAAATGAGACAACCATTCACTCACACCTAGGGATAATTCAGAGTTACCAATCAGCCTAACACGTATGCAAAGGTTATAAAAAAAATTAAAGTATTAGGACACATGATTAACAATGAATTATGTCCAACAAATAAAATAATGATTAAGCAGAAGTAAAGACAGACAGTGCAGAAAATGGGGGAAAGCAGGAAAAAAACATCCACGCTCTCTAATCAAATCTGCTTTTTCAACCTCTAATTCTCTGATGGTAATTGTGCCTGACAACTGCCCTTTAGGGATGAGACAAGTCTCCTTCAGTGGCATTTGCTGTTTGGATGGAGGCAGCAGGAAGAAAGTGACGAAGCGGGAAGACAGGCACGCTGTACGAAAAAACATCTCTGCAGAAAGAGTAGAAACTGAATCTCAAAGAATATGCGGAATGGAAGCGTTTATGAGTTTACACATCCTAACAGGAAACTGGACTGCTTGTTTTTAGAACAGAACATGCAAGATACTGATTTGTTTCTGCGTGTTTGAACAAAATGTGAATTTCAGGTGAAACACAGTTATTTTTCTCCTGGGTATAAAAAACAGTGTCTGTGATTCAAAGTTAAATGTCAGCGTTTTTCCGGCTAATTTGAATAGATTCTCAGTGAGAAGCAGGCAGCTCAGAGAGGAGGTGGGAGGCGAGGTAACAGCCCAGCAGCAAACCAGTTGGTTTTCACCAAAGTGAAGAGTGTTGTTCCGAAACATTCTCCGTTATGTCTAAAAGCTGGCACATGCTGTAGATGTAAACATTTTACACAATGACTTCTCAATCACACATTTCTATTTTAAGAACGATTCATGTAAATATGTTTGATCTGTTAAGAGGACAAAACTAGAAAAACAAAAAAACTAATCCTGAATCAGGAGAGAGAAAAAGCTCACATTATTAAATATACTGATTGCTTTTTGTGGAAAGACATATTCAGGTTTGTCACTAAATATATAAGGTACATTTTACCTGACTAGTTAACTTCCCTGTTGGTTAACTGGTTAACCGAGGACAGTTAGAATTTCCTTGTTCCCAGCTGAAGTTGTGTAAAGATCTCGCCAAGATCAGCAGAGAACAGCTTTAAACCTGCAAAGATACAAGAATTCAACACAACTGTTACTGCTTTGTGTTTGCTGCTGTGGTGTCATGGCGCTCAGTGCCAAATTCTTTAATCCTGTGGCTGCAGGTTCAAGCTCAGGGTGTGCCAGGAAAAGCATCCGGCGTAAAACAGTTGCCAAATCTTTCATGCGATGTTTGCTCGCTATGTGGTGACTCCTGAAGAAGGGAGCAGCCGAAACTAAAACAATTTGTTTCTGCTTTTCTTTTTTTTACTTTTAAAAAATGATCAATAAACTGTTTACAAAGAGATTACTAGTGAATTTTATCAGAAAGAATTACTGTATTAAAACTGATTTGTGAATATTTAATCATTTTTTTTTGTTTTGTTTTGTTTTTTTCTAACTGTGTGGATGTTTTTGAAGCTGTCACACTAGTGTCATCCATTTTGGTATTGGGGCAACTTTAGCTTTTTGAAATATTTAGCACTTTTTTCCTCATAGACAATGAATTGAGCTAATTTTACATCCTTCAAATCTTTAGATCTATTTACAACCTTTTACTTCTCCTTTCACATTGTGTTCTGGTTCACCTTCTTTAAGCCTACCTGGGCAAATTTAAATATTTTTCAGCTACTTTCAGCAAATTTCAGCTGTTTTTCAGTTGTTTTTTGCTCCTTTCAGATTCTTTCTGCTAACTACAACATTTTTGTGCTTCTTTTAACATATTTCTGCTATTTTCAGCTTGTTATGCTACTTTCAGCTTATTTCTGCAAGTTTCAGCTTTTTCTTCAGCTACTATTTAGCTGTTTTTATCCTAATTTTAGCTTTTTCAGCTTATTCCACATTTTTTGCACACATTTCAACTTTTTCAGCCTAATTCAAAGAAAATGTGCTATCCCCACTTCCATCTGATAATTTAAGATTCTTTCTGCTTTTTAGCTACTTTTCATCCATTTTTTTGTGTTAATTTAAGCTTTTTTCAGAAAATTTCCACTTTTTTGTGCTCATTTCTGCTTCTTACAGCCTAACAAATGCAAACATGTTCTTTCTGTGTAAGTTTGTTCTACCTATTCATTTACTTTTTTTTGTTGCTTTTTTTTGTGCCAATTTCAGCTGTTTTTAGATAAATTCAAGTTTTTCATGGTTGATTCTACTACTCTCAGCATAATTTATTTATTTATATTAATTTCATCTTGTTATGCTCCTTTCAGCTTTTTTCTGCTAGCTTCAGCTTTTTCTTCAATCGCAGCTACTATTTAGCTGTTTTATGCTAGTTTTAGCTTTTTCAGCTAATTCCAATTTTTTTTTACGTCATTTCAGCTCTTTCTGCTTACTTCTGTTAGTTTAAGCTTCTTTCTGCATTTTCAGCAACTTTTCAAGTATTTTTTGCAAATTTTGGCCTTTTTAAAAACAATTTCCTATATTTTTCATTCAACCTTTATTTAGACAGGTAAATCCCATTGAGCCTCAAGGACTCATTTACAAGAGAGACCTGATTTCAACAAAGAATGATGACAACAATGGACAACAGCAACAACAATAGACAGTTGTAAAAAGTCATACAGATTATTTTTTTTTTTTACAAATAAAATGTCTAAAAAAAGTAACAAAAACAGCTAGATTATGAGGCGAATGTAGAAAACTAAAACAGGAACATGCTGTTTAAACCTAATTCATCAAATTCGTGTTATTTCTGCTTTCTACTGCTAATTGTCTTCCATTTAAGCTACAATTCAGCAAGTTTTTTTTAAGTTAATTTCTCCAGTCTTTCATAAAGTTTTTCTGCAATAAGCATCCCCATCGCATTTTCGCAGGAAATGCAAATTCTCTAGTATTTGTTTTACTATAGGCAATCAAACTCACAAATGTGTCAACTCTTCCAAAAATGATAAATTAATGACATGACATGATGTGTCACATTTAATGTTATGGTCTATCTTCTTTAACAAGCAGAAGATATTGACAATGTAAACTGTTATCTGTTACTACATAGCTGAGTAGTAACATGGTTGGTTTTATGATGGATCAGATCTCCAGAACAGGAAATAGCATCGATTTGAAAACAAGCCACAAAATCTCGGATGCAAATTTGATCTCATGCATGCATGAATATGTTGAAACTATGTAGTTGCATTTGTGTATGAGGAATATGCTTTTTAAACTCTTCTTCTGCCCTTCTTGCAGTGCAGTCATAATATTTTATTTCAATTATTGTTTAAGAGTGGTATTCCTGGAAGCATTGTCGCCATGTTAACATCAGAGCGTGCCTGCTCCATTATCAATGGAACACAACCTGCTCATTTTATAGCCTGAGTAAATGACCTAAAGTGTTTTTAATGACAGAACAATTAAATTATATTAGCCATATATACATCAAAACATGTAGCTGCTTTATTACCTCCTTAACCAATAGTGCACTGACTGGCAGAGGCAGATGGGAGCAATAATGGACACAATGACAAAATGAGCAGAAGTTGACTGAGTGTTGTAAAGAGCTTGTGATTTACAAAGATGGTGGAAAATATACCAATGCACGCTTCCTTGTGTTCGCCACAAACACACATCTGGATCTTCAGTTTGTCTTCAGGTTTTCAGCTGAATGGTTTCCGGAGAGCTGCCCTCTGCAAGGATCAGGTCAGATTCAGGTAACTGGGGGAAAAAAAAAAAAGTTTTAGAGGTAAGATGCTGATTGTGTAACAGGAACTGTAGCAACATTAAGTTTTTGTTTTAACTGTTATCTGCTTGTTTTTTAAATCTGTTTTTTTAGATGGAATATTCAGGAAATATGTATCAGAATGACGGATTACCGGGGAATATTTCTAGGGATGAACAGTATTATTGGCATGGTACTGGTATCGGCCGATATTAGCTATAAAGTTAAATATCGGACATCGACTATTCCATCAAAATAAGTCACTGATGTAAAAGACGCTGTTTATACATATATATATATATATATACTGTATGTATATACTTTGTTTTTTCT
>NC_056513.1:23023162-23045882 GCF_014905685.2 Nematolebias whitei
ATATAAACAAAGTATATACATACAGTATATATATATGGCTGTGCTTTTACATGACAACCCAGTGACAAGATGCTTGCAGCACCAGCAAAATGTTATGACATCACGCATGCCATTGAGTTTAGATTTGTGAAAATTTACAAATTTGCACTATGAAAGTGTTGTCATTGTGTTAGAGAGAGTAAATGTCATGAAAAAATTTAACATTAAATATAATCCAAGTTGAAGTGTTACATCATTTTCAGCCCCTTTTTGGGCATTTGCATTTGGTAGCAGGTCAAAGTGATAAAGACCAGGCAAATTAATGTATTTTGATTCCACAGCAGAGAATGCTATGTAGTCTCTGTAAGTACAGTATAGAAAAAAAAATGGTATTGGTATTGGCAATTGGCCAAATAAGTTTTAACGTATTGGCATATCGAATATCAGCCAAAAATCCAATATTGTGCATAGGGATGGGGCCGATCCGATCCAGTATCGGTATCGGCCTCCGATACCAGCATAATTTACGTATCGGATTTTTCCAATCCTCCTGCCGATATTTCCGATCCATGATGCAGGTTGGCTTCAAACTATGGAATGGATTTCCTGAACGGAGGCGTGTCTCATGAACCCAGAGTAATAAGACCCGCCTCACATTCAGGAAATCCATTTCATAGTTTGCAGCCAGCTACAACGTGAGTACTGAGTTATCAGCACTGTGGCTAACAGCTAACAAACTTTTCATCAAACATGTCTGCTGTGTGGAAGTATTTTACACTAAAAACACCACAAAGCAATACAGCAAAGTGCAATGTCTGCAGAGCCATACCGCCACATTAAACCACGTTAAAGTTAGTTTTACGATGGACGTTCGAGCTCCGTGGCTTCAGCGGAGCGCTACTCTTTGCTAAACCCGGGGCAGCCAACTCGACCCCGGTCAGCCGCGTCCAATCTGCCCCGCTCAGTCTGCCCGTCTCTGAGGAGGGACAGACTGAGCAGCTGCCCCAAATCAGGCTGCCTGCTTCGGATTGAACAAGAAGAAGACATCGCTGAAACCATGGAGCTCAAATGTTTTACAGAGAAGTTGCTAAACTTCATAATTAATGACCAACCACTATCAGTTGTAGAAAATGAAGGATTTCACAGCTTGATACTTGCAGCCAAGATATAGTTTACCCTCCAGGAGACATTTATCAGTACGACTGTAGACAATCATTAAAAACATATTTGAAATATATATATATTAAAAACATAAACAGCTACATTATAAAGTGATGTAAAATACTAAAAACAGGAACATGTCTGTTGGTTTATGTCATGAATATAGCAGATGTTTGAAGCCATTTAACATTTAATTTAATTCATTTATTCATTCATTTAAAAGAAACAATAAAAAAAAAACACGGGCAGCACGGTGGCGCAACTGGTAGAGCTGCTGCCTCTCAGCGAGCAGGTCCTTGGTTCAAACCCCGGTCCAGGGGCCTTTCTGGGTGGAGTTTGCATGTTCTCTCCGTGCATGTGTGGGTTTTCTCTGGGTACTCCGGTTTCCTCCCACAGACCAAAAACATGCATGTTAGGCTGATTGGTAACTCTAAATTGTCTCTAGGTGTGAGTGAGAGAGTGAATGGTTGTTTGTCTCGTTTGTCTCCACGTGTCCCTGTGATGGACTTGCGACCTGTCCAGGGTGTACCCCGCCCCTTGCACAGTGATTGCTGGACATGGGCACCAGCGACCCCCATGACCCAAAATGGAATAAGCGGGTAAAGAAAATGGATGGATGGATGGATGAATAAAAAAAATCATCCAAAAGAAAACATTGAATGAAAAGAGTGCAGAAAGAAGAAAAAAATTTCTTATATCTGCCCCTTATTTAAAAAAAATATAAAATAACTTTAACCAATCACTTAAATTAATCACTTTAATATCCACTTTAAAGCTAGGAATAAAAATAAACATGTTTTGTGTTAGCAGAATTTAATTCTAACTTTAAAACTTATCCAACATTAATACAACTTACCTCAGTTTGCCTTTTTGGACATGCATGAATATATTTGTACAAATTGTACTTGAGAGGAGATTATTACAGCCTCATATAAAATCAATGATGATCATGATATCGGAACTGGATCGGTATCGGCCGATATTCAGACGTAGGTATCGGGATCGGATCGGAAGTAAAAAAAAAAGTGGATCGGTGCATCCCTAATTGTGCATCTCTAATTTCAACCACTACTTAGTATGAGTTTGATTAAGAGCCACGATTACAAATACAGGAAGTAGTAACACTGGAAAATGGATTCAGCTTTAATCAGGAAGCTTTCAGTTCCACAGGAGAGAGAAGCAGGTTGAGCCGAACCACAGCAAATAAGAGTCACCTGTCCCAACGGTCTGAGAATCAGGGTGTTGAGGTGAAAAAGTGAGGCAAATGTTGTTTACAACAATATTTATCCAAATAAACTGACCTTGAGCCTAAAAATGCAGAGACAGAACAGACCCTGTGCATTTGTAATAGGCTTTAAAAACTCCCTAAATTTATTTTTAGTCATGCCATTGACGCTATCGGTTAGGAAAACAGCATAATACGTGGAGGAAAATGTTGGAGCAAGAACAGCAGCAGAAAGAGATAAAAAGCTGTGAAAAGTCAAAGTTACAAGTCATGAGGTTTTAGTCAGATAAATGAGAATTATAAAAAAGAGAATAAAGAGCTGATGAGAAGAACCGAAAGGAGAGAGAGAAAACGACTTTCTGCCAATCAGTGCCATAATCACACTTTTCCAATTTCCTCTTTATGTTATAAAGTCTACCACCCAGCTATAGGTGGGACTGCCTCACTTTAGGTTTGTGTGTAACGCAGAAAGAGTGTGTGTGTGTCTCAAAGTGAAGGGCAGCTGAGCGTAAAATTGGGTCCAGATTCATTAGGTTCTGTGAGCTGAGCTGCAGTTGGTTTAAGTGATACATTTCCTCTGGAAGTGGAGGTGCGGAAGTGTGTGGGTGGATGGGTGTGTGAGGGGGGTCAATCGCGTGTTACGGGTCTTTTTCTCTGTCTCGCACACCTGTGCACACATACGTACACACAGATTTGCACACAAAGACAATTCGGAGGCCTTTATTCTATTTCCTCCCTCCTCTGTCTCAGTGGTGAGTGACACTGTAAATCTGAGCCAATTTCCTCCTCTAATCATCATTAAAAAGCGCAAATTACTCCACTCTCCATTAAACACTCCCACACGCCTGCTGCTGTTAGGAGCTTTGCAGCTTTCTCCGTGTATGGCAGGATGGGGAAGGCCTTAAAAATGCTCTCCACAGCGCCACTTTATCTGTATTTATGGGATGAAGTATAGAAACCGTCCTACGACAATTAACTGAAAATAAATTTCTGAATTGTTTAACAACGAGACTGAGCATTTTAATCTAACAACTTTACAGATACCGAGGGTGGAATGTGACAAAATTAAATAAATAAATGCCTGCACGAGCGCCATGAAATAAATACTGCAAATACACAGTGAAACAATTAACTCTATTTTTAAATTTAAAAAAAAATCTTGAAAATGACATTTCATTATGTCTTTATTTAAAAGGTACCATATTTTTCATTGTATAAGTCGCTTTTTTTTTTTTGCCATAATTTGCATGTCCTGTGACTTATAGGCCGAAGCGACATATTTATGGATTTTTTTCCATATTTATAAACCAGTTGCTGGCTGAGATATGACCATTTTCATTCATTCTGTCGGAAAATATTGAACTCTACCATTTTTCAGCCGCTAGATGGCACCAGAGTAGTAGTAGTAGTAGGCATGCCATTGTATCATGTAATAGGTAAACGTGGCTATAATGACAAACTCAAAAAAGTTCAAGACAAAAACAACTGGACTTTATTTATGATGTTTTATACTTTATTGTTTTTGTCTTGAACTTTTTTGAATTTACCATGTCCTGGATGATTGAGCATCTTCACCAGCTATTAATGACACAAACGGCTTGCCATAATCCTCCACCTTCGCTCTGCTCGCTGCTTGGAGCAACCTCAGCTTCATTTCGCTGCACTGCCCCGGAAAAATGCAGCTAGTTTGACCATTAAAGTGCAGTTATTAAGTAAAAATTCAACTGAGACACACCTTTGCTATAATTTCGAGCAAACGAATAATAGTTTTAGGTGCTTTTCTTGTTGAATGTTGAAAAAACGAGCAGCGTTCTTCCTTCTTTTTTCCTCCCTGTCTGCACGCTCCCAGAGCACTGAGGCAGCAAAAACTTCTGAAATCCAGCTGATTTTACCGTTAAAGTCCTTTTATTAAGCAAACGTTAGACTGAGACACACCTTTACTATAATTTTTAGCTAACAAATAATTGTTTTTAAGTGTTTATCTTGTTAAAGTCCTCCCGTGCATGCTCCCGCGGCCACCATTTGGCAGCCAATCGATTTTTGGCACAACACCAGCCCATATTTCCAGCTTCTCAACAGTAATGCGTAACAAACGCATACGTCAGCTGTGATGCATAATAGGTGCAACGTATACAGTGTAGGGACAGATTTATGGATTTTTCTACTTTATTAGACATAATTGGACTGATGCGTTTTTTAGGGATGAGCAACGTTTACAGCAGAAAATATGGTACATTTATTTATTTCATGGGACTTTTAATCAATTAATTGTGTATTTAATAATTTAATTGTATATTTAATTACTTATTGATGTATTGAATAGTTAAATGATACATTTAATTATTATGTATTTATTTATTTAATTTTGTCACATCCCACCCTCCATATACAAGCACATAATATTTTTAATGAATATTCTGCTCACCTTCGGTTACAAAACAGTGACTGACAGATGTTGGTTTTAACTGAAGCTACAGTTTCACGCTACAAGTTGAACTAACAAGAAGAAACCAAACTCAAGGTCAATGTGATGACCTTCAGCAGGATGAAGGCTATGGAGCAGCAATCGTGAATTAGTCAGATATGTTGAGCCCATTTGGATATCAAGAATGTGGCTCTGTTTGAACATAGCTAGATCAACATGATGGTTTATAATTCTGTGCAAAAGACTTTAGTCATTGTTTTTTTTTTTTTTTATATATATATATTTTGCCTCCATAAAGCCAGATGGTTTTGTAATCTAATAAAATGGCCTTGATCAGTCGTTCCAAAAATTTGTTGAAAGTCTATTAAGTTTTTTTTATTTTTTTTATGAATCCTGACATGCACAACCATTCTGTTAATGTATAATAACTTCCCATCTTAACAAAATAAGTGTCCCATTTAGCCTGTGTTCTGTTTTTAGTCAGAGCTCGAGGCATCTGATTGGATCAGCGTGTGCACACCACATGTGAAAATATCAACAGATTAAATAGAGAATCTGGTCTAATCTGTATCTCCATTTTTTTTTTTAACTGAGCATTAACTGAGTTTATTTAGTGGAGAAAAAACAAGATCTTTCCAAGTAAACTGTAATTCCTGAGTGAATTATAAAAGAGAAACATGACACAAAGTATATTTTGTAGAACATGCCCTCCTTTGTTTGCCAACAAATTATTCTTTTATCTTGATGTTAAAAAATGCTCTGGTTATGTTTATGCCCAGTTATCATGTGCAAACAGTACAACTTTGTGGTGTTTTAATTTAAAAAGTATTTTATTACTTTATTTATTTACCAGTAAGAATGACATACAGTCTGGCCTTACCATATAAAATAATTAAAAGAGTTCACCTGTTCATAAATAAATATAAATTTTACTTTGATGTCAGTAGCAGAATTGCAGTTTCCAGACTAAGGTTGATGATGATGATTTTATTCTGAAAGTCTTGCTTATTGCTTGGCTGCAAAACTATTATCACAAATCTCATTTTAGCTTTATGTTTTAAAGCCAAATATAGCTCCAGTGTTGTACTGGTGGTCCCAGACTGAAATATTAATGCCACAGAGAGAAGAATATTATTAAACTGGTTATAGTGGGCGGAGGGTGGGGGTGGTTATGAAACCCAGTTTTTCATCCTCCCAGGAGTACCTGTGTTTATAAAACCCAAAACATAATTTCAACAGATCTGTGAGCTAAATGTGTCGTTGCATTCATTATTTTGATCCAGCACTTAGAAAATGTATAATTTTTAGATTTTTATTTTTTGCTACAGGAATTTGCACAGATTCATTCATTCATTCAACTTTTATTTAGGCAGGTAAATCTCGAGCCTCGAGAACTTATTTACAAGAGAGACCTGATTTCAACAAAGAATGACGACAACAATGGACAATAGGGACAACAATAGACAATTATAAAAAGGCATACAGATGTGGGTTTTTTTTGTTGTTGTTTGTTTTGGCAAAAAAAGCAACAAAAACAGCTAGATTCTAAGGCGAATGTAGAAAACTAAAAAGTTAATGGTGACCAGTTAACCAGTGAATACAGGGTGCAGTGGTGGGTACGATAATCTATATAAAAAACACTTTCCTTTAAGCCTTTTACAAAAACAAACTGAGAATCTGCTCATAGCGTAATTAGAGATGAACAAATAACCAAAATAAGATACCTTTTCATTTTAACGTGCAGATCATGTTTCATTTCATTCATTCGTTTAAAACACACACTTTGTTACTGGTTTCCTCCGTTCGGTGCAGGGCGAAGTGTGTAAAGGCAAAGCCATTTTGCAAACAGATGGAGAAACGATTCCTATCTGTGCCACTCGGACTGTGGAGGTGTTTGAGCCACACTTCAACTCTCTCCTCCTGACTCTTCAGCTCCCTCAGGGAGAGCCATAAAGAAGCGTTTAACTCTTAATGGAGAGAAGCCCATCTGAGCAGAGTGCAGCTGTCCCTTCATTAGCCTGTGTTTGCTTTCACAGCTTGTTTGTTTGTTTATTGCGTGTTTTTGCACCTGCAGCGCAGACACTTAGGGTCGTGAGAAAGGTTCAGGGGTTCAGGAGAGGATGTGGTCATGGTACGAAGCAGGAGACTCTGGAGGTGATCCAAATGGAGACCGCTCTGTGAACAAGAGGATAAGATGCAGGAGGTTTTTTTATTTCTCATAAAATGTAATTGTTGTGAGGATGGCATTATAATTAAGTTATTATTGTCAACTCACAACCAGGAGGTCTGAACTGTGACTTTATAGTACATGTTTTTTCTCAGTCCACATGTTTCTTACTACAGAGCAGAAACACATCTTAGGTTAGCTGGTGACTAAAGCTGAAACTCGTGTTCTAGCAGTACAGAAGTATAACTACCGTTGACATATATTTTAAATAATTAGAACAGTTTTGCTGGAATACACCATCAAAGAGTGAATTATTTGAACACGTCTTTGTATTAAAAGCCCAAACAAAATACCGGTATATTTCACAAAGTTCACAAAGATAAAGATGAAAAAAAAAAGCTAAACCACCAATCCAAGCAGACCAGCTGCTCGTTATAAACCAAAGCCAAAAGCTAAAATTTGCAAAACACAAGCTATAATTATCAAAACCACAGCTAAAAGTTAAAATGAGCAAAACAGAAGCTAAAAGCTAAAAGGAGCAAACTAAAAGAAATCAACAAGTCTGCTGAAACAGATTTGAAAGATAGTTTAAAGGTTAAAAAAAAAAATTCAGTTTAGTTCAAATGATTTTTTTTTTCAACTAAAGTTAAATATTGTCTTATAAACATTATCTTCCAGCTTGTTCCAAAGTCATGTCGTGGGGACAGCAGCTTGAGCAGGGAGGCCCAGACATCTCTTTCCACAGCCACCTCTTCCAGCTCTTCTAGAAGGACTCCAAGGCGTTCCCAGGCCAACCAAGAGACATACTCTATTTTATGCCGTACACGTCGCACCACCCTATAAGTCGCATCAGTCCAAATATGTCATAGCATACACTTTTCTGAATCAAGAATGTTTTGAAATACTACGATGCAAAAGCAATTAGATTGGAAAAATGCACGGAACAAACTGTAAACATGAAAACAATAATGTAAATGTTGACTCAGCACTGACACAATAATATGTACAAAAAAAATCTGCCTTTGCTTAGTCAGGTACCGTTTAAATAGAAGGAACCAAACCTGCCCTTCATCTTCCCAGGATGTCAAGTGATATGTGATAAAATTTACTTTACAGTTCCTTTAAATTAGTGGTTCCCAATCCTGGTCCTTAAGGAACACCATCCTGCATGTTTTAGTTGTTTCCCTGCTCCAACACATCAGATTCAGTGATTTCATTACTTGCTCATGTTCTGCAGAAGCCTGTTACTCACCTATTAATTAAAATCAGGTGTGTTGGAGCAGAGAAACAACTAAAACATACAGGATGGTGTTCCTCAAGGACCAGGGTTGGGAACCCCTGCAATGTTTGAAGACATATTTGTTGTGCTTGCTCAGAACTCTTCCTGAGGATGACAGTCTACTGGAGTGTGCGCCTCAAAGTGGATGTTGCAAAATTGAACAACTGTGCAAAAGTAGGGAGCTAAGGTCGTTCATGTCCACAGCTATGCTCTAAACAACTTGTCATGAAGGCTTGCTTTATTTGTCATATTGACTCTTCTAATGTTTCCAATTAAGAAACAGCACCCAACAGTACTTGCATGTGTTTAAGCATTTTTGTGCTTAAACTCTAAAGAGAAGATTAGGAACCTCTAATCTCCTGCAGGTTGGTGGCAGGGCCCAGTGTGTGTTTATGTGTGTGTGTGTTGATGTGTGTCTGTGTGTTCTTTGTGCAATGATAACAGCTACTGTCTGATAAGCAGCAGCTTGTCTCTCCGGTGAGTCAAGATCGGTTAGGTTACACCGCTGCTCACTTCAGCCTGTACATGTACAAGCTGCAGCAGCAAACAGCAGGAACAACCTTTGAATTCAGCATCCGAGGTTCAGAACTGCGGGCTGACGGAGGAAAACGAGGAACAACACGGCACACGCTTCACCTCTGGCTCTCTGTCTTTTCTCTTTCCACCCCTTCCTCTCTGAATCCTCTGTATATAATTCAGTAGCAATTTTGTCCCTCTATTACTTCTGTCCTCCCTCCTCATGGAGAGACATGATGAGATATGACATTTCATTTAGGCTCCTCACCACCTGCCTCCTTCACCTCCAAAGAAAAATAAATAAATATTTCATTAGCAGACTCAGGGAGAATAGAGATGCGCATGCACGGTTGCACCGTGCAATAAAACAAATAAGATGCATGCTGCAACGGCTGGGGGCCACCAATGCATTTACACACTCATGCTCTTTAAAGAGACCCCCAGTCATTAAAGAATCAGGCCTGAACGCCTCATCTACATGAAGATACGTGCAGGTTTTGGTGCAAATGCAGTAGGAGCAGAACAAACCTTGTTATGCAGGCTGTAATATTGCACTCCCTGTTTTTAAAAAAAGACGACGCGGATAAGTAATGAAGATAAGGTATCTCCCTCTGTACCTCCTATCATCCTGCCTCTCTCGTTAGACTTCTTTATCATCTCCCCCCACTCTATTGCTTTCCCTCACAATCTCTCTCAGGTCTTACCTAGAGACTCTCGGCTTTATTGTCTTAATTAAAACAGAGCCTGTTTAATTATTTTAATCCACACTACTGCACAACAGGGACTCCTGAGGAGATGGAGTGCAGAGAGGAGGAGGGAAAGGCTGGCTGAGAGGATGTAGTGTGTGTGTGTGTGTGTGTGTGTGTGTGTGTTGGGGTGGGTTGGTCCTGACATTTCAAATTAAACTCTTCAAGTTCAAAAGCAAGAGTTCTTATCGCTTTTCCTCTCATTCATTTTCCTATTTCTGCCCTCCTCTCCCTCCATCTCGCCACCAGTCTGCTCAGCTCCTACTGATCTCCTTGTCCGCCGCCGCTCCTCGCCATCTTCCTCCTCCTCGTTTCCTTCCTTGCTTATATTCTTTTTTTTTCTTCCTCCTCCTCCTTTTCACTACCTTTGAGAGATTAGCAGTTTGAAGAACAGCCTTGCTGAGAGCCTCTTTTTTTTTCAACTCCAGGACATCAAAAGGATCGTGATTATTACAATACCACATGGAGTCGTGTGCATCTGGAAAGTATTTTTTATACTAATGTGCACCCACATGCATATGGATACCTTCACCTATCAAACTTTCATTTACACTTGAAGACACAATCACAGCAAGATTGTTTTATGTAGTTCACACCTGTTATTCATTGTTTGAGTGATTATTTCAGTCTAAACATTTGGTCAGGGACTAAGCGTATGACTGAATAATAATTTTTTTTTTCCATCGTTCCCATTATTATTTATTTCCAAAAACATTGCAATTATAAAAATTAGAATGCTTTTATCAACTAAACAAAGCAGTGTCTGCATCACATTACATGCATTGTGTCATTGCTTGAACACAAGAAACCAAAGTGAATATCAACTTTAATATGTAAAAAAAAAAGGTCAAGATGCAATAAGACAATAGATACAAAATTAACAGGGAACAGGTAGTGAGCAAACAGTATGATGAAACAAGACTGAAAGTGAACTGGGAATATAGATATGCTGGGAGAGCTGAGTGCAGCTGAAGCTAATAGGCAGATTAAGAACAGGTGTGAAAGATCAATTTAAAACATGGCTGACTGAAGATTATGGTCAAAAACACAAAGAGGAACATAGAGACAAACATGCTGAACACAAATATTCAGAATTCATAGTTTAAATGAGGTGTTACACATTTAAAACTGTCTGATTCTACTCAAAACTCAACTTTTTAAAAAAACATTTTGGCATTGTAAGTGACCAATAAGTAATTTGTATCATTCAATACTAAATGTGTGGGTTTGTCTATTTGGTGGCAAAATAGGTGAAGGAACCTGTCAAACTGTTTAATATTTGAAGTCGATCCAGTTCAAGCCGACACAGCTAACTTAAAAGAGCCAACATAATAAAGGTTATAGCTCGGTCATTTTTATAGAAATTGAGCTTAATTTTATGTGTTGTTAGATGAAAGTCATCCCCACAATGTACTTTGATATTTCTTATACTTTGGCATTTTTTCTATCATAACTTCATAACTCTTTAGAAACAGTGAGGTCTTGGATGTGAGTTTGGGTCTGAATTAAGTTTGTATTCCAAATCTTTGCAACATTAAAGTAAATGTGCCTTTTGCCCACATCTTGATGTTGCCGGCACTGGGAATTGAACTGGCGATCTTTCGATCACAGGCCCACCTTCTCTAACCTCTGCGCCACCACTCCCCAAGAAGATAATAAAATATATTTTTGTTTATTTAGCATTTTATGTATGAGGACAAATTGAAAACAGGAAGTGTGATTAGCTGCAAAGCTAACTGTTAGCTTGTGACAATGAGTCACATTAGGACTTTCACAGCACGTTCATGTTTTCATCCGTTCATAAAGATGTTGGACAGAACTCCTGAAAACAGTGACAAAAACAATAAACCAGTACCAGGTGGTAAAACAGTGAAATAGGTGCTGCTGATGAAGAAAGGAATGCCTTTCTTGCATCATCAGAAACCTCCCAAAACTAACATCTGTCTATGGAAGCTCAACAACACTCTGGCAGCTTCATCAGTTCATAGACATGAGGTTCTAGGGGTTCAGCTCTTGGACGAGCCCCCAGTTTGTTATGGCCTGGCTCAAAGATCATAACAAAAAAGGATGCAAGGATTGCTGTAGTTTAACAAAAACTGAACAGAAAATATGAACAAAACAACATTTGAGGCTGTCTAAGTAAGAAAAACTGTGAAGCGCCACTCTCTCAGGACGAGGCAGATCTTAAATGGAACTCCACTGAAGACACTGGCCCTTTGCCTCCAGTTCCTAATCGACTCCCAATCACTTGGGAACCTGAAACACACAGACACCACTGCACACACTCGCTCACAAACAGGATTCCAGTGAAAAAAAGGGCCTGAGGTGGTAACAACACTCACGTCTCTTACACACGACTTTGACTAAATTAAACAAGCGCAAATGATGTTTGGAACAAAAGATTTGTACTTAATGACAATTTATGCTGCAAACTACAAGTCATTCTACCAAACCGACTGTTTCAGTCTCTATATGTGAGAGAGAGAGAAGGTCTGATGAGCGTTGTCTCCTGTGGTCTACTAAAAAGAGGAGGTGAGGATGTAGGGGGAGGCAGGGCGAAGAGGACCAAAGACAGACAGGAGATGGCAAGGATGGACGGGCAAGAATAGTGAGAATACATTACATAATTTCCACTCCCACTTCTGCATTTTCTTCCTATTCCCCATCTGATTAGTCTGACCTTGATGCAGCCGCAGCCCGGCCTGCTCCTGTTGAACTCTGGGTAATGAAGCCAGCGTTTACAAATTGAGAAATAAACACCTGGCTCCCTGGGAATGGTAATAGGCCCTGTCTCTGCTCCATGCCCATTCACATTTCCACTGTCCTTCTGGCGTTGTCACCCTCAGTCCTCCTCTCTCACTTTCATTTCTTCCTCCTCTCTCATTCCCCCCCTCCCCAACAGATGCTCGATCTGTTTCAGTGGGGAGTCTAAACTCCTCAGATTTCCAGTTTACCTTCTGATTAAGGAGTGAGTTGAGCGTTTCTATTCCCTCTGTCTCCCTCCTCCGTTCCATCCCTCATTCATGTGCTGCCACGGTAACTAGCCTATTATCTGACAGTTCCACTCCACTGACCTGCCCAATAACAGCTTTCACATCCCTATAAATGCCCCTGAGAGAGCAAGAGAGAAAGACATGAGAAAAAGGAAAAAAAAATAAAAAAAACGACAACGTGTGAGCATGTGTGTGTGTGTGTGGGTGTGTGTGTGTGTGTGCATCAGCGTATAAACCCAAGAGATTGGCCTCGTGTTATAAACATTTACGCCGGGCTAACAGATCATCTCCAAGATCCGGGATTGGTCTGTCTTCCCTCCCCCTGTCCCCCTGGCGAATTGAAAGCCAAAGATTAGCGAGATGATAGCTTTTCAGATTGGCAAGGAAACACAGAAATGACTTTCACCTGGTGAGTTTACAGAGGTTAGACTGGGACAGTTAAACAGCAGATAAATTGATGGTTCTCTCATTGTCTCCAACGGCACTGTGGCTAAATCTATTAACCATCAATAAACCATTTCGGCTGCAGCAGAAAGGTGATATAATGGATGAGGGCAAGAAAAGCAGGAAAAGATGGAGGACAAATTACAAATGTAAGGAGAGCTGAAGATAGAGCATGAACATGAAGTTTTACATGATCGTTTTACTATAATAATAACAAATGCTTTGAGCACAGACATTTTAATGCACTTTAAACGCACAAGTCCAGTTAAAGGTTTACTGTAATAACAGTATATCTTGGCAAAGTTGTGAACTGTAATCACAACAACGCTTTGAGCTAAATGCTCATGTTTAAATGATAATATGCTTATTTGTGATATTGGTTACACTTAAAATCAGTTCATCATTTTATCTGAAAATGCATCTGAAGTTTAAAACCTTGAAGGAATGCATACCACATGCTGCTTTGCATGCCAAAGCTTTAAAACGAGATATTGTTATCAGTTAGTGCTCAGAGTAAGTGTTGAGGATGACTTAGAGCAGGTGACTGGTTTTAAATACCTTGGAACAATAATTGACAACAAGTTGACCTTTGAGCCCAACACTGACTATATTTACAAAAAAAGCCAGACATTGTCTCCACCTTCTGTATAAGCTGAGGAGCTTTAATGCAAGCAAAATTACTTTGCAGTTGGTGTACAGGTCACTGGTTGAAAGTGTTGTTTCATTTAATATTGTCTCATGGTATGGGAACCTCCTAGCCAGAGACAGGAACAAGTTGTCCCAGGTGGTCAGACAAGGTAGTAAAGTCATTGGTCATCAACAAATGACACTTACAGACCTGTACAGTCAGGTTCTGAAAAAAAAAAGGCAATACAGGTTTACAATGACCCAACTCATCCACTGCAACCATCATTCAGGTTGGTACCATCTGGTAGAAGACTGCTGGTTCCTTTAGCAAAGAAAAATACAAAACGTCATTTGTTCCCTCTGCAGTGAATGTACTTAACAAGGTCCTATTTAAACGCAGCCTCACATAACAAACCACTGTCTGCTGGAATGTTTCCATATTTTAATGTATCGTGTATTTTAGAATGGTTTTAACTGAATGTTTTAAATTGATTTAGCAAAGCTTGGTTTTAAAGTTTTTAAAGTTTTTTTAATCACATTTTTATTGTTTTTATAAGCCAGATGTCAAAGACAAATCTCCATTTCATTGAATGTTATGGACAATAAAGTTGAATTGATTGATTGATTGATTGATTGATTGATTGATTGATTGATTGATTGATTGATTGATTGATTTATTGATTGACTCAGCTACAACACCTAAGATTAGCTCAATTTCTGTGGAGTTACATCCCGTTTTGTGTTTTCTATGTTCACTTAGCTATGGCTGCAATCTTGAATTGAGTCAACTTCAAATGTTAATTAGTTGTAGAAGAGCCTCTAATCATTATGCTCTGAGAGTTTCATTGTAACTTCATAATATTTCTGGCAAAATTATTATGACATTCCTTCTGGTGGTGCCCCATGCTGCACCTGAAGTGCTAAAGTTAGCCTCTGTCTTTTGTCTTTTGTAAATAAAGCTATGCAATGCTATGCTATGCTATGATATACCATGGCATAGCATGGTATGGCACGGTATGTTATGGTATGGTTTGGTATGGTATGATACAATATGGTATGGTATGTATGGTTTGGAATGGTTTGGTATGGCATTGTATGGTATGGTATGGTTTGGTATGTTATGGTATGGTATGATATGGTATGGTATGGTATGGTATGGTATGTATGGTATGGTATGGTATGGTATAGTATGCTATGGTATAGTTTGGAATGGTTTGGTATTGTATTGTATGGTATGGTTTGGTATGGTATGGTTTGGAATGGCATGGCTTGGAATGGCTTGGTATGGTATTGTATGGTATGGTATGGCATGGTATGGTATTGTATGGTATGGTATGGT
Source organism: Nematolebias whitei (assembly GCF_014905685.2). Taxonomy (NCBI): domain Eukaryota; kingdom Metazoa; phylum Chordata; class Actinopteri; order Cyprinodontiformes; family Rivulidae; genus Nematolebias; species Nematolebias whitei. Next base: position 23,038,064 of record NC_056513.1, read on the forward strand.
ATGGTATGGTATGGTATTGTATGGTATGGTATGGCATGGTATGGTATTGTATGGTATGGTATGGTATGGTATGGTATGGTATGTATGGTACGAATAATGAAAAAAAAAAATTAAACAAGTTTTTTTAAATCAGCAGAAATCTACTTTGGTCTCAACCCCGCTCAGACTAGCTGCTAGCTCATTGGTATAATCTGAATTAAACTTTATTTCTCTAAAATGAGGTCATTCAAAAAGCTATCTATCAGAGATGATAGTAAATGTTCTTAGCATTACCACAAAACTCCACTTTAAATGGTGTAAACTTTCTTTTTTAAATAAGTATTGTGTTAACAGCAGTGTGAACTACATTTAGAGTTAGGAAAATCACATTTCAACAGCAATGTTATATTATTCACTACTGCTTTCAAATATGACACAGCCACACACACCCAGACACAGAAAAATAATCCCTCTCTCTTGGAAATTAACTGCGTCACAAGTCCTGATTTTATTAGAAAGTTAGTAAATTACAATTTGATAAAAATGCAGTGTGTTTGTATTTCAGTGTGTGAGTGTATGTGCATTGTAATCAAAGCAGGAAGTTTGAAACACCTGTATGAAGGAAAATTAATGAGTTTTTTCATGATGATTTGACATAATGATGATTAAATGACGAGGGCTCCATTTTAATGAGAGCTATCATGCTAATCCTTCAAACTGCTGCAGAGGATTTTAGAGTTCACACAAACTTGGAAGTAAAGTTTTACAAAGAAAAATATGCACTTTTTATTATGCTGTAAAGATAAAGCCAATTAAAATAAAACAATATCGTATATAAAGTTTTACACTAAAAGGTCTACCATAATTTATAAATAATATACATGAAATGTAATTTTACACATACTTTGTACTTTAAGAAAGAAACAAAAATTAGATGAAGGCCACCATTAAATGGATCGATGTAATGCAGAGCACACAAGAACAGGTATTTGTTAAAACATGAAAAACTACATTTTACATTTTAAGTTTTGCTGATAAAAAAAAACATTCTAATATCAACAACTTTTTATAACTCAGGACTAAGTTTCCAGCTTTACAGAATCATAAAGAATTTTTATTCTTTTATATATATATATATATATATATATATCGCTCTATCTGTTATCACTATGTCAGGTATGAGTTTCAGCTACTACAACACCAGACATTAAAAAAAAAAATATATATAAATTTGTATGACTCTTTTATGATTGTCTATTGTTGTCCACTGCTGTCATCACTCTTAGTTAATAAATCAGGTCTCTCTTGTAAATGAGTCCCTGAGGCTCAATGGGATTAACCTGTATAAATAAAGGTTGAATGAATGAACATTAGCCCAATTTTGTAGAACAAGATGTGTTCTGTCCATTTTTGTATATAATAATAATCCTGATAAAAAAATCCAGCAAGTTCAGTCAGATCATCTGGACATTTTTTTGAGACGTTTCGTCCTTCATCCAAAGGACTTCATCAGTCTGAAGAGCCACAACAAACTCTTTCCCACTCGCAGCACACTCTCATAGTGGACCAACCATTTTGCTGGTGATAAGATGGTTTTGTTGCTAACCATCCAGATGACCTCATTGAACTTTGTTGGTTTTTCTATCTGGATTATTGAGCATGAAACTTGATGTTTTGAATCACTTTGGCTATGGCTGCCTGGGAGCAGTCGACGGGGGAAAAGGCGTGCCCCAGAAACCATCTCATCACCAGCAAACTGGTAGGTCCAATATTATGTGAGTGTGCTGCTTGAGGGACTGAGTTTGTTGTGGCTCCTTGGACTGATGAAGTTCTTTGGATGAAGGACTAAACGTCTCAAAAAATAAAGGCAAAAAAAGAAGAAGAAAATAAACCGTCCAGATGACCTGACTGAACTTTTTTGGGTTGATTCCAAAAGTAAATCTTATTTTTTTTTTTTTGTAAGTCCAATAACTTTAAGTTTACTTGAAATCCGTCCAGTTGTTCATGACATATTTTGCTAACAGACAGACAACCTGCACAACTCTCCTGATACTGGGTGATACAATTAGTTTTTTGTTGCGATAAAAATACATTCGACTAGTCTTGAGAGTTTTCTTTCTGAAAACTAATTCAATTATAGACCAGACTGAGTCTGACATGCTGTCCAGTGTGGCATTTCTAATCTATCACTCTTAGAGTGACATGTGCGTGAGCTTCCAGGAGAACGTTTCGAGTCTAAAGCGTGTATGTCAGAGTGCGTTGACAGTGAGGAAGAAAAGAAGAGTTGAGATCACAGTGTCTGGAATGTTTTTGAGACGCTCTGAGATGAAAAAGGTGAGAAGGGCCACAGGAACAGATTCCCATGATCCCACTTGACCTGACCTGGGCCGTGCTAGTCTTGGGTGGTGATGATGGTGAGTATACGCATGTGAAGGGTGGGAAGCGTGTTGGGATGTTAGTTTGTCTCACTCCTTCTTTTAGGGTGCGATTAAAATGTCTTGCACTTGGATTGCTCTCGTTTCATTGATCAGGCGACATTAAGGAGATAATTTTGTCTGTAATGATGCCGACATCACCCAGCAGAGGATAATCAGACAAACACAGCAGCGTCAGTGCAAAAACACCCAATCTAATCTGCAATTGCTGATGAGTGTTCGTCTGTGTGCATCTGAGTGTGCTGAAGAGGGGATGATAGCTCAGTGAGCATAATAAACCCTGAACCAATCACATATCACTTTCATCAAGGGATTATTCAACATCCCTCCTTCTAATTGGCTATCATGTAATCCCATGTCTCGTAAGACCCCTCTTTTCTCTTCGTTATTCCTTCCATCCCTTGTCCTCACCATCTACCCTTCTGACTTTCTTTAAGTGAAGCACACTTCAATACACTTTTTCAAATTGTCCTGCAGCTGCGCTTCTTTCATTTAACCTTTTTATTGCCCAAAGAGCAATTGAGTTTTTGCCCAAGTCCCTGTGTGTGTTTATTTGTCTGTACAATTAGTAAAATATCTCATTAACCACTGAACAAATCTGAATGAATCTCTCAGAAAGTGATCATCGGATGTCAGCCTGCAGCAGATTAACTTTTGGAGTCAACCCACTTCAGCAGGCAACTTTATCAAACAAAAATTTAATTTAAAGCAATGCTAGACCTTTAAAAACTCTTAATCTCAGTCTCTGGTTTTCTCTGTGATAGGAACATTGAGACCCAGCTCTTTGGCTCCACATATGTCCCACACCACCATCTCTTCCCCACATAAAACTCTTCCTCGCTCCTGTTTCTCCCCCAACTTCCTCCCTACTCCCCGTTCCTCCCTCACGTCAGGGGGAGTCATTGAGTGTGTAATCGCTTGGTTACGGTGTGTCAGTCTGCGTCTGAACTCACCATCTGTCCTCTGGGCTTCCGTCTGGGATTGCAGACACACACACACTTGCGTACACACATGGTGCAAATACACAGAGCTGCGCAGCCGAGCCAAGCTCATTCACGCCACAATATGATGACAGCTGTATCACCCACCTATTGACATGAGCTGTCAGAAGGGCAGTGACTAACATAACACATTATGACACATCCCACACACTCGGGCGGTGACTGCAGGGCTCAAACATCGTTGCAACGAAGAATTGTTCTTCCACTACGGCCTGTTCTCACTTTGTAGGAGCCTGATGTTTGGTATAGTGATGACTTGCATGTTAGGTCATGAATGTGTGAAATGATGGCAATGGTTCCCGTGCGAGTATTTTGCAAGAATGTACCATGGGAGATGTATTCGACCTCACAGTCAACGTTTTGTGCTAGCAACCTTCGTCAGAGATTGTGGTGATGACTTAAGCAAGACACCTTTTTGATCCAGTCAGTATTTAAAGTCCAAAAACTTCTTTAAAAAGTCTTCGGATGATCCAAAATGCTTCTGCCAAGTTTTAATGAGAGTTGGTAGTAGCGATCATATCTCTCCAGTTTTAGCTTCTCTCCATTAAGTCCATCAAATTCAGAATAGAATTCCAAATCTTACTTCTACAAAGCTCTCAACAACCTAGCTCCATCTTATATTACAGATCTTATGGTTCCATGTTTTCCTAACAGAGCGCTTTGCTCTTAAACTGCAGGTTTAGTTCCTAGAGTTTCCAAAAGCAGAACGGGAGGCAGAGCATTCAGTTATCAGGCTCCTCTCTTGTGGAACCAACTTCCAGGTTCTGTCCATGGACACATCGTCTGCTTTTAACATTAGGTTTAAGTCTTTCATTTTGATAAATCCTATAGTTAGGGTTGGCTTGGGTTTCCTGAGCTATTGCTTATGCTATAGGCTTAGACTGCTGGAGGGCAAACCAACCACATTTCCTCACTCTGCTGCTGTCAATACTTACTCTACCTGTTTTGTATTTGTAATTTTTTCTATCTTAACATGTGCTTTTGTTTTGGTCTTTCTTCCAATAAGGGGTACACCTGCACTTATATCTGGACCTGCCATTCTATGTTTGTTTGTTTCTACTTCCTGTCCTCTCAAACCCAGCCGGTCGAAGCAGATGGCCGCTTGTCCGGAGCCTGGTTCTGCTGGAGGTTTCTTCCTGTTAAAAGGGAGTTTTTTCTTTCCACTGTTGCCATTGTGCTGCTCTAGATGGGAGACTGCGAGGAAGTGAAGATTCAACGAGTCTTCTGGATTATTTCCTTCGATAAATCACTGTCACTAATTGGCTTTTGTATGTACAGGAATGTGAATATTTATGTACAGTGCCCTGAGACAACTTCTGTTGTGATTTGGCGCTATATAAATAAACTGAATTTAATTTAATTAATATTAATCAGAAAAAAAGGATAAATCTGTTTTTTTCTAAGCCTTTTTAAAGTGAAGACATGTGGAGTTGCGTCCAAGTAGAGATTTTTTTCATTGTTGTTGAAGGACCCAAATGCAGATATGCTGGAAGCTGGTTCAGGATCTCTGCATGGTTCTTTAACAACCAAAGCAAAACAAAGAACAGGCAGCAATGCACAGCAAGATAAAAAAAAAAAAAGGGGCAAACAGAGGATATGACAAAAACCAAGAGGTGTATAAATATACTGGAAGGGATGATAACAAAATAGAAACAGGCGTGATGATTGGAAATGGGAAACATAATGTGGGTGAGGAGCTGGAAAGGGGGCAGCTGAGAACATCTGCAGCTATGGCATCAACATGAAAATATAATACAATCAAAAACAATCAACGAAATGGCCAAAAGAAAAACATAAAAACACAAAATAAATTTCTTGCTTGTAGAGGTTAAGGTTTCAGGTCTCTCTGTCCTGACCTGAAGAGCTGAAGATCTACGGCATCCTGATTCACAGTTTAACTTATCGTTCTGTGCAACAACTGAATAATCCACTCTTGTTTCAGTTGTCGTAATGATGTTTTCTATTTATCATCTTTTTTTATTTACTTTTCATCGATATGCTACAATATTTTTTTCTTTTATAAATGAAATACTGGGCAAATGGATTTAGTCACTTTTATTCCCTAAACTTTATTAGTTGGATTGGTGTATTTTGAGCAGAAAAAGCATCAAATGAAGTGTCATATGAGCACAGAGACCAAATGTTATGGCTTCACAAGGTTCAGATCCAGAATGCAGACAGACACAAGATGCTCAAAAAAACCCTAAATCTCCATTTTCCCAAACAAAACAAAAAACCGACATGACAGAAAACTTTATCAAACTTGAGGATTGGCACAAGGGGGCGCAAAGAAACACAAGGAGGCCAAGGAATTACTGGGAGGAACAAGGAAGACCAGACGTGGCAAAAAACGAATAATGCTCAACTGGTGATTAAATGAAAACATACAGAATAAATGGACTGAGGCTAATGGGAAGAGTGACTGCAGCTGTGACTGAATGAAACCTGGAACAGGTGCAGCCGGGCGTGGCTGATCAGGGAAGCAGAAACTGACTGAGGAGAAGTGATTAGTAACACAAATAAAAGCCTGAAACATTTAAAACCCAAGAAACAAATGCAACCCAAAAAAACAGATTCTAGCATCAAATCCTATAGGCTTCGTTAACGAAGTAACGAATAATAAATAACAAAAAAATCCACTGGAGCAGTATCTGCTTTTTTTCTTATTAGACTTTTAGGGTTGTCAAGCCAGACTGAAGGACAGAAGCCTGGCTTTGTTGAACTTGCTGTATATATTAGCCAACCGGTCTTGTTTTAAAAGCATAAGCTGTTTTTTTATTTGTTTGTTTGTATTTTTTTGTTCTTGCTTTTTAAGCATATCTGTGGTTTTGTTATGATCTCATTTGTTTCTACCTGTTTTACTTTGTAATTAACACACTTGTCTCCATTTGCTCTTCACCCCTTATTGTGTATACAAGTGTTGTAGCACTCGAAACCGGTCTTGGTCTTGAGACCGGTCTCAAGACCACTTTTTGATGGTTTTGGTCTTGTCTTGGACTCAACCACATTTGGTCTCGGCCTTGTCTCGGTCTCGAACATTCAGGACTCTGGATTTTATTTCAAGACCAGTCAAGACCACAACCGTGGAAATATCACTAAATTACCAGAATATTCAGTTTATTTGTTAACATCTTTTTTAAATTGGATGTAAAACGTACTGATTCAAATCCAAGTGATAACATGAATCATTGCTAAATACATGTTTTTGTTACCGCTGTCACGCCCACCCCCTTTCACACACGTGGTTCTGTACCAGCAGAACAATACAGACAACAGAACGTAACGTCACAACCAGGGGTGAAAGTAAGCCGGTACGGTCCAGTACTACGTACCACTAAAAGATTCTGTGCAGATACTCAGTACCTGGAAGACAGGGAAGCGGCTGTCTGCAATAAGCAGTCTAAAACATGACTCAATCAGTTAATAAATAGCTTTTTATTCTCATTTCAAATTGTTTCTGAACTGTTTGTGCTTTGCTGGAGCCTCAACTCTCTAACGCAGTGAAGTTAGTTTTACGTTGGACGTAGGACATTCAAGCTCCGTGGCTTCAGCGGTGTGTTCCTCTCATTCGATCCGAAGCAGGCAGTCTGATTTCAGCTCAGTCTGCCCCTCCCTGAGACGTAATGGTTCGCTTAGGGACCGTCAACAAATTACTGAACCAAACACTCTTCAGAAACTAAAATGTATCTTTTACATCATTTGACCCACTGACACAAAACTAATGTTAATCTACTTTAATAGACCTGACACACAAGACACCATGAATTATTTCTCATTTTAAAGCATTTTCTAATTAGTCATTGGGCAAAAAATAAATTATGTAAAATTAGAAAATGCTTTAAAATGAAAAATAAATGAGGGTGCCTTGTCTGTCAGGTCTAGGAGAGTAGTTTAATATAAGTTTTGTGTCAGTGGGTCACATGACATGAAAATGATTGTGCGAAAACCACTGAATGTCTGATTTCTTTGATATGTATCTTTGAAAATTTATAAACGCCGATACATCCATTCAAAAGCAAACTAAAATTACAGTATGTAACTTTTTTTTTTTTAATAATAGTTACATAATTATGTTTTTTACATATTTGTTAAAACTGTCACTATGTCGTGACAGTACAAGACTGATAATCTGTGAAAAGATTGAGTTCCAAGACTTGAGGTCTTAGTCTCGACTTGGTCTCGGGTTAGGTGGTCTTGACTACAACACTGGTGTATACAATATACAGTATACCTCTTGGTTTTTATCAGTCAGTTGTGAGATCCTTGTGCTCACTGTGCAGTACTCCCTATTCACTGTTGTGTATGCAGTTTAAAAGTGTTTGGGTCGTGCTTCTATTCTCCATTTACCAAAAAAGGATAATTCATCCAAGGAAACAGAAGACATGAGGTAATTAAAATGCATGT
>NC_056513.1:23045982-23047928 GCF_014905685.2 Nematolebias whitei
ATATATATATATATATATATATATATATATCTGCATATAAAAGGTGAAAATTGACCAGGAAAAACATGAAAACAAAAGTTTGTGTACCTAGAACTAAACGCAACAACTAAACATGAACCCAAATGGGCAGTAGTTTTAGGTTAGTTATTTTATTTTATTTTTTTTGGTCATTTTTTGAGACACAAGGGTTTGAAGTGATCTTGACCTCATGATCTTATTTACAAAACAATCTGATTCATAACTCGTCAGTTCAAGAACATAGAACAGTCTTTTTTTTCTTCTTCCAACTCTATTTTGACCTTTATTACTTATTATGTCTTTTGGTAATTTCTATGCTGCCTCAATACCTTTCAACAAAGTGAGCAATTACTGGCTGACAGTCTCATCAACAGAAGACCTGAAGACATCATCTCACCGCTCGTGTGCATGAGCTGACTTTGTGTTTAAGATTAGAGCAGACAGCAGTCGCGCTTCACTGAACAATTATCAGTGATTGTCACCGCTGCAACAACTATTAACCTTTGTTGTACGTGTTCCTGTCTGTGTCTGTGGGCTTGTACAACAGCGTCTGCAGACACAGCACCAGAGAAGTAGGCCAGCACTGCAGTTTCAACAAAAGTGAAAGAAAGGAGAAGAAAAGGCAGCAAGAGAATACACAATAAAATTTTGTCCGCTGCATAGATAGGCAGTCTGAGAATATGCATAACAAACCAATTATACCTCATCACAGCTGCATGGGAGTAAAAAGGCATCAATGCATGAAATAGTCTATTATGATAAGAATTAAAATAGTCTATCACCATCGGATCTGGAACAGCGTGGCGTGATAAGAACTAAACAGTCAGAATGTGAATGCTGTACACAAATGCATCCTTTGATTTATCCATAAGGTTTCACATCAGAGGAAACGCCTGCCAGCGCGGCTCATTTAAAACAGCTAAAATGCTGCTTTGATCACATTAGTTGAAAAGAAAGGCAAAACTTTTTACTGCTTAGTTTCCAAACTAATATATATATACACTAAAAATTGCGTGTTTAAAGAATAAGCAAGAGGAAAGAGGTTTTTTTTTTTCCTTTTCCTGTTGGGAAACTTGAGTATAATAAACTATAGACGCAACAAAGTGATACATTAAAAAACTTTTAAATGTTACGATTGAATGTTTCTGGATTTAGATTCATTTGCTTTTTTTATTCGGTGAGTTGTACAGTTCTGAAGCACACACATAATATTTTGTTACAAACTGTAAGTGAGATTTCACGTTTGGTAACACCATTGGCCAGAACATGTTCGTGGGTCATGAAACATTGAAAAGGGGGTCTGGAGATGATTTTTACAACAGTTGTTATAAATTGATAAAAATAGAATTATGATTGTTGAGGCTGTTAATTATTTTATGTGCATTTTTAATTGATTTTTGTGTGCCTGTTTGAATGCATCAAAAAGAAACAAACAAACAAAAAAAGAAACAGCTGGGGGGTCACAGGGTTCTGCCTCTTATATTGTGTCTCAGAAGCTGAACAGTTCGCAAACCACTTGTCTAATCAAACGATTTAATGCAATACAGTCCTAAAATTATCCTGTTTTTAATAAACTGAAAATAAAAATGACTTGTTGACTGGTCGGGGGCCTTTCTGGGTGGAGTTTGCATGTTCTCTCTGTGTGTACGTGGGTTTTTCCTGGGTACTTAGGTTTCCTCCCCCAGACCAAAAACATGCATGTTAGACTGATTGGTGACTCTAAATTGTTTCTAGGTGTGAGTGAGAGAGTGAATGGTTGTTTGTTTGTCTCTATGTGTCCCTGTGATGGACTGGATCTCGCACAGTGATGTCTGGACATGGGCATCAGCAACCCCTGCGATCCAAAAAGGAAGAAGCAGGTAAGATAATGTATGTATGTATGATGTATGTATGTATGTATGTATGTATGTATGTATGTATGTATGTAT
>NC_056513.1:23047938-23075938 GCF_014905685.2 Nematolebias whitei
ATGTATGTATGTATGTATGTATGTATGTATGTATGATGTATGATGTATGTATGTATGTATGTATGTATGTATGTATGTATGTATGTATGTATGTATGTACGTAAGATGATGGATGGACTTGTTGACATTTGTTTAGCTTTGCATATGTTCTGCAAACACACTTAAACATCAATTGATGGTTGTTTTTGTTCAAATAAGCTACTTTAGGAAATCTATTAAACTACATTCATGTACCTTTTGAACATAATTTAATAATGAAAACTATTACAATGCAATGTGGCTGTGTGATGCAAATACAGCATCAAATATCCATTCATCCATTAACTTTACCTGCTTCTTCCATTTTGGGTTGCAAGGGTGACTGGCGCTCATGTCCAGATATTACTGTGCGAAAAGCGGGGAAACCCTGGACATGTTGCAAGTTCACTAATGTATATGTATTTTTATTTTTTTTAATCTTCTCATTAGTGTGGAGGAGCCCAACTTGCTATCCACACAGTAATGGCATTTCAGGAGACCCAAAATGGTATTTTTTTTTAAAACAGTAATCAGAATGAAAACATCTTGGACATGGACACAGAAAAACACAACCTTTTGAACATAATTATGTCAAAGTCATACCTTTAATTTAGCTTTAACCTGACCAAGCATGTCGAACATAACAATAACAAGAGGAGAGAGGAACGATGGTTTGAGAGAGGAGTAAAGGAGGCCATCTTTGTGAAAAGAAATCGTCCATCATTAAACAGGGGTGGAGGCCTCTGGGTTCAACTGTCCCCCTCTTACAATGCTGTGATTGCTAGTATCACTCAGCCCTCTGTGAGTAGTAAACAGCCATCAGTGTGCTAATGATCCATTGTTAGGCTGATGGTCCTTCTTGAGCATGTGATCAGTTGGTTTTGGTTGTCAGCAGCAAAACTGGTTGATCCACCCTGAGAAGGTGCTATTTAAGAGACTGAGCTGAAAACAGCACCTCAGACTGAGGAAGTCTCTTGGATGAGAGACGAAACGTTTCTAGATTTTTTTTTCTTTGTTTTTTTTTTTTTTGTTTTTTTTTTGAATGTCCAGAGGACCAGATTGAACTTTTTTGGATTTTTCTACCTGGATTATTGAGCATGCATCAGGATAACAATAACAATACATACTGTAATTTCTGGACTATTGAGCACATGTGAATATAAGCCGTGCCTGCTAAATTTAAAAATAAAATTTTAATTTTACATAAAAAGGCCCCACTCGTCTATAAGCTGCGGGTGTTCACGTTGTAACATGAGATATTTGCACAGAAAGATTTTTAAAAAACTTTTAATTAAATACATACTGTAAAATGCACAAATGCAGTTTTTTTTTTTTGCTGAACAGTGCCTGTAACACGACTGATTTATAAAAAAATATAGTAGTCTTCCAGGAAGTCATCGATCGCTACCCCCCAAGAGAGATGCGTATTGGGCAGCTATGTGAGCGCCTGGGTGTGACGAAGCTAAATGTTTTGGTGGCATGAAGCTCGTTAGCCCATTAAAAAAAATCTATGAATTAATCGCAGAATTATATAAGTTCAAAGTGTGTGAAAAAAGTAACGGTTTATAGTCCGGAAATTACGGTACATGCTTTGGACTGGCATGACTCCCAGTCAACACAGTCCTCCACTTTTGTGTGTTTAACATTTAATTTAACATTAAATAGGAACTCTACTTTGTCTTATATATTTGTCTTATTATGCTGATACTCCACACCTTGTTTCCTGTTTTTTAGGTCTTTAAGCGGCAGCATTACAGCGCCACATACAGGCATAACATAGTTACTGTAATGTTTCGAGTCCTCTGGAAATGATAAAGCATTTTTAGAATTGGGGCAAGTGTTTACAAGGATATTTTTTGAACCAGTTTAAAAGGTTGTTTTGTAAAAACAGTTTTTCTGTGTGGGCAAGGCCTAAGACACTTTTATATCAAATAAATTAAAGTTTTCTTCATAGACATAAGTTTAGACGTTTAAGACCAACAATAACACTTTAGTGCGGAACTAGTTTCAATCACAGATTTGCATTACTTTAAATTGTTTGGACAAAAGATAAAATGATGTCTTCCTTCAAGAGCAGTCTCACATGTACAAAGCCAGACAGAGATGCTGAGGAGATCGAGTGTCGCGTAATTTATGCGAACATCAAACCCTTGTTATAATGAAAATCCGTGTGAGAGACATGTTAGATGTGTGTCTTTGTGTATGAGTGTGTGTATGTGTGTGTGTGATAGATGGCCTCTCCGGCTCTGACAGATGCTGTAGAATCACTCAGCCACGCTAGCCCCGACTGGTTACTGGGGGCAACCCTGTAAATCTGACATTATAGGCTGCTGACAGGAGAAACGGTTGTTATCATAACCCACAGTGAGTTACGGGAAACACAGAAGTTTTTGCTAAGGCATGAATATGCCATTACACAACCGCATACACACCTTCACACACACATGTTGGACTGGAAAGTGAGAGTATGTATGAGGCTTCAGGAGATCGTTTGAATTTACAACTCAGCAGCTTGAGGTATAGTCAGCGTGTGATGTAACAGTGAGTGTGTGTTGGGGGTTGAAACGAACAATATGTTTTGTATCTTGGCAAGATGATGGAGTGACGTGATGAGTGTGGGAAACCTTGAGATGAGCAGGTCACAGGAAACAAGATATCTTACCTGGCCCTCGCTAATCTTCACCATGAAATCATCTACACCACACACACACACACACACATCCGAGCCCCAAACTCACATGCTGTCATGCGACTATCTTCATTTCACAAACGCACTATTTTTTAACCATTTTTCTCTGTTTCTGACCGTCTGCTGTTTTCTTTGTTTCTCTGTTTCTCTTCCCTGCACTCTCTGGGTGTTCCAGTAGTAATGGACTGTGCTGTGGGAGCAGCAGGAATGGCCATTACGATCCATGGATCACTGGCAGAGTGGACACAGATGAGAGAGAAAGGAGGAGGTCAAAAAGGTACCAGGGAAGAAGGAGGAAAGAGGAAAGAAAGCAAGGAGCAATGAAATAAAGAGAAAAGACGGCAGCAGGAGCGAGATGTGAAGTCATGCCGTTCTTATAATGAAGGTATGCCACTGTGTCTGCAGTGATGGAGGATTTCTAAGTACTAGCTTTGTTAAACCACTTGATGCATTTGATGCAAATATAGATCTTACTTGCACATTTTTTCTTCTTGTGATGATCTTTGGATGGACAATCTAAATGTGCCTCAAACCCACAGAATTATGGCACCAAAAACTACATAAATTGCATTTCCTGCAAAAAATACAGTGTAGATGCATATTGCTGAAGAACTAACAGCTAAAATTAGCTAAAAACATGCTGAAACTGAAATGAAAAAACAAGCCTAAACTAGCAGAAGAAAGCAGAAAGAACATATATTTGCTGAATTTAGTTTAAATAAACTGAAATGAGCCCCAAAATGAGGAATTTAGGTTAAAAAAGGTAAAATTAGCAAACTACAAGAAAAAAAAAGAAGCTGAAAAGGCAGAAAGAAGCCTAAATTACCAGAAGGAAACAGAGAGAGCTCAACTTTGCCAAATTAGGCTGAAATAAGATGAAATTAGCACAAAAAGTGGAAATTATCTGAAAAAAGCTGAAATTAGCTAAAACAACTGAAATGTGGCCTCAAAACCAGAAAGTCAGAGTCAGAGTTTCTTTATTGTCGTTTGCACCACATGTGGTAAATGTGGTGGAACGAAATTATGTACACAGGGTCCCAGTTACATCCAACAATAAAATGTAAAAGAAAAACAGTTATAAGATCTAAAATATGAGCTATGAAAAAACATTAACTAAAAATAAGCTAAACACTAATAGCATAAAAACAATATGCTGAACAGCAGCACAAAGCATAAAAAGAAGCTTAAATTGCCAAAACAAAGTGGAGAGAGCACATATTTTGCTGAATTAGGCTGAAAAGGTTGAAATAAGTGCAACAAATGTGGAAATAGCCAAAAAGCTAAAATTAGCATAAAACAGCTAAATATTAGCTGAAATAAAAGAAAAGTCTGAAACGTATAAATGAGCTGAAAGGAGCATATTATATAAGCTGAAATTAGCTGAAAGAAGTTAGAAGAAGCACAAAAATATTTTAGTTAGCAGAAAGAAACTGAAGAGGCAAAACAGCTGAAAGTAGCTGATCAAAAGTTTAAAGTTGCACAAGGAAGCTGAAAAAAGCTGAACCAGAACAAAAAGTGAAAGGAGCAGTAAAATATAAACAGATCTAAAGATTTGAAAGATGTAAAATGAGCTCAGTTCATTTTCTATGTGACAAATATGGACAGAAAAGGCTAAATATTTCAAAAAGCTAAAGTTGCACCAAACACCAAAAGTCATAGCATGATTGTCCTGAAAGAGCTGAAAGTTTTGATTTATGATTTGTTGAAATAGCACAAAAATTGTGGAACGAGAAATGCTGAAAAATGTACGGATGAAAAATGGATCACAGTTGTGTGAATGCTTCATAAACATTCACACGATGAAATATTTAAGGTTTCTACACGACATCAAATGTTGTGTTTTATACTTTGTTCTGCTCCTGACTGACAGGAAACATAAAGGCCCATCAGTCTTTGTAGTGAACAGACAGACAGATGGATGTTATGAATGATTTTTAAAAGGTTTTCCTTTATATTCCATCAAAACGTATGGCCTTTTCCTCTTTACTTACATTACATAAAGCCACTCATAATTAATCTACAATCTCTCTGTGAACGTATCTTTTTTTCAATGCACATGCTTGGAAAATGTAACAAAAATGAAAGTTTTAGATTTCTTTCATGGTTTTAAAATAATTATAGCTGTGTAAAAAATAAATTCAATCTGCAGGGAAAAAAAAAGCTTTTTACCACCAACAATTATATAAAATAATCTAAATTTTTTATCTACATATAATATTTTTACAGTGTCCATATTCGATTTTAGCTCCTTCTCCTTTTTGTTGTTTGAAAGACTGAATTTTAAACTCTTTGGTTGATATTGTTTTAGTTTTTTACTTTACTTTTCCTGAATCATAAGTCAGAATTATAAAAATCTGAATATCTAGTTAAGGTTGGGATTAGAGGAACAAATGCTTTGGTGTAGAAAACAACCTGGGTGTGAGTTCCAAACGTCACGGTGTCACATGTTCAAAGGAACGCCTCCATGCTGAGGACTGTATGCATGATACGTAATTATGTTTTTCTAAAAATGTAATATGGAAACATACATCTTAGGAGACCAGGCCAGAAAAAAAAAAACAGAGTCAACATTGGCTGTGTTTCCACCCATTCATCTGGTGAAATTAAAGAGTGTTGTGGCAAAAAAAGAAGAACGAAAACAACAATAAAAGTAACTAAAAACCCTACTGGAATATATATATTTTTTGCATTTAGCTTGGTGGTCAGTCCTGCGTCTTGTAATTCTGAGGTTGCCTGTTCCTGTTGCGTCAGGAAAAGCATCTGGTGTAAAACAATTGTCAAATCTTTCATGCAAGTTCGCTCACTGTGGCAACCAATGAAAAAGGGAGCAGCCGAAAGAAACGACTTTATACTGACAAACAAAATCTCATGATTGTGACAGCTGGATGGTGAGAAAGCCTAAAAAACTTTTGAGCATAATATTTAAACTTCCATCTATCCATTATCTTTACCTGCTTGTTCCTTTTCGGGTCATATCCAACAGTCACTGGGCGAGAGGTGGGGGGCACCCTGGACAGGACTATTCAGAACAATGGCACTAATACTGGAGAGGGCTTTTGTGGCCACTAGGGGTGACATTATAAAGTTAAAAATATCAAATAATTTATATTTTTACAATTTAAGGCAAATGAAAAGACTAGATTCTTGTGTGGGGTGGGGGTGGGGGGGGGGGGTAAAATTATAAAATGTATATAGGAATCAAAACATCTTTAAGTTTGTAAAAAAAATTTGACACATAATTTGTGGGACCTGAGGTTTGTTAGGTGTTTTGGCTGTTTCCATTAGACACCCTCTCACTAGAAAGGCCCAGGATGATCAGGCGTTCTTGTCTGTCCCTTAGCCAGCTGTACTTGTTGAAATTTTATGATTGAGATAAAAAAAAATAGATTTTGTTTTTAGTTTAGAGTTAAGCATTCAAGGTCAAGGTTCAGTTAGATTGGTCAGTTTGCTTATTTATAAGCCAGATATGCAGTCTGCTTGAACATTTTCAGTCTGAAGTTAAAAACCAGTAATGCAAGTTGGCTTTTATTTTCTGTCATAATGGTACTTGTATTTTCTGAGGTGGTACTCATTATGAAAAGTGAAAGGAATAATGTTGCTGAGAATTCAATCCGATGTTACAATGCTGTTTACCAACGGATGAAAATGTAAGTAAAAAAGAAGCTGCTGTCAAAGAAAAAAACAACAACAACTAATATTAATATGAAAAAAAAATCAAAAGATTATGAGAGTTATTGTGGCAAGTTCTAAAAGAACAGGGGTAATTATACTGGAAAAAAGAAGCTTATAGTTAAATCTGTAAGGCATTTTGACATTTGCTGCATTATTTTCACATTGGGCATGTGGTGTGAGCTTTTGTTTACCACAATTACTTAATAAACCAAAACCAAACGGAGAGAGTAGCAAAACACAGGGAATACACATCAAATACTCCAACGCACAGAAATACTGTTGACACTACCCTGTGGTGTGATATCACGTCAAAGTAAATTAGTTTAGTTTTGTCAAAGATAACAAAAAAAAAAACTTTTGGTTTGTTTTAACAGCTGGATCGAGGTAAATCTGCTAAGTCAAGTTTTGATGGCAATTAAAAAAAACGGGAGCAAAATTTACAAGACAAGATGGTGAACCGGTGAAAGACTTGACGCACCAGCTTCTAAAACCTCTGTTGTAATGAGGGGACTGCACAATCGTTGCCATTGTGGTTCTAGTGCAAGCCGGAGCGGCGTGGCAGGTTGTTTTGGCTCTGACCTTTCTGTTGTAACACCCCCCAGTATAAAGGGAAGTGCCACACAAAGAGCTCTATTAACAGAGAAAGCAGATATAATGGGGAAACAAGATGGGCCTGTAATAGGGACAGGCAGGGCTGTCAGCATGCATAATGTAACAGTCGTGTTAAAACAACACTGGGCACTGGGCACTGCGCGCACACACACACACACACACACACACACGAGGACAGAGTAAGAACCCCTCATGAAAACCCAAGTTATTAATTCCTACACTGGTTTCCATCTTTGAAATATTTTCCAAGAGCAGCACACGTTTCTTTAGCAAGGATGGGAATCATTGTTGTGTGTAATTATGAAGACAATGTTCGAAGGGATTATCAAAGAAGTAAGGAAGAAGATAAGAAAGCAGCAGATGAAGAGGGTATGGGGACGAGAAGAAAAGGAAGTAGAAGGGGATACAAAGAAAAGAGGAGGTGGTGAGAACACAGATGAGGATGGAGAGAGGAGGGGAAAAGATTACCCCTTCTCTATTTGTTGAGCTAACGTTCCCGCTCCCTTCTTTCTCCTCCCTCGTCGTTCCTTCATTCGCTTATATTAGCATGATAAAGACGTGATGAAATAGGGCAGCCGGCAGGTCTTTGGACATGGAGACAATGCTATCGCCAGAACAGGCGTCTGTACAGCAGGGGAAGAGCCACCAAGGGACCAACACACACACCCTAACACGTGCATACTCACACACACATATATATATATATACCCTTTGATATAAACCCATACATACAAACATGTAAACACACACAGAACTGTGGATTAGAGTGCCCACGAGGTTTTGAACAATGTAAGGTAACACAACCAAAAACAGGAAGAGTCTCCAGGCGGTGATTTTAACACATTGTGCTGAAGGAGCGTTCCATTTGAGCCTCTGGTTGTAAATAAAGGCAACAGTAAACCAGACTTCTTATAAAATACACTTTGGCTGCTTGGTTACTTTCAAAAAATGTGGAAAAACGATGTATTAATTGTATTATTTTTTTTTTTTACAGGGATGGTCATGTTATAACAAACAGTCCCACCAACTATAATTGTTACAAGTTTTGGAAGACAGTTTCATGTATGCAATGTGTTTAGCATTATTGGTGCTCTTCCTTAACAAGCAGGAGGACAGGTAAGTAAGTATCTGAGCAGTGGGAGTAATACTTTGTATAATGTCCCAGATGAATCTCTTCCTTTCTCCAGCTTGTTTGGCATGCCTGGAGAGGAGGGTGAAGGGTCCCAGGTACTTGGTGAGAAAGGTGAGTATGAGTTGGACCCGCAGCTTCAGGATTACTGTAGTGCTGGCCATCGAGCTACCACAGTCCAATGAAACGAGATTTTCTTAAAGAATATCCATGGAAATCAAGACTTGTACAGTATACTAGCTTTTTACATCTTTATTGCAGCAATAACTGTTTTTGACCCTAATAGGTCTAAGTTTGCTATACCAAGATTGTGAAGGAATTGTATTGGAGGTACATCAATGAAGATTTTCATAACTTTGCCTCATTTTGCCCCAGCATTGCAAAGCTTGCCAACAGCAAAAAGAAGGAACACATGATTTTTCCCAAATACGTACCAGTCTGAGCATGTGCAACAAATGGACTGTACATATAATGAGCCCTTTTTTCCAACCAGGATACTCAACGCGCTCTGCAACACAACCTATATCCTCACTTACCTCTCCACATGCACACTAACACTACCACATCTTTACAAAGCTCATCAGAGTAAATCACTCTGTAGAGACTAGGCAGTGCTTTACATACACTTATGGGACACACATTGGAGAAAATGAGGGGTTCAGGGTCTTGCCCAAGGATATTTCAACATGTGACTGGATATGAAGGGAATCGAACAATGGACGCCACATGCTCTAACCACTGATGTCCCATGTTGGTAACAAGTCACCATAAACACAAAACAGATGAGGACTTTTGCTCTGATTGTGAGCATTTGCAAAAGATGTGATGCAATTTGTGATACAGTAGTCCCTCGTTACTTTGCGATTCGTTTTTCTCAGATTCGCTCTATTGCGGTTTTTCAAAATAAGATTGGACATGACACACAATTGGCTGATTGATGGATGAGCTGCACGATTGGCATGACATTTTTACTTAAAATAAGTTAGTTTAGATTATTTAGACCCTGCTGCACCTGTGTGCAGCCCACAGTTGCAGGAGAAGCTTCCTCCTGCAGCGTGTCATATCGCTGCTCTGCAGCGAAGAAGTTGGCGTGGCTGAGAGTGCTGACAGATGGCAGAGAGCAGCCGGAGGAGGAGCACAAATCATGACATATATATATATATATATACATATAATACTTTACTACTTGTACTACGTTTTTGAACCATTGCACTCTGGAACCCATTCTGAAATTGTGCTGTTGTCAGAGAAAACATTCGTTATTTTGGTGTAAATGAACAGAACAAACCCAACAAAAAACCCTCTTCTTCACCTTTTTTCCTCTGTCTGTGTTGTTCTGGGAACATCAATGCATCAATAAACACACTGTCGGACCTAATCAGAAAGATGCACTCACACATAAACACAAACCTTCATGGTCTGCCCATTTTCACAGATCTGTAACATTCTTCAGGGCAGGCCCAGAGCCGAACGCCCTGCGGGACCCCAGGCCACCCTACCAGTGGAGCTCACAGTCTCTCTTCACTCCACCTCTTTTTCTGAAGAAAACAAAAAAAATCATTATGGGTCACAGCAAAAACACACAAGAAATGGACACCAACGCACGCACACACACGGTCACAGTTGCATGCAGCACTGTATCCTAGGTAAACATACTGTATGCACCAGCATGGATCACAAGCAGTTCATGAGCCTGTGACGATCGGCCAACCATAGCACGTGCACACACACACCCACACACACACACACACACACACACACACACACACACAGCCAAGTTTTCTGTAAAAACATTCAAAAATCGACACACTGCAAATATATCATTGTACACAAACGACAGAATCCGCCTCATGGTTTTAAAGGCCTCATTCACAGTGGGCCACCACTGCTGCAGAATTTAACAATGTTGTTTAAAAAGTATTTGCTGGTGCAGCAGCAGAGTTCGTACAAAACACAGAAAACTTAAGCGTTTCTACTTTAAATTAGGTGATGAAAATTAAATGTAGACAAAATTTCTGGATTTTGATTTATTTATTTTTTGTTCGATTAGATAAATGTCCTAAAAAAAACAACAACACACAATTAAATACTGAAGTAATTGGCCTTTAATGTTAAAAATGTAAAAAAAAAAACAAAAAAAAAACGTATTTGTTTCTTAAACAGCTGTTCTTAAAAGAAACTTAAATTATTGTTATGATGAGAAAATTATGTTTTTTTTAATGAAATATTTTGAAAGTAGTTGAACAGCAAATTTGGTAAATTAGTTAAAAGACAGAAGTGGAAGATGAACTCAGATATTTCTTTTCTCTCTGTGTGTGAGAAAGATTGCTTGTCTGTTAGTAAAATATTTCATGACCCATACTGATTTTAATGAAAACCTAAAAATGCAAATGTTCGGTAAACATACAGTTTATAATTGATCAACTTTTGGAGTCAACCCAATTCAAAATGGCCACCACAGCCAAACACAAAAATACCTCAGTCAGTTTTATAGAAATTGAGGTCAGATTTAATGTGGAAGCAGTTGAGAGTTATCCCCAACACTTATTTTGAGCACTAGCAGACAACGTAAAATGTTTGTTTAAAACTTCAGAATTAACTGATGGAGTCAACCCTACTTGTTCATTAGCAAAATATTTCAAGAATCACTGCTGAAGTTTGGGGAAACTTTCAGAAAGTAATCATTGTGTGAATGTTTATGAAGCATTCACACTATTGTGATCCATTTTTCTTCTGTACATTTTGGTTTGATTCTTCTCCCGCTATTTCAACAAATCATAAATCAAAACTTGCAGCTCTTTCAGGACAATGCTGCTATGACTTTTAGCATTGGGACAACTTTAGCTTTTTGAAATCTTTAGCCTTTTCTGCCAATTTTTTCTCAGAGAAAATTAATTGAGCTCTTTTGACATCCTTCACATCTTTAGATCTGTTTACAACCTTTTACTGCTCCTTTCACATTTTGTTCTGTTTCAGCTTCTTTCAGCTTCCTTGTGCAATTTGAAATGTTTTTCAACTACTTTCAGCTATTTTCAGCTGTTCTTTCAGCTGTTCTGTGCTCCTTTAAGATTCTTTCTGCTAACTACAATCTTTTTTCTGCTTCTAACTTTGTTCAGCTAATTTTAGCTTGTTTTCAGCTTATTTCTGCAAGATTCAGCTTATTCTGCTATTTCAGCTACTATTTAGCTGTTTTAAGCTAATTTTAGCTTTTTTGGCTAATTCCACATTTTTTTGCACTCATTTCTACCTTTCTTGAGCCTAACTGAGAAAAATGTGTTCTCTCCACTTTTTGTCTTGTAGCTTAGGCTTCTTTCTGCCTTTTCAGCTGTTTTTTTTTCTTCTAATTTAATATTTTTTCAGATAATTTCCATTTTTTTTGTGCTCATTTCTGCTTCTTTCAGCCTAACTGAGCAAACATATTATTTCTGCTTTCTTGTGCTAATTTAAGCTTGTTCTGACTTTTCAGCTAACTTTTTTAGCTTTTTTTTAAGCTAATTTCAGCTGTTTTCAGAAAAATTCAAGTTTTTCATGGTAATTTCTGCTACTTTCAGCCTAATTCACTTCTCTATGGTGATTTTTTTCAGCTAGATTCAGCTTTATCTGATATTTCAGCTACTATTAAGCTATTTCATGCTTATTTTAGCTTTTTCAGCTAAAGCCACCTTTTTGGAGCGCATTCCATATTTTTCCACTTCCTTCTGGTAGTTTAAGCTTCTTGCATCTTTTCAGCTAATTAGCAGCTATTTTTTGCTTTTTTTGTTTTGCTAATTTCAACCCCTTTTTTTTTTAAGCAAATTTCCTCATTTTGTGCTAATTTCTGCTAATTTAAACCTAATTCAGCAAATATGATCTTTCGCTGTCTTCTGCTAACTTAGGCTTGTTATTCCATTTCAGCTACAATCCAGCATGTTTTTTTTAGCTAATTTCAGCTGTTTTTCAGCAAGTTCTTCAGCAATAAGCGTTCACACTGAATTTTCACAAGAAATGCAGTTTCTCTAGTTGGATTTGCATCTACATCTGATTACCTTTGGAGTTGTTAGAGAATTTTCAGTCAAAGGTTATGAATGTTTTTTTTGTTTGTTTGTTTGTTTTGTATTGTGGCTGAAAACATATTTGCCTCCTGAAATGAGAACTTGCTGCTCTTCTGTCTCACAAAGCGTTCTCTTATCTCGACTTGGAGGCCAACTCGCAGAGCCTCCACGACGCCTGGTGCTTTTTGTGAGTTGGGACTTCTGGCCTGAGCACGAAGGAGCGCCCACTGAACCGATGATGTTATAAAAGTCAGCAGAAGGCTCTGTTCGGGGCTTCATTCTGTGTGACAGTGTTTATGAACCTGCCCTTGTAAGTAATCATTTAAAACATCTTCACTTCCTTGAGTTGTACAAAGTTATATTGAGTAAATGTTAGTGAATGAGAATTTTCTCCTAATCAACCTGATTCAAAACAGTTGCTACAGCTAATGAACTTTAGCAAACACAAAAACAGCTATATTCAGTTATATTTACACATAGTGAGCTAAAACTTTGTGGAAGTAGCTGTGAGTCCTCTGCGACGACTCTGAGCTCTAACAAAACATCTGAGATCTTTGTTAAAATTATGGCATGCAAGTTGGAGGATGACATGCACACTTTTAAAAATGCCAGTTTTATATTTGTCTTTGAACCTTAGACTCGTTTGATCAAAGTTTAATCAAACAATCATCTTACTTGATGCTTGACTGCTGAGTCCTGGGTTTGCATCCACTGCAAGCCTCTGGATCCCGCTGTTTTCCATATAACACCCTGCTCTGCGCAAATTCACAGAAACGTCACAATTCATGTTTGCGGACACATTATTTCAGTTTTCAGTGTCCTCGTATGAAGCAACAATAAACAAGTAAATAAGACCACAGGACAAACAAGACCTTCAGCGTTTTTCATCCTTTTCTGCTTCTTTTATTCGTTTTCTTTTCAAGTTATGTGACTTTCGAGTGACAGTCTAAAAATATTTAAGTAGTTTTAAACAAAGACCTCAAGAAAATAAAACTCCTGTTTTTATGTTTTTTTTGTGGACTCAGTTCCTAAATTCTCACTCTTTCCTGGACTGCGCCACTCCACTCTGAGGTGTGTGTTTATGTGTGAAGAGGAAAAAAGATATTAAAGTGTGATAATTGGAGATCTCATCCCAAACACCTGTCAGACCATTCATCACCCCCTCCCCATGCAACACACACACACACACACAGCAGAGTATATCAGACAGGTATTACAGCTGTCATTATCACGTGTAAAAAGATTTACATAAAACACATACAGATGTTCAACAGGAGTCACAATTTTTCCATTCACAATCAAAAGTCTGATACACAAATACACATATGAGGTGTACTGTAATCAAACTGCTCCTGATATGCAAAATGTGCACAACCTTGATCCGTTTTTTTCTCCTTCTAAAGTCCCCCCCCCCCCCTTTTCCCTTCACTTGTCTTCTCAGGATCTTCGTCTATGATTTTTGTTCGTATTTTCTTTCTGTGTTCATTTTGTGTCGTCAAACCTGTTCCATATTTCCATTTCAGGGCGGCACGTTGGCTCAGCTGATAGCGCTGACTCAGCGGGGTCGCCAGTTCAAATCCTGGCTTGAGACCTTTCTTTGCATGTTCTCTCTGTGCATGTGTGGGTTTTTCCAGGTACTCCAGTTTCCTCCCACAGACTAGAAACATGCATGTTAGGCCGACTGGTGACTCTAAATTGTCTCTAGGTGTGAGTGAGAGAGTGAATGGTTGTTTGTCTCTATGTGGTCGTGTGATGAACTTTTACTAGTCACTGGTGCCCATGTCAATCAATCACTGTGAAAGAGGTGGGGGACACCCTGGACATTGTCTCCAGTCCATCACAGGGGTACATAGAGACAAACAACCATTCACTCTATCACTCACACCTAGGGACAATTTAAAGTTACCAATCAGCCTAAAATGCATGTTTCTGTTCTGTGGGAGGAAACTGGGATACCTGAAGAAAACCCACGCATGCACGGAGAGAACAGGCAAACTCCACCCAGAAAGGCCCCTGGACTGGGATTGGAACCAGGGTAACCTGCTATATGTGAGGCGGCAGCTCTTCCAACTGCGCCACCGTGCTGTCCCTAATATGATTTTTTTTTTTTTTAAGCCATGTAACTCTAAGGTTCATTCTAAACCCATTGAATAAACTGTTGAGTCAACTCATAACAGACCTGTCACAAAGTGAACCATCGTGCCAATTATTTTCGCTGAACTATCTTTTTAAAGCCTCAAAAATACCAAAAATAGCTTTGTCTGATAGTTAAAATAACATTCAACTCCAAAAATGAAATTCCTTAAAAGCTATTAGCTGATAACGTCAGACACAGTAAACTAAATTTTGTTGGACTTTGTGCAATGACAATAAAGCCTTTCAATTGTCGCCTGATAAAATCAACAGAATATACTAAACGTATCACCTGAAGGACTGTCAAGCAGTGAGACCAATGTCTAAATAAGAGACTTGTTTTGCAAAGGTTTAAATTTCACCTCCAGTTTCAAGTTTCTCATCTAAAACAGTATTTGTTATGTTTTCCATGGATGGGGCTCTGCTCAACTATTTATCTGACCTCTGAGCTTTGGCTTCCTGGTTGTGAGACCCCGCATGCTTCCAGCACATGCATATTGCAAACAAACATGGAAAACGCCACACATAAAGGTGGCTTTTCATAAAAGCCAAGGGAGAAAAGTGTTATACAAAAAAGAATGAATCTGGTAATAAAGTTAGGCTGGAAAAGTGAAGAAATGAAAGAAAGGAAGCAAACATTATGAAGGCAGAAAAGGTAAAAAACAGATTGGTCCATGGTCAAAGTGACTGGAGTGAAGGAAAGAAACAGTTTACTTTGGAGTCCCTATGAGGACATAATCAGCTGTTTTTACCTGAGGACAAATAAGTCACTGCTGAACCCACGAGTGAACCAGTGTGCCCTCAAAATTCATCCGATATGATGTAATATAATATGACAGATATACTATACAGCACAGCAACACCATATTAAATAAAACAACAATCAAGATTTACTGCAATTCAATTTCACCCAGCGCTGCATGACGATATGAAATTCTGTAGGAACAAAACAGGAACGAATGAAGGACAAAATAATAGACCATACAAAAGGTGTAATACAAGAACATAAGGATGTGCTACAATATGACACGATACAATTATGCAAAACACGAAAAGATGCACAAGATTATAAAAAATACCACACAAAATGGGACATTTCTATTTTTACATACAGAAAATTAGAACTGAAAACATCTGGTTTTCTGTTATTGACCTTCTATGTTCCTTATATGGGGTGCTGTTTGTTAAGTTACAAATTAAAAAATTAACAGCAATATTTTGGTTTCTTTAGCCTTTCATATGAAAAAAAAGTCAAATTTTCACCATGTTATTCATTTCATACGTTTATAAATGTCATAGTTCCAAACTAAAATTTTAATTTACAAGCTAAATATTTAGTTTACAAACTAAATACTTAACTTGCAAGTTAAATATTTAACTAAATATTTAGCTCCACACTAAATATTTAGTTTACAAAATAAATGTTTATGTTCAAGCTAAATGCTTAATTTATGAACTAAATATATATGTGTAAATTAAATATTTTTATTTCCTAGCTAAATATTTATTTTCAAAACTAAAAATTTAATTTCTAAGCTCAACATTTAATTCCTAAACTAAAAATTGAATTTGCTAACTAAATATTTAGCTCAAACCTAAATGATTATTTTCCAAGCTAAACATTTAATTTCCAAAATAAATATTTAATTTACTAACTAAATATTTAGCTCAGACATAAATATTTAACTTGCTAGATAAATATTTAACTTACAAGTTAAATATATAGTTTATAAATTAAACATTCAGCTTGGACATAAACATTTAGTTTGTAAACTAAATATTTAGTGTGGAGCTAAATATTTAGCTTGCTAACTCAATATTTAACTCGCAAGTTAAATATTTAGTTTGTAAACTAAATATTTAGCTTGTCAATTAAATATTTATTTTGGAACTATGACATTTATAAATGTATGAATAGCATAGTGAAAATATGACTTTGAAAAAAAATTTTTTTTTATGAAAGTCTAAAAATCAAAATATTGCTGTTAATTTTTGACTGTGTAACTATACAAACAACACCCTATATTCTTAAACCAAACCAAAAGGGTTATTTTTTAACATTTGAAGCATCATATCTGCCACTTGGATTTAAAATGTGATTAAAAGGCTTAAGCTCAATTAACACTAACTAGTTTTGTCAGTGTTCATAAAATTTATTTTTATAGTACAGCTGAGGCAGGGAGGTGTATGATTTATGATCTTTTTCAATTAGACTGTGTTGCTTGACCATAAAAATATGTGCAAAAACAGCAGGGTTATTCAACTGGTGGCTCAGGGGCCAAATCAGTCCCACAGGTGAACACAGTTCGGCACAAAAAGGTTAATTTTTTAAATAAAACTAGTTTTTAAATCATAAAACAAACTTAATGAAATTAACTGCTAGATATCTGGCCCCTGAGCTCTTGTCTTTCAGTAACTGTGGTCCCCTGAGCAATTTAGTTGACTAGCCAGGATTTATTGCCTTTATTTTAAAGATTTTGTTATTATCTGGACTCAGCTAGCATAATCTTTTAGCGTTGATTCAAATTTTTCACTACAAAGATGAAACTGCTTTATTAATATAGGTTGCCTTAAACAAACAAAAAAAAACAAAACTTTTTGAACATCTGTTGTAAGATTTGTTTTTTTCATTCATGCAACCTTTATTTAGACAGGTAAATCCCATTGAGCCTCGAGGACTCATTTACAAGAGAGACCTGATTTCAACAAAGAATGATGACAACAATGGACAACAGCAACAACAATAGACAGTTGTAAAAAAAATCGTACTTTTTTTTTTTTTTAACAAATAGGATGGCTAATAAAAGGTAAAAAGAAAGAAAAGTAACAAAAAAACAGCTAGATTTTAAGGCTAATGTAGAAAACTAAAAACAGGAACATGTCAGCATTGGTCCCTGCCAGGAGTCCAACAGATTCTTAAAGCCACTTAGAGAGGTCAAGGTCGAGAGCTTCAGATCTTTTTGTAAGATATTCCAGGAAACAGGAGCGGAGTAGGAGAAGGCCCTTTTACCAAGTTCAGTCCTCATTGAGGGAACACTGCAGGTAATAATGTCCTGAGAGCGCACGCTGTAGCTGCACTCACGCAGAGACATGTAGGAGGAGATGTATGAAGGCAGCAGACCAAGAAGTGACTTAAAGATGAAAATATACCAGTGAGAGAGTCTGCGTGAAGTTAATGATGTCCAGTTAACCAGTGACTACAGGGTGCAGTGATGGGTACGATAATCACAGCCAGTTAAGAATCTTAGTGCACCATGATAGACAGCGTCCAACATCTGCAGGGTTCTTGTAGGAGCGTACATGTAAATAATGTCACCGTAATCAATGGAGGGAAGGAAAGTCTCAGATACAAGGTGTTTTCTAGCATTCAGGGTTAGACAGGATCTGTTTCTGAAAAAGAAACCCAGTTTAACTTTCAGTTTCTTTACCAAGTTTTCCACATGGAGCTTAAAAGAGAGATGTGAGTCGACCAAGATACCCAAATATTTATAGGAATCAACAAACTCAATGGGGACACCATTTGAGGATGAGATCAGAGGAAGAACTGCTGGGACCAACTTCCTATTTGAAAAAAACAACCCTTTGGTTTTGAATTCTTACCAGCAAGACAAGATAGATCTAAAACTCAAATGAAGCTCATCGTGAAAAATAACTTGTTTTGCTTGAGTCAGTCGTGTTGATCGAATGAAAGTGGATCAAACTGAAGTCACAACACTCACGGTTTGAAACCTGATAGATTTATTGATTCATTCAATGATTATTTTAAATGTAGTTCAACTGTGAAGAAGTTTTAAAAGATCATGTCAATACAATGCAATGTTACCTTCAAATGAACTATTCTTAATTCAAACAAAACGTTTAAAAAATTGTGTGAAATATTGTTTTTCTGAGCTGATATTTTTTAAAGTGTTAAATCTAGCTACAACCATCATTTAACACAGAGGTGGGCAACATTATTTTTCCAAAGGGCCACATCAAGATGTTTAAAGCAATCAAAGGGCCACATAGAGATTTGGAAAATACATTTTCTTTATAACAGATAATCTAGAAGACCTTTTTCTTATTGTAGCATAGTTACTTATGCTTTATAAAACAAGTATTTCCAAAATTCTTTAGGAATATGAGACATGTTCTGACCTTGTGACAATATATTACACATGTTAGCAGAAATATGCTAAACAAACTTATATATTTGTGTTTCAGGTTGTCTCTGGAAACACGACTCAAAAAATGCTTTTAAAATAATTTTGAGTAAGATGTTTAATTTAAATTTCCTCAAGTCTCGTTGATAAACTACTGCTTTTTTCATCAATCTTTATTTTTAAAAAGTTGTGTTTATTTTCAACCAAGGATATTGGAGACCTGACGGAGATTGTCCGAGGGCCACTTTTGGCCCTCGGGCCTTAAGTGGCCCACGTCTGATTTAATTAACAACTGAACCTCAGTATGTTTAAAACAATTTTTTATTTGGGTCAACCTGAACACGATTAAACTAAACCAAAAATAACACTCGTTTCCGTTTCGTACCGTTTACAGTACAACACCGGCTCAGATTGTTGCGCAACCTGGGCCCAAAATGATTCCTGGTGACCTTCAGCTGGCATGTCGGGGGCCACAATAACCACACCGTGTCTGTTTCCTCTCATCCTCCCTACTAAAGGTGAAAGGTCACCGAGGCATCGGAAGCATCTTGTGTGGTGATCTGAGGGGGTAATGTTATGCTCCCCAGCGGGACAGCACCAGGCAACACACACACATACAGTAGACGAGCGCAGGAAACCCACCGAGCACCCGCTTTACGACTCGACTGGCTGCTCAGTCTGCTTGGGAGAACTAATTGTTTTTAGATGAGACAACTTGAGGAGATCGGCTCCGGAAGGGAGGACAGGGAGCAAAGAACTGCGGGAGAAACGGAGGGAGACGTGGGCTCATAAATTAACTGCTGCCCCGGATATTTAGTTTCCACAAAGGCTTCGATGAGAAAACGACAACCACTTTACCTTCTTTTTGAGTGTTTTTTTTTTATGTCCTCCTCCTTAGGCCACACATACCTCCCCCCAAAAAATATTTTGTGTTGCATTTACTAAAGTGTCCAGTTGTCCATCTAGCAAAATTTCAATGACACCCACGTCAGAGAGCCACTCTGCAAAACAAACCACTCAATAAGCTGGAGCTAATGGAGACTGCAGGTCAGACTTCACAGCAATATCATTACCACACACAAACACACACTTCCACACTCACGCTCCCATTGTCTGGGCAATACTTATTAGTGCCCATGCTAACAGTTTGTCCATAAGTGACCTTAATTAAGTGTCTGGCACCATTAGCTGCGGAGCTAAGAGGCTAAGAGCAATACATCTGCATGTGAATGTGTGTGTTTTTATGATAATGGCTTTGTTGAGGTGTGTACCGGAATACTAACGAGAGGCTGCGCGCAATCCAAAATGGATAAATAGGCAGTTGAAGTCGAGTGCTGAAGAGGCGATGGTTTAGATAAGTTACTCATTGTGAAAAAGACACACAAAAAAACAGGGAGCAGCGCCGAGGGCTGCTTTAAATGCAGGTTGGCCCCCGTTCAGCGGTGCAAACGCATTCACGCACAGCCATCAGCTTCTGAAGCCCCATCTAGGCTGCCCCGTCACTTTTCATTAGCTGCAAACACAGAATCAGAGGGTGAACATGATTCAGTGAAATATGAACAAGTTCACAACAAAAAGGAGACGTACTTTATATTTGCAGCATAGTCAGCCTGAATGTTACGATAAAAATGTCACATTTATTATTCATTGGTTGGTGTTAATTTACTTCACTCTTACCGTCCTCATAATAATCCTTACAAATGAAAACATACTTCACCTTCGGCTCTGGTTTCTCTGTCATTGTTTTTGTTGATGTCGCTGCAGCTAATGGATTCTCACCCTGTTGGCTCTTAAAGCAGCTCAGCCGGGGTCACGGGGTCAAAAGTCACTTCTTTTCCTTTGATGTGACCCTGACATCCTGGGAGGAAGAGGAAACAGAGGAGGAAGAGGATTCTTCACGGACAAGTGGTAGAACACCGGCCTCCACACTCATCAGCTTATAGACTCATACTTATGAATTTAATACAAAGAGACTGGCGTGGACGGGAAGCTTTTAAAGGCGTGCAACAAATAACTACAACTGGGAGTTTGTAATTTGTTGTTCAGGCCACAAACAATTGGGTAAAAAAAAAAAAAATTAATGAATGTAAAAATGATCAGTTTCAGATGTAAATCTCAGTAAGCTTTTTAGTAATTGGCCAAATCAAATTAAATACAAACAGTAAACAAAAACACAAAATTCATGCCGCCTTAGCTTTATTAAGCACAAATCATTGTCATAACTTTTCTGTTTAATGCTCAAATCTATATTTACATAAAATTACAACAAAAAAATCATAAAGAAGGTCATTTTTAAGCATATTTTGTGTTATGAATAAGCAGGCAAAACAAAATTAAAGGGATATTTCAGATGTTTTGAAGCATGGTAATGTGGAAACACTATGAACAATTAGTATCTAACCTGTTGTAGAATGAATTTAGTTCTGACTGGATTTAGAGAGCTAGCTGCTATAGTCAAGACCAAAGTGAATTTCTGATCTAAACTACTCCAGTCCCAAAAATGTCATAGCAGATCATGCAAACACTGTTTTTTAAACATTATTGCCCAGTTTGCATTATACAGTAGTCCCTCGCTATTTCGCGGTTTGTTTATCGCGGACTCGCTCCATCGTGGTTTTTCAAAATAAGATTGGACATGACACACAAATGGCTGATTGATGGATGAGCCGCACGATCGGCATGGAATTTTTTAATTTAAAATAAATTATTTTAAAATATTTAGCACCTGCTGCACTTTGTGCAGCCCATACTGCAGGATAAACTTACCGCTGCAGCTGATCAGCTGTTCACCGTGCAGAACGGAGAAGTGGGCGTGGCCAAGAGCGCTTACCTGTGGCAAAGAGCAGACAAGGCAGGGAGATGAAATCATAACATTCTGTGCTCTTTTAGAGCATTTAGAGTTTAGAAACATTCTTTAGAATATTGCAAGAGTGTTTTCACTTATCGTGGGTCTTCAGGGTACGGATCCCCGTGATAAACGAGGGACTACTGTAGTTAATTACATACATATAAATCTATATTTTGTGTAAGTGAACATACCAGCAGCAGCAGCTGGCTGCTGTATTTCTAATGTAGCCTGGGCTTCCAGAGGAATTTCATAATATTTCTTCCAGAACAGCCATCTAATGCAAATTGAAGCAGTGTGAAGTTTTATAAAATACATGAATGAATTGAAGAAACTGTAGTGAACTTGATCTGATGTCAAATCTGACCAGATGGACAGAAACTGTTATTTCATTGATCTGCATCCAGAAATACAGTTTGACCCATCCTGAGACTTTCTTTCTTGAATTAATCAAGTAGAAAAGACAATTCTCTATGATCATTACTATTTTACAAATGTTTTGATAATCAAATTGTGTTAGTTCACTCAATGTTTACAGGTTGAAGAGAACTACTCATTTTTATTTACATAAACAGTAAGTAATGATTTTTATTCCTCATTCAAAGAAGAAATCAGGGTAATATGCATTTCTTGATTTTTCTGTCTTCAATGAGCAAGTTTTGTAAGTGTGTGTTAAGGTTCAAGTTTCGGTCAACTAAAAGTTTACTGAAAAAAAATGTCATGTTTAACTTTTACAGCAGATAATAGGAGTAGAGACTCCACGAAGTCTGAAGTTCTCCAATAATCTTTCTGTCTGTCACTAAAACAATCCTTGACTTTTCATAACACCTTACATCACAAACCACACCTCTTTCTGGTCCATCGACCAATCAAAAAGCTCTCAAATGACCCGGAAGTCGACCCATTTAAATGTGGCAACTTCCCAGTCTAGCTGCGTGCGCTCAGTTTTGAGTTTAACAGTAGAGTTTTCAGAGCTTGAAAGTTTTCCTGGAGAAGAGTTCCAGACTTTAACTCTCTGAAGAGAGTTAAAGAGTTCAGAGTTCTTGGATGCTAACGCAGGCGTCCAGAATGCTTCTTGAATCCAGGATGCAGGGACGATTTTGGGAATTATAACTTCTGTTTGGATAACCTCGCACGACTCTCGAAGTATTTTAGCTGTTCTCAACGGAGACGCTGAAAAGTCAAAGGAAGGATTCTATACCGACGCTGACCTATCGTCAACCAGGTAAAAGTTCTACTTCGACCAAGCGTACCGTGACCAAGCTGAGAACTGAAGGAGCGTGCACGTTTCTGGTCAAACAGATTAATTCCCTCACACATCTCTCTGTAAGATAAATCTCCATTTTCCATCTTAAACTCTTCTTTCTCCTTAAATCATTACAGATATTTTAGAAATATCTGAAGCAAAGTTCTCAATCACCGCCGTGTGATTGATGTCTGCTGTTCTGCTGAAAAGTGAGGACAATCGCCGTATTGTCCAACTTTCTGTGAAACTAGCCATGTTATTGTTTTCATATTTTGCCAAATTAATGTAAATGTTTGATGTTAAACTTTGATTCTGCAAATAAATGACCGCATTCATTTTTGATGGGTCAAAGTTAAATAACGTCTCTCGTTACATTTCTGTTAAACTCAACGCACGACATTTACACAGTCAGAAAAATGAAGAACTCGCGAAATGTATGAATATATCCTGCATATGTCATACTACAAAACCATATTATTTGTAAGGTTAAAGATGTGTTTTTAGATGGCAGGATTTCACCTTGATCCTGCTTGAACTAGCTGTTAAAATGTCAATCCTATCAACTAAACTCTATTTCTTCAAACTGAGGCCTTACAAAAAGCTATCTACAACAAGTAAGATGTTTATTGTTCACAACCTTTCTACAAAATCCCACCTGAAAACCTCCAAACGACGAGATTTTCAAAATGAAAAGCGTGTGCTGTGTTTTTCTCATTGAGCCTCTCCTCTCAGCAGGATTGTTAAACGTGGATACACCGATGCTTTAACTGCTCACATGACCTCCACGCAGCATTGCACACTATACCTCACCTTTCAGTCTTCTTTAAAGTAATTCAGTGTATTTAAATTCATTAGTACAGCAGCAGAGGGTTAAAAAGTGCTTCATAAATCACAGGAAGAGATGTGCTTAAGTTCACAACCTTTAGAACGCACAGACGTGTGCGCATGCACACCAAAACACACAATAAGTGGAGCAGATTACATTCTCCCCAGGACTTGACTTGCATTAAAGTTTAAATGTGTTCAATTTGGACAGTCCCAATATTAGAGTGGAGTATCATTACCCACCTTATTGGATGAGTCTGAGCAGAATAGATTTCTCTTGATGAGATGAAGAGGCCTCAGGCACACACACACACACACACACACACACATTTATTCACACTTTACCACACAATCTTTCACACTCATACACATGTGGACAGATGAACAAAACCCGTTTTACAACTCCACTTAGTACAGTGTTAATTTATTGTGTATATTAATATGTATTTATATAAAATATAAATTGGGACTTTACAAATGAACTGAAAATTATTTTCATGAATATTTTTTCATACACACAGCAACTCAATAATGAGCTCCAAGATGTGGAGGAACTAATGTTCGTCTCAGTAAAAGAGTCAAAGATTTTGTGAAAAACCATGAGAGGATTTAATCTAAAATTACAAAGCAAAACTTGTAAAGTACCAGAGTAAAGTTATTTGGACTAATAAAACAAAATAAATTCTGCATCTGCCTCAGTCACAGAAGGAAAAGCCCTGGAGGAACGAAGGACAATGCTTGACTAACTAACCCCTGCTCAAACTCGTGTGTTCACCTTGACTGCAAATAAAATTCACACTTTTTAAACAATTTCATGTTTTAAGTCTGCTCCAAACTAAGAAGTTTTTTCTGACAAAAAAAAAAAAGAAGTCTTAAAACAAAACAGTTCAGCTTATCGCTAAATGTGGTATTTCAGTGTTAGAGACAATTCAGAAAAACTTTGTTCTAATCCAACAAAAATATTGCAATATTTTATTATTTAATTTATTAGTGATTTATTATCCTCATTCAAATACAAATATTTATTAAAGGTGAATACTTTTTTAAAATTAGCATGGTAAAACTTTTAATATTTCTGTGCTCCAAAATCATATAAAAAATCATAAATCAGCTCTTCTTTCATAAAATCTGTTTGGTGGTAAAATAATGTTAACTTTTAGAGTTGTGTTTAAAATAATGTTCGCTTTGGAGCTTGGCTAACCTGACAAAGTTTCATAAAGCAACATATTGTACATGGTCTGCACTGAAACAACATAATTTTTTTTGCTATTTTCAGACATTTTTTTTTTACAAAATGTTTAACATTCCTGTTGTGTGTTGCCATTTTTATGCTCTGGAGTTTCTATCTTTTTATTTGAAAAGCACTTTGAGGAAGCATTTTTGACAAAACTATTTTTGGAACGTGAGTTTTTTTTTTCCCCCTTTACAATTAGGTTAAAATAAGGTTAAAATAAGGTTAAAATAAGATTAAAAGGGAAAAAAAAGTCTGGAATCCAAAATGTTTTTTTGCCAACCTTTTAATATGTATTCAAACCTGGAAAATAAATAAATGTAATACTTTTCTAGATCCTGCTTACATCTTTTGTCAAGATCCAAGTATTGTTTTTTGATTTGAAAAAAAAAAAAAGATTTTCAAAAACATTTCAAAGTCAAGGCTTCCTTGAAAACATAAAATATTCATGCTGTTTTGATGTCAATAATGTGGACATTATCGCCACCAAGTGGTAAATCGTGGTATTGCGGCATTTTTGTAAGGCTCGGTTAGACAGTAATTTGTATTGTAATATAACAACCAAAAGAATTTGTTTAAAACACAAATCCAAAGTAGTGTATGTGAAACATGTATGTCATGTACAATTACAAACATTATTTTAAAAAATTGTTAATATAGTAAGTAGGCAGTATACAGCAGGGGTTCTCGAACTTTTTGGGGTTTTGGGACCCCTTACAGGGGAGAAAAAGTTTCAGGGTCCCCCTCATAACCCTCATGTTTATTAAATAATTTTCTTCAATTTATCTCATTAATTCAATGGAAATAGTTGTGTAACATAAATACTTCAGACCTGTTAATACAATTTTTATACTTTTAAACATGGGGTATTTTTCATTCAAGACACACTTAAATAACAAAATTTCTAATTTCAACGTCCAAAAATTACAGTTCTAAGAAAATTAGCAGTACCAAAAAAACACTTTAAAACTTTACATATTCACATAATGAACATAAATGTATTGATACTTCTTCAAATTATTACAGAAAACTCTTTATATGAAACTGAACAGAATCATAGTCATACCAAGTATTACTGTTTTTCTTTTACGCATATTTTAATACTTTTGTTGGCTGTAACTGGTACCCTCTGTACACAATTTTGTTCCACCACATGTAACACATGGGGTGCGATTGACAAATAAAGAACATTGAATCCTTGAATCCTTGAAGTAGCAGGGCTTCATTTAAAAAAAAAAATCCATACTGGAAAGCAAATAGCGAGCAGGCCGATGGAGGTGTGGTGCATCTCGGGGTCCTCCCCCAGAACATTTTGAATAAAGTAGATGTGATTTCCTGCATTTTGGTGTATTTTAATGGGTTGTTAAACATCTACATGCTTGTAAAAAGAAAAAAAATATATATATTTTTTTTGCGGACCCCCTGGGGTCCAGGAACCCCAATTTGACAACCACTGGTATACAGTATGTATTTTATTTTTAATTTTTATTCGGGGGTGGAGTCAGTTACCATAGCGGGAGATCAATGACTGATCACATTTACATGTTTTTTTTCTACACTTTGATCACTATTGATGACATTTAAAAAAACTAAGTATGCATCATTGTGTCCAGTTTCCATTACACCACTATCTTAGTGTTTGTGCTCATAAAAATGCAAATTTCAAATTGGTTTATTTTTGGCTCTCAACATCTTTATTTTTCCATCTGTGAATACTGTTTAAATGTGATCTATTCATTTCAAATAGTAATAAGATCTTGAAAACGGGAGTCCGTGTTCCACGTAAAGATCACACACGGTGACAGATCAGAAGGGACTGGATAATACATGGAGGAAGTTTCTACCTGAATGGAAAAAAATGAACTGTTCTCAGCCGTCTCCTTCGCTTTTTATCCACTTAGGGTGGCGATGAAGAAGTGGTTTTGTCCTTCCCTCACCTCCACCTGCCTCCTACGCTGTCTCACACACTTCCTTTTAAAATAATATCTTTTTCATTCTCTGTTTCCAGCCTTCCTCCCTAACACCCACCTCCCCACCACCTCCCTCCATAACTATTATCTTTTGGTCTCCCGCCCCTCCTCCCCCTCGTCTGTCCTTCTCCCTTCGTTCATTTGTTCTCCACTCTTTCGTTCCCACTCCTCACTTTGAGCGAAATAGATTTTCAATTACGTGTTGAGTGCCTGGAAGCTTCTATATTTCCCAACCTGACCCCAATACAGCTGAAGTGATGCCCCACGCAACAGGAACGCACACACACATACATATATCAACACCAGGAACACACATCTGATACACTTCCACCTCCACTTACAGCCTAATGGAGTGGAGGAGAGGCTGCAGGATGTCTTCAGTGTCCTGGACAAAACCAGTGCCCGAGACACGTTGTATATGTCTCTATTGGCAAAATCTGTCTGGACTTTGACTTGTTTTTAAAAAACAAAAATCAGGATGAACTTTTTGAATGTTCTCACAAATGTTGTTAAGGTTGTGGGGTTCGGTGGATAGTTAATGTAGAATAAATATCTTCTGTTGTTCAGAGCTATTTTAACTTCAAGTTTAGAGAAATAGAGTTTAACTCTTAGAGTTTCCACAACCCGCTAAACTGAGCAGTGCCAAGACAGAGGTGGATCGCTGCTGTCCTAAAACAAATTCCATCTAAAAATAATAATAATAATAAATTATGCAAACCCTAATTTAGAAACATTTAAGCTATTGTTAATTTTATATTACATGGTAATTTTAGCAGAACTATTATGACATTTCTTCTGGAAGTGCTACAGCGGGCAGCTGCTGCCACTATTTTGCGGCGCAGGACTAAATTTGTCTAAATGGTGGTGTCCATCAGAGGCACGCACTGCCAGTTTATATCAGGAACTGTAGCACCTATCTAGCTTTAAAAACTCCCTGAAACATTGGCTGAAAACTAACTAGAGGTGCACTCATGTAGATTACTTTGTCTATTTTGTTATGGCGTCATACCGCTATTGTAATTCCATGTTGTCTTGCGTGTTAAATACGGTAGGTGGTTCGATTCCCAGTCATTGCACATCTCGTGGTGTCTCTGAGCAGCACACCCTATCCCCAAAAATGCTCCCCGGGCAGTTTCAAAAGCCGCCCACTGCTCCACCTGGTGGTGGATGGGTTAAATGCAGAGATCCAATTTCGCCATTGTATGGAAACATACAATGATGACAATACATACACAATATTATTATTATTATTATTATTTGCTCTTTGTTTTGTGGGACGTTTCTTGTTCTTACCTGCCTTAGGACAACGGATGAAAATTAGCTGTTGTGCATATTTACATTAATGCTTGCTGCTGACATTTTGATTAATATGCATCGTCCTAATTTAAATAAATAAATAAATATGAAAAATGACTTTTGTATGAAAAGTAGTTGTAAATAACCTTAGAATTCTATGT
>NC_056513.1:23076038-23081238 GCF_014905685.2 Nematolebias whitei
TGACTTTTGTATGAAAAGTAGTTGTAAATAACCTTAGAATTCTATGTAAATACCTGTTTAATAAGAAATAAATCAAGTATTGATCAAGAAACTTTGATTTTACTCTTTGATAAAGCACTGTTTATGTTGTATAATGCAATAATTGTCCCACACTTTATTTACTGTAAGTCTGGGGTAAAGCATACAAAACAATTACAAATTCTGTTTTTATTTTACAGAAAAGAGCTGTAAGAATTATCACTAGAAAAGATTATAGCCATCCATCAAATACATTGTTTTATCAACTGACGATATTAAAATTACAGTATATGACTTGGTTGATTATAATATTTTACTGTTTATGTATAAGGCTCAGAAAAATATACTACCTTCAAATATCCAAGTAAATTTTGTTAAAAGGGAGAGTGGTTATTATCTCAAGAGTGTAGATGAACAGATGCTGGGATATATTCATCATTTAACGCGGGTTCCTCATTTTTCTGGACTGAATAAAACGTGCATTGAATTTAAGGAAATGCAAAGTGAGACGTCATTTATATTTGACCCATCAAAATGAATGCGGTCATTTATTTACAGAATCAAATTTAACATCAAACATTTACATTAATTTGGCAAATTATGAAAATAACAATATAAGCAATCAATCAGGAAAAATCATACGGCCATGATTTTTCCGTTGCTGCACCACAGACATTTATAAACTGTACAACTATGATCTTTTACCCACACGGATGTGAATAAGCACTTTACACAGACATTTTCTAAATATCTGGGAGAATTTCTACTTGATAGAAAGTTAAAGATGAAAGAAGTTAAAGGGAGTAAGATTGAATGGGAGGGGAGGAATGTTCACCAGAACCGACACTCTCCATCAGAAGCCCAGCTCTCCTTCGGTACGCTTGGTAGGAAACTTGATCCATTACCTTTCTGAAGATTCATCAGCAGATATGGAATTCCGTTAACGCTACCTGTCCAGCGTCTCCTGATGGTGGCTGTAGCTCGTCAGAAGTAGTGGCTAGTGAAAGTTATAATCCCATGGAACTCGGAAGAGCTTTTTGTCATGTCAAGATCATCCCGTCTCCGACAGAACTCGAACAGAACCAGCAGAAAACTCTCCAGCACTCTCAAACTCTCCAAAAACTCTAGAAGTCTGACAACTCTCCAACTCTGTGTAGACCAGGAAGTACTGACATTTTAAAGACTCTTTCCCGGTTCACTTTTTGGGATTTGTTCATTGGTCAGAAACGACCAGACGGGGTGGGTTTTGTGACGTAAGAGGTTAGAGACAGCGAGAATTGTTATGAGACAGATCAGAAATGTTCTCACAGACCGAGAGGGTTTTGTTTTGGCGTGTTTCAGGAAACAGGTGCAAAACATCTCTACTTACGTCTGAGAGGTTTCTAAAACATGACAGTTTTAACATAACAACTTGTTTTTCGTTTGACTGTAACCTTGTAAACGCACACACTTGCTCATTCAAAAGCAGAAATCAGAAAAATGCATAATTACTCTGTAACAGCTTTTAACATGAGTTCTAACTGCATGAGAATAAAAATCATTACTCAGTTAATAAAATTGATTAGTTCACTGCAACATCTAAAATGGTTTGAACTAAGACACTTTGATTATCAACATTTGTAGAATAGTAATGATAATAAAAAGAGAGTGTTCTTTTCACTTGAATCTTCAAGAAAGAAAGTCTCAGGATGGGTGAACCTGTATTTATGTATTCAAATACATGAAATGACAGTTCCTGTCCCACAAGGTTCTAAAGGTCAAGAGTTTTGACCTTAGACTTGGTTTCGACGTAGGCCTAGTCCACTACAAGAGGATAGAGATGTTTGTGAAACCTTGGTTTTGTACCAGTTTGAGGGAACGGTCTACTAAAATCCAGGGAATAGGATTGTGGAATGGTCTGAAGGATGATGTTAAAACTGCCAGATTTATGCACATATTCAAGAAAATGTTAAAAGTTAGTTTTCTGAAGGAATATGGAAAAGTATAGTGTGCATCTATACAAATTGTTGTTTGAGTTGATGTTTTTATTTAGCTTTGCTTTTTTTGTAAATTACTTTTGTTTGAATATATTCTGGGGGAAAAAGGGGCAGATATCATAAGATTTATTCTTTTTCTGCTGCCTTTCATTTTATTTTTTGATTGTATCTGTATTTTTTTGTTTTCTATTGTATGTAGTTATTTTTGTTTTTAATGAAATTAATAAATTAATTTAATTTCTAAATAAAATAAAAAAATTCAGACTGCAAGGACCAGTTCACAGTCTTTATCCTTTGCACTGATGTGGCCTCCTGCAGTTGTTTTAACGCGTCTCTTTAGCTTCTGCTTCAGAGTTGGCACTTTTTTGGTTCAGTAAGGTCTCTCAGGTGACGTAAGAGGATGTGACTGGCTCATGCATAAATAGGTTGACTGGTCGAGCATATTGAATGTTCTTCTAGCACCCACAATATTGAAACTGCATTTGTATTAACCATCCATTTTCTTTACTTGATTTTCTTTTCCTGGGTGTGGGGAGCTGGTATTCAGCCGTTGCTGTGCGAGAGGAGGAGTACACTGCAGACAGGTCATCAGTCCATCACAGGGCCACATACAGACAAAAAAGACAAAAGTAGAAGCTAATTACCAGTTTCCGCTGACCTGTCATGGTCTTCTTTAAACGTATGCAGCAAGAAATAGACTGAGTTGTTGCTTTTGTAAGAGTACTGGCTGCTATAACTCCTCTTCTAAAGGTTTTGTAGTACTCTTTTAAAATTCACTTTTAAAACTAAACCAAATAATTACAACAGCTCATGGTATGGTGTCCTCCACGATGATGCTGCCGTTCTGTCTGTGGTTTGGACGGTACAAAATCACAACTGTTCCCTGGCTGTGTGAAAGCAAACACACATGTTCTTATCTCTCTACCTGAAACTTTACTGAATAATGACATATAAACAACCAATAAATGTTTCTCTACCAATCCTGAAAGGATTGGAGTCACCAACCGACCCATTCTGGGTTAGTCTAAGTTGCAGCTGCAGAGCGAGACACTTGTTTTCCTGTTGGCAAAAAGCTTTATTGAATTATCTCCTCACAGCGAATTTATTAATTCAGAAACCACAACCACACTTTGAATACAGCTGCAAAATGTTTGCTCACCCTCCACCCCGCATCAGACACACACATACAGACACACACACAAGCACACTTGCCGATTTCATTAAGCAGTTTGCGCCTCTTAACATGGCCTCTCCAGGGTGTTAGTGAACGATTTTCCGTATTAAACAGTGGCAGAGGTCAGAGGTCAACATCCTAATGCCTTATCTCTGATGCGCAACGACCAACCTTATTACTCCAGGCTTAGAGAATAAACACACACACACGCAGGAGCAGGCATAAATGCATATGTTGTTCACACACTGAGAGAGCCGGAGGTGAGATATTGGCCTCGGGGCATGTTGAGCATGTGGAGCAGCACACGCCAGCCACGCAGAACATCACGCAAACACACGCAGAAGCTGCCTTTTCCTTGTAAATAGCACAGATTCTAGAGGAGTAAAGAGGAAAGAAGGCTGTGCAACTATAAGCTTCTTTTCCAGATGCTGAGAGTATATTAAAAACACTTTCACATGACCTTTACAACTAAAATATGGTTTTGTAAAATTATTGTCAGATGGTCAATGATTTACAGAAGAGAGATGTCTGTGAGATGGTAGTTTCACAACAAAAAAATATAGAGGCAGAACCTAGTTTAACCAGTTTAAATGCAAGAAATATTTCCTGTAACATTTAAAAACATAATTTATTGATCTAGCAAATAAAATCACACATTTACAACTCGTGTTTATTCAATTCAATTCAATTCAGCCTTTATTTATACAGGTTAGTCTCATCGAGCCTCGAGGACTCATTTACAAGCGAGACCTGTTTTAAACAAAGAACTCAGTTGACAACAGCAGACAATCATAAAAAAAAACATATAAAATGAAAAGTAAATGGAAGAAATTATATTTATATATAAAAAAGAAACAAAAACAGCTTCATTGTAAAGCGATGCAAAATACAAAAAACAGGAACATGTCTGTGTTGGTTTTTGCCATGAGCTTAGCAGTTATTTAAAGTGAGTCTGCATGAAGCACCAGTTTGAGACGGAACAAGTCTGACTGGATGATGTCGAATGCAGACTGTAAAAGCTGGAAAACCTTAGCAACTGTTTTAGCTCGACAATAAACTATTGTGTTATCGGCATAGAAATGTAAGGATGCACCAGGAATGAAATGACCTATTATTTATGTAGACTGTGAAAAGGGTGGGTCCTAAGACTGTACCTTGTGGTGCACCGTTGTTAACAGATAGTTGGAAGCAGTACCGTTATGTTGAACACATTGCCTCTGATCTGAGTGATAATTAGAGAACCAACCAATAGTGTGATCTGAGAAACCACTTTAAAGGTGACTAAAAGGATCTAATCAACCATAAAATATGAAAGAGATGCAGCCTTATACTTTACATCAAAATTTACACATGGACAAAATGTCACATCTTTAGGTTGCATATTTTAAATTGTTTTCACATATAAATTAATGGACAAAGTTATCTCTGCTCTGTTGCAAAATGTGTGTTTAAGTGCGTGTATGTGTGGGTTTTTTTGGGGGGTGGGGGTGGGGTAGGTGTGGTGCTGCTTTGTTAAGGCCTGAATGAGTTGTTGATGGGTACAGCAGCTTGGATCTCTCAGGGGATGAAGGGGGAGAAGAGGAGGAGGAGGAGAATGGGTAAGTTGATAATTGCAGGGGAACTTGGACTCAGTCTGTCAATGTGCTACCCCCCCCCCCCCCAGCCCCCGCTACCCCTCCTTCGCTGCCCAAGCACACTCACACACACCAGCTCTCCCTTTGAAGGGGAGGTCCCTTGATTAGGCCACTTAAACACCCCCCCCCCCCCCCCCCCCCCCGCCCACACACACACACACATACCCCCATCCCTCTTTTTGTTTGGGTCTCTGTTCATCTGTTACGCAGTTCTTGGACTTTTTCTCTGTCCACCTCAATATCTTTTCCAATATTTCCTCTTCTCTTCCACTTTTTTTCTTCTTAAGACTCCTATATGTTTGACATATGTATTGTATGTGTGTGTGTGTGTGTGTGTGTGTGTGTGTGTGTGTGTGTGTGTG
The DNA here is from genome assembly GCF_014905685.2 of Nematolebias whitei. Lineage (NCBI taxonomy): Eukaryota > Metazoa > Chordata > Actinopteri > Cyprinodontiformes > Rivulidae > Nematolebias > Nematolebias whitei. Next base: position 23,081,203 of record NC_056513.1, read on the forward strand.
TGTGTGTGTGTGTGTGTGTGTGTGTGTGTGCGTGGA
>NC_056513.1:23081338-23090109 GCF_014905685.2 Nematolebias whitei
GGGGGGGGGGGGGGGGGGGGGGGGGGGGGGGGGGGGGGGGTAGTTGTGAATAACTAACCAACACAGAGATGACACCTTCTGGTCAGCAGGGGCATGAACAGCCTGCAAATGCAAGAACATTAGTCTTTTTGAATTTTTACACTTTTGCTTATTATTTGAATGAAAAGGTTCTGATATGAGGTTGTTTGTAATAAAAGTGCAAAATAAAACATTTGTTATAGAAAAACAAAACCACAGGTTCTCACAGGTTTCCAGAGCAGGTGGGCTGATGTGAACATGTTGGAGAACCTGCCACAGCTGTCCCAGTGTCCTCTGCCTCTTCGTGTGAACCCAAACAGACTCCATGATGTTTAGATCAGGACCCGTTGGGGGGACCGTGCCATCTGTTGTGGGACTCGTTCTTCAGTGGCTGAAGCTGTGGTACCGTATGACCCAAACTGTGTGTTTGGCATGATGGTTTGACTGCAGACTGGATGAAAATAAAAAGAAGTGCTCGAACACGTTTCCCTGAGGATCGACACCAAACAGTTTGCTTTAAACCCAAATGACACGACTGAGACATTTGCAACTCTTGACCTCAAACAAGCCAAGAAAACTACAAAGTTTAAATCTTAGATCAATTAGTGTTGATTGGAGATACCGAGCTCTTCAGAAGCAAAGACACAGCAGCTTTTTTGTACGTACACATGTCCACCGTTATTTTCTGCTCGGGAAACCAAAACAACAACGGAGCTGCATTTACTGTTTGTTTTTTTTTGTCTCATTTTATCCTGTCCCAGTAAGAGTTTGACTGTGTGCTGAACTGGTTAAAAGCTGATAGAAAACTCTAAATGCTACTGACAAAAAGAACCAGCAGGAATTTTCTAGCCAAAATAAACGTATTTTGTATTTTTAAAGGTTGTTGATGAGAACACTCGTACAACTGAAAATACATCCGTTTTCATATCCAAGGTTCTTTATTGTCATTTTCATCTCATGTGCTACATGAGGTGGAATGAAATTGTGTACCCAATGTCCCAGTTACAACCAAAATAGCAAAACTATGAAGTAAAAAAAGAAGCAGTATACAAGGATCTATGATATGCAGTAAGATATACTTTAAACACTAATGATGTAAAATAATGTTGTATTAAACAGTAGCCTGAACATGAGTCTGTAGTGATCAGATGGGTATGAATGCTGCAGCTTAAAGGCAAGAAATCAGCTTTATAGAAATCAGTTATATATTTATATGTGTGTGTGTTTTGCTTTTGTTTTTCTTGTACACGTTGATTTTATTTCCATTGAAAGTTTGAGGGCAGCTCGGTGGCACAACTAGTAGAGCTGCTGCCTCTCAGCGAGCAGGTTACCCTGGATCCAATCCCAGCCGGGGGCCTTTCTGAGTGGAGTTTGCATGTTCTTTCCGTGCATGCATGGGTTTTCTCTGGGTACTCTAGTTTCCACCAAACAGACCAAAAACATGCATGTTAGGCTGATTGGTAACTCTAAATTGTCCCTAGGTGTAGGTGAGAGAGTGAATGGTTGTTTGTCTCATTTGTCTCTATGTGTCCCTGTGATTGACTGGAGACCTGTCCAGGGTGTCCCCCACCTCTCGCACAGTGATGGCATCAGTGACGCCCGCGACCCAAAAAGGAAGAAGCAGATAAAAGATAATGGATGGATGGATGAAAGTTTGATAGCTTTAAAAATATTATAACACTTAATTCTACTCTTTTAATAAAATAATAATAATAATAATAATAATAATAATGATAATAATAGACCTCAAATGCAGAAAATCACATTTTAATTATGTTTCCTGATTGTGTAACACTTTCAACAGACATGTGTGTTCACATGGACTTAAAATGAGAATATTTTTCATGAGGATATATTATGAACAATTCAGAGATTTATATGTGATGCATGTGGATGAAACATTTGTCCGGTGAGGTAGAAATTTTAAAAAGACAAGAACACAGGGAAGGAGAGGAAAGGTAACATATAAAATTAAAAAGTGAAGAAGAGGATGTATGGGGTAATGAGTGTGGAGAGGTGGTCTTTGGCTGGTCGTGAGGCCAGAGACAGAGTTTTGTCACTGCAATCTCACACTCTGCTTCTGTAATGACTCGCCTGGAGGCACGAATGATTTCCTCCACTGGTGTTACTGTTGCTGGAGTCACCACAAATTCAAGAGAGAAAGGTTTCAGAGAGGCGGGCATGGCGGGGCATGAGGTTGGAATAAGAAGAAATAGATTGAGGAAGGAAGCATTGCTCTTTAAAATGTTTTTAAAAGGATGTGATTCATTATTTATCTTTTGAGGAAATCTCTTCAGAGTCATTCAATATAATATTTCCCCCTGCAGCAGATCAGATCAGTTTTTAGGTCGTTGGTCCTGCTGTAATAGTTGTCCATCTGCAGTCATGTGACCCCATTTTTCCAGCCACAAATCTTAAAAATACCACCTCGCTCTGCTTCCAGTGCCTTGGCTCCTTCTCCTCCTCTCCTTTTCCCCATGCCGGGGGACGTGTCATAAAGACATCGTCATCATCATCATCACTGTTTGAGGGAAAAGGATGAAAATCAGGGGTGACATGATGATCTATCTGCCGGTCACTTCTTCATGTGCAGCTGAATCAACACGACAGGAAAACTAAGCAAGACCACTCGCTCCCTTCGTCTTCGTTACGGAGACTTCTCAAGCTGTGAGGGGAAATAAAAAGTAAAAATTAATAAACCGTGCAGCAAAAAAGATGGTATAATGTTTTGTTTACTGTAAATTTTGCAAACTGGTCACATGTTACCTGTGCGCAGCCCACCCTGCTAAAATCCATTTACCAATAGAGAAATATGTATTTAAAGTCACCTGTTTTAATGACATATAAACAAAAGGACAAAATACAACTTTTTTATTTTTTAAATTTAATTTATTGTTTCATATATGTATATATATATTTATTCTCATATGTTTGCTGGACATGAGTGTTTGGTTTTAAAAAATGCTGCTTAGTTATATTTTATATAAACGCATGTGAAGCACCAGTTAAATGTCAAATATGATCTGGAAAAATGTTTAGGATCAGAAATGAGGGGCGACAGAGGTTCAACATGAAACAATTACCCATGTTTAGGAAATCTAGATTCATTTCAGAAGACATTTGTTTAAAATTAGGTTTTGTTTCATGTTTAACATCTGGTAATGAGAACAATTTGTTCCATTTCAGTCATTAAAAGTTGCTTTAAGTTGAAAAACTATTGAATATTAAATATATAGACTTGTACTTATTTTGATGGATTTTTCATGTTATGTGACAGCTGTTATGTCTCTCATTGTTTTATGAGAGACTTTAGTCTTTAAGTTGTTGCTTTTCTTTTGGCTGCTCCTCTGGTCACCACAGCGAGCGAACTCACACAAAATATTTAGTGATTGTTTAACGCCAGATGTTTTCCTGACACAACCTGGGCTCAAACCCACAGCCTCAGGATTATTATAAATAAAGCTGTTATGGTATTGTATGACAGGTAATTAGCCCCGCCCCTAATCAAATGTGAAAGACATCTGCTCATAAAGTACCTTACTATTGAAAATTTCTTAAAATAAAATATTATTTATTGTCATATTTCACGGTGAGTTTATTGTTTATTTAAAGTTATTTTGAAACATTATTGTTTTTGCATTCCCACCTCAGCTACAGTTTTGGAAGACTAAAATTGCCATAAATAATAAAGACAGAAAAAAAAACTCAACAATGTGTGTTAACAATAAAATTATAAAATATGTAATAAAATATATATATTTTTTAAGTTTCAAAATAATTACTGCTCTTAACAGAGGAGGAAAATATAGAAATAATATTGAAAAAAGTACATGTAATAATAAAATAAATATGAGAGTGACATCAAAATGAATTTACAAACTGTTAAAAATGTTAAAATCAAACACAGTATTGACTATATTAAGAAAAATACATTTTAAAATAGCAATAAAAACAATAAAAACAATTTGAAAGCTAAAAAAGTAATGAAAATCTGAATAAATTATCGTAAGAAATTATTGGTACAATAATAATGAAACTTTAAAATATATATATATAATTTATTGATACGTTTAATAAACATAAAATTTTTTATTCAAGCAACTTTATAGTTAGAACTTTTTTCCCTCCACTTAAGTTCACTACATGTTTCAAGATGTAACGAACTTAAGCTTCAAAGATCTTTAATGTCATTCGCATCACATGTGGTACATGAGGTGGAATGAAATTGTGTATGTCCAAGTTATATGCAAAAATAGCCAAAAAAAAAGAATATAAAGTATAAAAAGAAACAGTAAGAATCTAAGATATGCTAAACACTAATAATGTAAAACAATACGGTATACTAACTCAAGAGCAAGTACAAGAAAATGCAATATTTACACTTTCTAGCGATGCATTTTTATAATAAATGTAAACAACTTAACACTGTTGTGCAATAGCACAAGAAGCCTTGTTTAGAAAATATTTTCACATCATAGTACCAATTTCTGAGAACCAGTCTGAATTTGTTGCAGAAAATACTTATGTTGGAGACTGGTACGTCACTGCCAGTGAAAGATGTGGTAAACACAACTTTTGATGCAGTTTTCCCTCATCTGTTTAAGACAGGGTTTGAATCTGCAGCTTATAATTTGGCAGGTGAGCAGGGTGGGGAAATGAGACAGAAAAAAGGGAGGTGGGGAGGACCGAGAAAGGGAGCGTATACATCACTTCATCCTTAATTAGCTGTCATCAGCTTCTCTCCTCAGAGGAAGCAGACTAATAATTAATGATAAAACTCTAAACTAAAGTCACTCATTCCCTTTTTTTTTTTTACCTGCCTTCACTTTGCTAAAAGGAAGATTCCACTGAGATGAATTAATGAAATTTGACTGGACAAAGAGAAGTGTAGATCTGAATGAAAGACAACACTTGATCTTACAGATTAAACAAATGACTCGACAAAAAGCACGAGAAATTAGACTTATTGTCCACACTCAGGTTGCCAAGGCAACCTGCCCTGCAGCTTATTAGTGCTTGTTTAGTGTAAAAAGAGCCATGAGTATTCTCTTTATTAGCCCGGCGTGCTGCGCATGAGACCTGGGATTATCACCCCTTCCTCATCGCCTGACGATGTGAGGTGGATCCGTTTTTACGAGATGCCAGCAGAAAGGCACAATGATGTTTTAACAAAGCATCCGTGTAGACAAGAACAGCTAATTAGAGAGGAACACAGTGTAAGTGGGCATATGTGCACTGGGGAACCAGTGAGCCAATGCACAACAGGAAAACACTGCAGGGGGATGCAGGCATGGCGACTGACCAGCTCCCAAGCCAATATGAGGCCGTGATGGAGGCATGTTGTGGTCTCAGCGCCCCAAGCCCCCTGGCACACTGTCCTGAAGCCCAGTTTGTACACATAGGGAGGGGTGGAAAACTGCAGGGTTTCCAGACCGCACCACAACCTGTCCTCTCTCCAAGGCTGGAGCCACTGTGAGATGTGTTTGTGTGTCTGCTTACTTCTAAGATGCTCTTAAGTGCTTTAATTGGATTATCCTTAATGGGTAAACAAACAACTACAGCTGCTAAATAATATTAATGAATGAATGTGTCAGGAAGCACTTCACTGAATTCCCCTCCCTGTTCCTTTTTGCTCTATCAGCTCCCATCCTGCTCCTCAGCTCCCGTCCTGCTCCTCTTTTTCTTTTTTTTTTACAGAAGCATGTGCTCATTTGGTCCCTCTCATGTGTAATTATCCCGATTAAGAATGATTCAGAAACACCATTGAAAGAGAGGAGGGTGTGTCACACTCAAATGAGACTGGCGGGTTTAAGTGGCTGCTTTGAAGTCTATGAGCCTGTGATTACTCCTGTGATGCACTGACAAGATGCACACACATACAAAAATAAAATCCTGCAAAAAGCTGAAAGCAAAATTAAACAAATGGAGAATTTCAAAATGACATCTGTGAATATTATTAGAACATTAATCTGCACTGATGACACAGATGCTTCTACCATCCCCTTCTGTTATTGTAGGAGTGAAGGAGCAAGGCAAGGAGAAGAGGAAGAGCTGAGAGGAGTGAAGACAGGAGGAAGATTAGAAAGGAAAAGGAGTGGGGAATGATGGGAAAAAAAAGTTCAAGTTCAAGTTTCTTTATTGTCATTCGCATCACATGCGGTACATGAGGTGGAGTGAAATTGTGTACTCAAGGTCCCAGTTACACCCAACAACATCAAAAATATAAAGTACAGGTGCTGGTCATAAAATTAGAATATCATAAAAAAGTTTATTTATTTCAGTAATTCCATTCAAAAAGTGAAACTTCTTTATTATATTCATTCATTACACACAGACTGATATATTTCAAATGTTTATTTCTTTTAATGTTGATGTTTATAACTGACAGCTAATGAAAACCCCAAATTCAGTATCTCAGAAAATTAGAATATTGTGAAAAGGTTCAATATTGAAGACACCTGGTGACACAGTCTAATCAGCTAATTAACTCAAAACACTTGCAAAAGCCTATAAATGGTCTCAGTCTAGTTCTGTAGGCTACACAATCATGGGGAAGACTGCTGACTTAAAAGTTGTCCAAAATACAACCATTGACACCTTGCACAAGGAGGGCAAGACACAAAAGTTCATTGCTAAAGAGGCTGGCTGTTCACAGAGCTCTGTGTCCAAGCACATGAATAGAGAGGTGGTGAAGGGAAGGAAAAGATGTGGTAGAAAAAAAGTGTATAAGCAATAGGGATAACCGCACCCTGGAGAGGATAGTGAAACAAAACCCATTCCAAAATGTGGGAGAGATTCACAAAGAATGGACTGCAGCTGAAGTCAGTGCTTCAAGAACCACTATACACAGACGTATGCAAGACATGGGTTTCAGCTGTCGCATTCCTTGTGTCAAGCCACTCTTGAACAAGAGACAGCGTCAGAAGTTTCTCGCCTGGGACGGCTGCTGAGTGGTCCAAAGTTATGTTCTCTGATGAAAGTCAGTTTTGCATGTCTTTTGGAAATCAAGGTCCCAGAGTCTGGAGGAAGAGAGGGGAGGAACAGCTTGAGGTTCAGTGTCAAGTTTCCACAGTCGGTGATGGTTTGGGTGCCATGTCATTTGCTGGTGTTGGTCCACTGTTTTCTGAGGTCCAAGGTCAACGCAGCCATCTACCAGGAAGTTTTAGAGCATTTCATGCTTCCTGCTGCTGACTAACTTTACAGAGATGCCGATTTAGTTTTCCAACAGGACTTGGCAACTGCACACAGTGCCAAAGTTACCAGTATCTGGTTGAAGGACCATGGTATCCCTGTTCTTAATTGGCCAGCAAACTCACCTGACCGTAACCCCATAAAAAATCTATGGGTTATTGTGAAGAGGAAGATGCGAAACACCAGACCCAACAATTCAGAAGAGCTGAAGGCCACTATCAGAGCATCCTGGCCTCTCATAACACCTGAGCAGTGACACAGACTGATCGACTCCATGTCACGTTGCATTGCTGCTGAAATTCAGGCAAAAGAAGCCCCAACTAAGTATTGATGCTGCACATGCTCATACTTTTCATGTTCATACTTTTCAGTTGGACAACATTTCTAAAAATCCTTTTTTTATTGGTCTTAAGTAATATTTTAACTTTCTGAGATATTGAATTTGGGGTTTTCATTAGTTGTGTAGTGAACTAGACCTCCTACATCAATCTGTCTCTGAAGACCTTCAGGGGACAGGAACTGTTATTTCATTGATTTGAATCCAGAACACAAATTATCTCATCAAGAGACTATTTAAGTGTATCCTGAATTAATCAATTGAAAGAACACTCTTCTTTTTTTATAAATTATCATTACTATTTTACAATATCTTGATAATCAAAAGTGTGTTCAGTTCATATCATTTCTAATGTTGAAGTAAACCACTCATTTAAATCAACTGTGAAACAGTATTAATGATTTTTAAACCTCATTAGACTTAGATCATGCAAGTTAAATGTCTATTTACAAAGTAATTGTGCATTTTACTCTTCTGTCTGAATGAGGAGTGGAGTTTTAATGTCTGTCAGAAGTCAGAGAACAAGTTATGAGAACGAAGTGCTTTGTTTTAAAACTCTCAGATGGTAAATAAGAACTGGCACCTGCAAGTCTCTCACTGCTTCAAAATATTTTCCTGTCTGTTACTAACCGTTCTTAAAAACATTTCTGCTGTCTGTGACTTCTAATAACCCTCTGACATCACTAAAACTCCACCCCTGCTAGTTGTGTTAACCAATCAGGAAGTACCAAGTAACAGGAAGTGGATACCCTTTAAAAGTCAACACTTCCTGGAACTATTCATTCTTACTGGAACTTTCAGTCTTACTGGAACTTTCAGTCTTAATGGAACTTTCAGACTAACATGAGGCTAAGGTCTAACAGTTTCTACTCTAATAGCTGATGGATTTTGGACCATGAGCCAAGGGTCCGTCCATTTCAGCGGAGTCACTGCACGCCTCGCTGTGAACTCACCCCGAGCATTAAATGCTCTCAACTTCTAAGGAAGATTCCTTCTAAGGAAGCTTATTCTGTTGAACGGAGTATCTGGACACTACTTCGGATGATTCTCAGCCACTCTGACCGGAGATGCTGAAAGGTAGCGTGTCATGAATCACGTCCTTGTATTTAGATCTTTATCACTCTGTTCACTAGCTCTGGTTTCTCAGTTCTGTTCTGCCCTTTTCATTCTCACTCCTCATCTCCTTCTACCTGGTTCTCATGTGTGTGTGTATGTGGAGAACCAG
>NC_056513.1:23090209-23102936 GCF_014905685.2 Nematolebias whitei
CTGTTGTGTTGTGATCTTGGTCCAAACCCTCACGAGAGTTCCTTACATAGCGTGGAAATGGACCTCTGTTCCGGAGCTGATTTATCTTCTGCTCAGGTAACGAGTCGTCACGAGTTGTCACGAGTCGTCACGAGTCGTCACGCACCGAGTGTACCGGGGCTGAGCTGGGGTTGGATGAAGTGTGCCATTCTTGGTCAAGATACTTTCCTCCATCAATCTAAATCTCTCCTCTTTAAACCTCTAAATCTCTCCTCTTTAAACCTCTTCGCCAGTAAATCAAGCTAAATGCCTTCAGAGATGAATTATTCTCCATCAGTAATCCTCTGTTGTCTTGTTATTTGAACTTGCTAAGTTTATTAATCAGAAATAGATCAGCAAATCAAGTGTACATGTTTGATGTAAAATTTTGATTCTGTTAAATAAATGACTGCATTTATTCTGATGGGTCAAAGATAAATGGCGTCTCATGTCACTAATTATACACTCCACTCTCAAGTTATCTTGGTCACATGGCAGAAATTTAACTCAAAAAGAAAGAATCCGTTGTTAATTAAACAGTTAATATTCTTTGTGCTTGAACTAGCCTTAAGAATAATTAATTAATAGGATGTCCACAGCAACAGCTGTCCTGACATACTACAGTTGTCAGTTATAATCATCAACATTAAAAGAAATAAACATTATCAGTCTCTGTGTAATGAATGAATATAATATACAAGTTTCACTTTTTGAATGTTATTACTGAAATAAATAAACTTTTTCATGATATTGTAATTTTATGACCAGCACCTGGATAAAACGAAACAGTGTCCAAGGATCTAAGATATACACTAAGACATACACTAAACAAACACCAAACAATATGTTAAAATATCTAAGATATACACAAAACCCTAATAATGTAAAATAATACGGTATATTAGAGCAGACTGAACATGAGTCTGTAGTGAGTAGATGAATAAAATTACCAAAAGTCTAGAGTTCCTTGAAGAAACATATAACACACATTTCAGGAAAGATCATCTTGTGGTGATAAACATAATAGGAATTGTAGCACTTATGGTCAAATCTGGCTTGCAAATAATTTTATCTGCAAACTGATGAAGTATCAGAGTAAATGTTGTAATAGACTTTCAGATAGAATAATATGTTTTAGCTCAATATCTGTAAAACTGACTTGAATTATATCAAAGTTCATGCTCAATAATCCAGATAAAAAATCCAAAAAAGTTCAGTCAGTTCATCTGGACAGTTTCTTTTTTTGTTGTTGAGACATTTCGTCCTTCATCCAAAGGACTTCTTGTGGGACTGAGTTTGTTTGTTGCTCCTCGGACTGATGAAGTCCTTTGGATGAAGGACGAAATGTCTCAACCAAAAAAGAAACTGTCCAGATGAACTGACTGAACTTTGTTGGATTTTTCTACCTGGATTATTGAGCATGAACCTTGATATTTTTAACTACTTTGGCCATGACTCTCTCAGAGGAGTTGATGGGGGAGAGAGCAGACTCCAGAAACCATCTTATTACCAGCAAACTGGTTGGCCCACTATGTGAGTGTGCTGCTTGTGGGACTGAGTTTGTTTGTGGCTCCTCGGACTGATGAAGTCCTTTGGATGAAGGACGAAATGTCTCATCAAAAAAGAAACCGTCCAGAGGACATGACTGAACTTTGTTGGACTTGAATAATAGCCACTTTATTGTTGGTGCATATTGATAAACTGTGGGGGTCATCTTAATTTGGACTGACTCCAAGATTCAACCAATTGTTGTAGATATGTCCAATGATTACTTCTTGAAAGTTTCACTAAAATCTATTCAGTAATTCATGAAAAATTTTACTAACAAAAAAAAACAGGGATGGCTAAAATAGTTAGTTAGAAATTTAAGCAAATATCCACACGATGATTAGCATTTGTAGTATGTGTTGTAAGTGGCCCATAAGTGTACTAAATTTCAGCACAATATCTGTAATGAACATCAAGTTATAGCCATTTTTATTCATTCTAGGTAAATTAGTTGTGGCAGCCATCTTAAACTGGGTTGACTCCCAAAGTTATTTATCTGCAGTTGAACATCTAATGATTCTTTCTGACATTTTCATTAAAAGTCAACCAGTGGTTTATGAAATAATTGGGTAACAGAAGGAAACATGAACACACACAGACATTGGCAAAACCATTGCTGTTCACCTTCGCCTTTCAGTGGCAGGTGATACAAAGGGGGAAAAAAGGTAAAATAAGCAATATATGAAAAATATTAGAGGAAACCGGTAGAAAGAATAAAGGAAATAAGTAGAGAATGGTTAAATGTGAAGAAGGGATAAATGAGCAGAAAAGGAGAAAGGATACAATAGTTAAGAAGAAACAAAAGTGGAAAAGCTGAAAACAAGGACTGAGATGGGAAAAAAAATAGGAAAAGAGATGTGAGATGAAGCAGGAGGAAAATTTTTCATTCGACCTTTATTTAGACAGGTAAATCCCATTGAGCCTCGAGGACTCATTTACAAGAGAGACCTGATTTCAGCAAAGAATGATGACAACAATGCACAACAGCGACGACAAGAAACAGTTATAAAAAGTCATACAGATTTTTTTTTTTTTAACAAATAGGATGGCTAAAAGAAAAGTAACAAAAAACAGCTAGATTCTAAAGCGAATGTAGAAAACTAAAAACAGGAACGTGTCTGCATTGGTCCCTGCCAGGAGTCCAACAAGAGGAGTCCAACAGGAGGAAAATGGTTTAGGAAAAAGGAATCAGAACAAACAGAGAGTGAAGTGACAAGAAGGAGACACACAAAATACACTTTACTCATCTAATTCCAATTTATGGTGTCATAAAAAGAGCCATTTCCTAAAAAAAATCTATAAAGACAAATCTGAGTGAAATCATTTCATCACTTTCTGTGCTCTAATTGCAGCCATATGTAATTTTAAAGGCTTTTCTCCCCTTTAATGGTTCCCTTGAGGAACAAGGGGTTAATTGCTGCAGCTGGTGATGAAACTCTTTGGTCCTAAAGAGGTGAAGCTTTTCCTTCTGGACATCACTTCTCTCAACTCAAAGTTTATTTACGTTTGTTACAAAAGCAGATAATGTCATCAAATATAATTTTGCAGGTTAACAATTTTTATCAGCAGTTCCAATGAGTATACCGAAACTAGTCTCATATCCCCACTGAAACATCCTTGTGATATAATTCAATATAAGTATTTAGTTTTAAAACAGTTGCATGTATGAAATACTTTAGAGCCTTACAGAGTCTGTTTCTGGTTTTCAATAGCATGTTTTAATGCAGGGGTGCACAGTTTCAGTTAAACTTTCCAAAAACTTAAACAATTTTTATTTTTTTATGAGAGTTGATATTCATTCCACCTTTATTTATACAGGTTAATCCCATTGAGCCTTGAGGACTCATTTACAAGAGAGACCTGGAATTAGACCTGATATACTCATTGATGCTTGCATGGGCATCTCCAAAATTTAAAAGGTCATGAAACTGATGCAACCTGACTAGCAAAAGCTGGATATAATAGCTGTATGAAGCTACAAGGATTGCATCAGCTTAAAAATTTACAAGCAAAGTCAAGAAGCTCTCACCAAACACCACACCTTCCAACCCTCAGATGCACCTAGATATTCTGCCCATAAAAGTTTTTAACAGAAATAGTGACAAAGGGGAGCTCTGGCAGACTCCAACCCTCAACAATAGATTCAACTTACTGCCAGCTACACAAACCAAACACCCTTGGCATAGGTACTGACTGGTTCTTTGTGAAGGACTATCTATGACATACTTGCAGAGAATCCCCTATATAATACCCTTGAGGACATGGTTATAAATCTACAAAACACATGTGAACTAGTTGGGAAAAGTCCCTTGCTCCTTCTAGCACCCTACCAATGGTAAAAACCTGGTTTACAGTTTCACAGCAGGGAGAAAAACCATCTTGCTTCTCTTCATGTATAGACTTATCCATTGACTAGACCAGTGGTGTCAAACTCACTTACAAAATGGGGCCAAAATTAAAACCTTTTTCAAACTAAGGGCCAATTTCAGAAACTACATGAACTCAAATCAGATGCCCAACATCTTTTCTTGGTCACAGGTTCCTCAACAAGAGTTTGATTGGTCTCATTTGATGTTCTTTGTTGTGCTTTCAACATCATAATCAAAGATTGCAGAAAAAAAGCAAGCAATAGAAGTATTTTACGTTTCACATATCATCTTGAGGGCCAGATAAGATGTTACCGAGGGCCTCATTTGCCTTGAGTTTGACACACATGGACTAGACTCTCCTGTCCAGTCCACTAGATTTTCCAGTTAGGCTGAAGAGTGTGATCTATTTTTAATTAGAGCGAACACTCTTAAGGATGGGCCCCACCACCGCAGATCGTTACTCCTTGGGTATTGCACTTGATGACCGTGCATTTTTTCCAGCCAAGACAGTTCAAGAAAATCCATAATCTTGAAAAACCCTGGGCAGATCTCACCCACACTCTGGGTCTTGCCACAGAGATATTTGACCACCTTGATGACTTCTGATTCTGTGACTGTCCAATCCATCAATGCAGCCCCTCCCCCTCATCCATGGCTCTGGCTCCTCGATGGAATACGTATAGGTGGCATTGAGTAGCCATTCAAAGTATTCTTTCCACCATCTGACTATATCTCCAGTTGATGTCAGAATCTTCCTGTTGCCACAGTAAACAGTGTGAGCAAGTTGCTGCTTCTCCCCCTGAGTTGCCAGATGTTCTGCTCAAACCTCTTTAGACAGCCAAATCATTTGCCTACCAGGTTTATGCAGCAACTTCCACTGCTACTTGATCCAGTTTATCACCATGTGGTCAGTTGACAGCTCTTCTTCTACTTCTCATCATCTCAGTGTCCTAAACAAACAGTTGCAAGTCAGATGGTACAAGTATAAAGTCACTCATCAAATTGCAACCTAGGGTGTCCTGCTGCCAAGTACAACTATGGATATCCTTATGTTCAAGCATGATGTCTGTTGTGAACAAACTGCAACTAGAAATGGTAAATGGTAAATGGACTGTACTTATATAGCACCTTTCTATCTTATTTCAAGATACTCAAAGCACTTTACAATCTGTGTCCTCATTTACCCATTCATCCAGCACTCTACTAGATCTCTACAAAGCTAATTGAACAAATCATTCTAAAGAGACTAATCACTGATTTAGATCACATTCATACACTGAAGGGCCACACAGCAGAGGCAATGAGGGGTTCAGTGTCTTGCCCAGGGACACTTCAGCATGTGACTGCTGGTGGATTCGAACCCTCAACTCTCACATTGGAGGACGGCTGCTCCAACCACTCAGCTACAGCAGCTAGAACAGAAGTCCAGTAACTGAACACCACTTAGGTTCAGATCAGGCAGTATGTTCATCCCAATTTCAACACTCCAGGTCACACTGTCATTGCTCACATTTAAGTCCACCCAAAAAGAGTATGGAGTCCCCAATCTGGGGCACTATCTAGCATCTGTCCCAGGGCCTCCAAAAATGGGTGGTACTCTAAACTGAAGTTCACCTCCTAAGCCCAGACAACAGTCAAGACGCATTCCACAATGCAAAGGTGCAGGGAAGCTACCCTTTTGATAAGAAAGCCCACTCCAGACCTCCACTTCTCACCCAGATGAACTCCAACAAAGGAGAGTGGCAAAGTGACAAGGACTTGGGTTTCAGAGCCAGTGCTATGTGTCAAGGTGAGACTGCGTGTATCTAGTTGGTATCAATCAATTTCTTTCACAAGCTCAGACTGCCAAGGCCACTGCCTTGGTCTGCTGCCTGATTTACAGTGCAGGGGGATTGAGACAGCCTATTTAAGTTAGGTCCACCCAGGATCAGTGAACAAAGGCTCAACCACCAGATGCACACAAGCCACAACACCAGACCTGGCTACAGGGTGGGACACAATTCACTGACATGGACTGTTTGATTTCAGTTTCATGAAGGGTATTCTTTACAGCTTTTTGTCACATCCTTCACCTAGAACCATTTGAGACCTGACAATGCCCCTGACAACATATTAAGACCCTCAGGGCACTTAAACTTCTCCACCAGGATAAGCAGGTGATCCAGGGAGGAGGCAGTTTTGATGATTTAAACAGTTTATTTCATTTGTGACATTTGAATGTGATTGGTCAAACACTGAGAACCACTTCCCAATTAAGATTGTATTTGTAACTTTTGAAGCTGTTTGCATGATAAAGGTTTAGTAGACAAAATGTTGCAAATAGATTTATTTTACAAGTCTTGACAGTATATATAATTTATCATTCTGTTTCTTTAGACTTAAGATGTTCGTCTATATGCTGCTTTTTTGAGCAATATATATGGAATTTTTTTTCTCCATGTTGACATAAGTACTTACTAACAAGTAAGTATCTTATTCATACCATGACCAATGCTTGAGTACAACTTTGACATTAGTAGCAGGAACGAAGTGTCATATATTGCCTCACAATTTGGAGTGTTTTAAGTGCTGTGACCATAGTAACTATAGTCTAATATAAAGCAGTGAATCTTTAATTTGTGTTACATTTAAATGATTTGTTACATTTCAAGGAATGTCTAACAACCGATTTACTGGTAAACCACCAGTTTATGCACAACCTGTCACGTCATATGATGTATCTTGTGTTAAATTTTGCACATGCTTATATACATAATAAATGGCAGAAAATGTAATTAGCTAGTGTGTTCATTAAAAAAAAGTCTACCGAGTCTAACATTTTTACACCAAGTCAGGATATCAACAATATGAGCAATATGAGTGTTTGTGGTGTAGATATAAGTCAGTGACCAGAATTTGGCTGGACTGATCCAAACAGGTGGGTAGTACAGAGGGGGAGGTGGGAACATAGGAAGCAGGGATACAGTGCACAGAAGGGGGGAGGTGGCTCATGAGGTTTCAGAAGGTCAGTGAAAGTCATGCTGCAAGGATGAAGAAGCATTTCAAAGTGGAGGTCCTGGACGTTCTACTGAGCCTTCTCCATTCCCAAAGCTGTTACAGGATAAACAAAGACAGATGACGCAGTGTCAGCCTCGGCGATGTGAGGCAGCAGTGAAAATGGAGAGAGATTACACAAATAGGCAGAAGGAGAACAAAGAGCAGGAAGTACAATGTCAGAGGGAAGGGGAGAGACACCAGAGGGGTGAACCCAACTCAGCTGTGAGGGGCACCTGTTCACGGTTGGATCACCTCCTTTCGCCAGCCCTAATCAAATTTACCACAGAGACAGACTGTGACAACACCCCCCCTCTAACAAGAAACCCACGGCGTGTTACATCCAAATAATCTCTACCTCCATCCAGGTTCACACTGCGCGCCACTTCTAAAGGTGTCCCACCTCTAACGACACTCCCCTGCCAGGTTTCACCAAAATAATCTGAGCTCTAAACTCTAATTAACTTGGCCAGTATTCTGACGTGGGGAGATTTGAACTGTGAGTGTACCCTAATCATTTCAGTATGCTGAAATAGGGCATACTGATTCATGTCTCATTTCAGCATGATTCAGGGTTAAGGTTATTGCTTAAAGTTACCTACATAAGCAAATTTTCTTAAGGTTAGCTCTTAAAACTTAAACAAAACAATGGACAAGCTTCCTTGTGAAGCTGATTCTAAATGGAGAAATTGTATGGGCCTGAAAGATGTTTAGTCCAGCTCACTGTTTCTCAGTAATGTTTTATCTACCTGGTCTGGATAACTGAATGGCTCACACTGAGATTATTCCCGAAAGATGGATTACATCTAATTATCTGTGGCTGAGCTGCAGACAGAAAAAAGTTAAGTATGTGCTAACATGTGTTCAATGTGCTGCATGCTATGTTGCAGACCATCAGACTAGCATAAAAGGTTCTGTTAAAAGATTGAGATCATTTGTGAGAATTTGACCATTAAAATCACATCACACAAAAGGTGTAAAGACAAGTTTTTGAACTAATAATCTCAAAGAAGATGCTAGGAAACAAGCTCAAGACACTTGATAAATGGTAAATGGATGGACTGTACTTATAGCACATTTCTATCTAATCAAGACACTCAAAGTGCTTTACACTACAATCAGTGTCCTCATTTAACCAGTCATACAGCACTCTACTAGATCTATACAAATAATAATCAGTGCTTTATCACATTCATACACCAATGGGACACACACTGGAGGAAATGAGAGGTTCAGTGTTTTGCCCAGGGACACTTTGGCATGTGACTGCTGGTGGAATCGAACCCCCAACTCTCCCATTGGAGGACAACACTCAGCATTGTAGCAGATATGGGTGCATTTTTACTAAGTACTAATTTTTTACAAACTAACACAAATACTTTTAGTTGTACCAGTTTACTGTGTGGTCTTTGTTATTTCCACCACAGCATAACTCACAGAACTTCCTTCAGTCTATCACAAAAGGAGTCTCAGAACATCTGAAGCCATGAACATAGCTCACATTTTTTTATCCTAGCTCTTTGATAAAACTCATACCAATGCCAAAAAATATTACTTTTTGTTTAAACTTTATGTATATAGACAGGCTCATTGAGAGTTATTTACAAGTGAGACCTTAAAATGTTCTAAATTTTGAAGTTCTTTACAGGTTGTGTATCACCAATGATGTTTGTTTTCTGAACTGAAATCTTTATATTAGACATTTCAATGATTACACTGGACATATCATTTCACCTTTTTTTAAATGTACCTTTAACCTCAGCATTTGGAAACAAATATATATATATATATATTTTCAGTTTCTTCAACTTTGTTTTTCTTTGTCATATGTCATCAAATTTGTGAAAATGCCTAATTTAAACCGTTTTAAAATCTGATTTTGAGCAAATCCTTTTAATAAGAAACAAATCATGAAGAGAACACTGTCCAAATAAAGTCTGAAGACCAAAAGAAAAAGAAGCAGTTCAAAGTTTTAATATGAACACGTGTCACATTTTGTAAGTTTAATCTCTTTATTATATTGAATCCATGTTACTGTATGCTAGTGGTGTAACGGTACGCTAAAATCACATTTCGGTTCGGTTCACTTTCAAGAAGGGCTCGGTTCGGTTAATTTTTGGTACAAAAAAAGACAAAATAAAGACTTACAAAATGTTTATTTTGAAAATATACCAAGTAAACAATATGTTTGTATAAAAATAAATAAAAGCGACCCATTTGGATAATATTTTAAATAAACGCCACTCTTTACAATAAATGAACTACAATAAAAATCTTAATAAATGCAATAACAGTCAGAACCAGAAAAATAAGCAGCAACAGACTGTTTACAATCTAACTAATCAAGTTTTAAGTTTTTGTCCAAAAAGGCCAACTTGTCCACATTTTCTGCCAAAATCATAGATCTAGTTGCAGTGAATATCTCCAGCGGTGGAGAAAACTGCTCACTAACAACAGTAGCAGGAATAAAGAGATAGATTATTGCTGATTTTTCAGTGTGACTGTATTTGGCCTCATTGTCTTTCCACCAAAGAAGAGGGTCAGCTTCAAGGGAAGGGCACCCTGAAGCTCTATATTCACAACCTCTTCTTGGACCTGCTCCAAAAGGGACTTGCTACTTCCCACCTGTCCCAGGAAAAGTTCAGCAAAGAGTTCAGTCATTTCCCTAAAGATGAAGAAGACTCAGCTGCTATCTCGGTGACATCCTCAGACTGCAAATAACACAAAAAAGTTATTAAAAAAATGAGTTAATAAGATTATAATTTTAAATTTAAAAAGTTAAATAGATAATAATAATAAAATAACAATACCTCTTATTGAATGGTCATCATTTCTGTTATGAGGTGGTTGAATATCTTGTCTCATCATCCTCAGGGCAGGGCCCTGGTCCAGGGCTTGTTGATGATCAGTTTTAGCTTTTTCATAAAGTGCTGCTACAATTTTTTGGCTGAAGTGTTGACGTGATGGGATGTCGTAGGCAGCGGGGCTCAATAACTTGAATCATATGCTTAAAGCCGGCGCATCAACAACAGAATACAGGCGTAGATCCAGAGCTTTAAAACTCCTTCAGCTTGTGTTATTGCTTTGGACAGATCTGAATGACCTGATAAAGGTTGTTTAAATGCTGCTGCTATCAGTCTTTTAACCAAGCTGCTAGAAGAGACGTTCACATTCGGATGATGTTGTTTCAAGTGCGTTAACAATGTAGTGAACCAAGCCTCAGGTCGGAGGCTTGGTTCACTACAACAAGTTAGACGTGTTGCCTGCTGCAGATCCAATCTCCCTGGAACAACGTTGACGCACAGCTTTGGATTTGTACATGTATTTTAACAAGAAAGCCATAATGTTCCCAAACAGAAGACCGCAACGAGATGCTAGGACGCTAATGCTACGCGTGCTGCAAGACTGCAACAATAAATACTGCCGTGCTGAAACATGCTTAGGAACTTTAACCATCTTATCACAAGCAGAACTGGTTTGTTCCACTTTGGAGTAAGCTGTTGGAGGAAGAGTCAGTTTTGTTGTGTGTTTCCTTGACTGATGAAGCCTTCCGGATCGAAGGCGAAACATTTCAGCACAAAAAAAGAAACTGTCCAGATGAGCTGACTGAAAAATGTTGGATTTTATACCTGGATTAATGAGCATGGACTTTGTTCTTAGGAACTTTAGTTCCGCGGCGCATAATTTCTTGCTAATAAAATTTAATGAGTGAAAAAAATAACCAAAACGGTACGCACGTGGACCGAACCAAACATGCTGTACTGAAACGGTTCAATACACCCACGTGTACCGTTACACTACTACTGTATGCAGTATGATAATTACTACTGGCACAGTCAGCTTATCATTTTTCACAACAAAAAGGAGAACTGGAAATACGCAAGTGTAAAGTATTTGCACCAGTCTCCGAATGTGTGATTAAAACTGACACAAAGGGCTTTAACCAGCATGTGTGGATGAAGAAAACGCCTCACGTTTAAAACATGTTTCAGCATGGACAAAATTTATTTGACTGCATTTATGTACACTTTTTTATTTAGCACTGACAGATTTAACTTGACGTATTTTAGTTGTTTTGAGATTTAAACATTTGATTAAAAAACATAAAATCATATTAATTTATCACTGATCGGTCTCAGCTCTCCTCCAAAACTCCTCACCACTTGAATCACGACCATAAAACAAAAATAAATTGCCTTGTTTCTTTGAGCAACCATTATTTGCACCTCTGTACTTAGCCTTCCCGTCATTCCTCTTCCTTATTTCTAACATAAAAAATTGGCACATCTTACCGCCATCATTTATTAATAGCATTCTTCTTGTGGATAAGAGATTCAATCTATCATCACTCCTTTCCATCTCTTATCCTATTGCTGCTTCTCACTCAGCCTGCCGCTGCCTCTCCTCCCACTCGCTCTTCCAGGAGAGAGAGAGAGAGAGAGAGGTGTCAGTTTCAGTGAAACAACTTAATTCTGATGTCAATGAATTAATTAGATGTGTTAATGAGCTAGCGACAGCTAACCTAAATTAAATTAATACCGTAATGGCCTCAGACAGCGAGAATTAGCTCCCATTTCAGTAAACGCTTTCTGGAGTGTACACAGCCGCCAAGCGTAGGAACGCGCGCACACACACACACACATGCACACACAGCTCAAACAGCATCCATCCCCTCGAGCAGATCAGCATCCAGATGTAATTAACTGACTAATTACAGGAGCTCTCACTCGCTCCTGCTCCTCTCACTGTATCTCTCTTCTGTCTCCAACACTTGGACTGTCTCTCTCCTCTGCCTCACGTTCTATTTGACCCCTCATGGAGATTATTTTAAGCTATTTTCTTGCAGTTTAAGTGACTTCCTGCCAAATTTGTTTCATATTTTAATTCCAAGTGTGCAGGTTAGCTGTTGTTTAACGTTCGGCTGCCAGTGTAGTGTTCTTCCTTGTGCTTGCTGCTCTTGTCATCACACTTAAAGTCTCATTACACACAACACGCCTGACTTTAAGGCTGTTTAGTCTGCCATTAGCTCTAATAGAGACTCCCTCGCAGTTGCCATGCTCCAGCAGACCTGCTGATGGAAAGAGCTGCCACCAGACTGCTAATCTGATCTCTTTGGCACAAAATGGCCGATGTCTAGCAGGTGGGTCGAGGAGGAAAATGGTGCCACAACAAGCTTTTGGTATTGGTGAAAAGTTTGAATAGTTTTTTTCTTTCATTGAAGGAAGAGTTTATGTATTTCTAGTTAAACATTGAACTTGTTGACTTAAAATTAAACAGTTCAAATCTTTATTAATGTCATGTTTCTGAAATGTTGAGCATCTGTCTAAAGAGAAAAGGTATCATCCTAACCCATTAAAGGCCTTTAAAAAAATTGTGTTTGTTTTTTGTTCTTTCTAGAACATACAATCAAACACAGATGATGATTCAATAATAAAAAAAACTACAAGACATAATGATTACTGTATAATTTTACTTTCATGTTTGAATTACTAAATCATTTTATACATGTTTACTGCTTTGTGCGTTTCTGTATTTTCTTTAAGATCGTGAAAAATAATACACAGAAATGGAGCTTATGGTACTGGTTTGCATCAGGAAGCTTTTCATACTTCATGTTAGACTGGAATCAGAATCAGAATAAACTTTATTGGCATCGCACCGAGATACAACGCGAATATGTACGTACAGTTGTCCGAAAGATGGGCGGAGTGCACGAAGCTGCGGCTACAAATAAATAGCGAATATATCTGATGCACAGA
>NC_056513.1:23103036-23104203 GCF_014905685.2 Nematolebias whitei
ATATATATATATATATATATATATATATATATATATACTAGTATATATGTCAATGGCCCAGCTCTTCTTAAAGGCAGATCTAACGTTACCTGCCCACTTTGCAGTGATTCAACGGACCAACCCCCCTCTTGCCATTGGTTAATTTCAAACTAAACACAAATTAAAAAACTCCAATGTGAATGTAACTTGTAACACAACACATTATAGAAATGTAGTGTAGTAGAAAGTACAGATGCTTAATGTAAAAATGTAGTGGAGTAAAAGTAGAAAGTACCCACTTTTAACTCTACTTACTGTAAGTAAAGTATAGATACATGAAAAATGTACTTAAGTACATTAACAAAGTACTTGTACTTTGCTACATTTCACCCCTGCTCATAACGTGGATTGTTTTTTTACAAGAAGTGCACTTTTAGTTGTTTCACATCACATTTTGTGCTACATAGGCCTATATTATATGTCTTAAACATTTAAGGTATTTTTTTTATTATAAAACCTTCTTTCGGCATTTCCCTCTTCATGGGTCTCCACAGTGAGTCCTCCTCCTCCATCTCTCTCTGTCCTCTGCATCCTCTGTCCTCACTCCAACTACCTCCATGTCCTCTAACTGCTTCCATATATCTCCTCTTTGTCTTTAATTTGTTTTTACGAAAACAAAGGTTAAACAAATTAACTCTGCAAAGCTGATGAAGTTTGAAGGGATTCTCAGTGTTTAATTGCACCTTTTGTAATTACCTTTGTATTTAAACTGGGTACAAAAAGTCGACTCACAGATTTAACATGTGAAACAGAGAAAAACATTTTATAATCACACTTCAGGATGTTGTTCTTGCCAACACTCCACTGTCCTTTGTGGTCAGTGTCACCTGGTTGTGTTGTGAGCAGCACAAACTGGTCCGTGAGACCTTCTGATGGTGTGTTACTGCTCTGTGGATGTACGGGCCCTCTGCCCATGTGTTCATGTTTGTGTTTGTGAGCCTTTTTGCATTAGCATGAGCATTTTCCTGGTGTGAGACTACAGGCAGCAAGCTCCTCTCACAAACACCATCTGTCAACAACAGGCTCACCTGCTAGCAGGCATTTAGCTCAGGAACCATCTCGCTCTCACTTGCTGTCTCACTCTCACACGCCACAAAACAATTCAGCAATGTCAAGGCAGAAAATAAT
>NC_056513.1:23104303-23107496 GCF_014905685.2 Nematolebias whitei
TCTCACACGCCACAAAACAATTCAGCAATGTCAAGGCAGAAAATAATGGGATTTCCCACTTTGTACACTTGACAATTTCAGCTGCTTTGCAGCCTCTGTGGTCTCTAAAGAACATAGGTGTAAAGTGTCTGAATGTGAGTTTCATGGAGAGAAAAGCTAAGACATATTAAAGGAACATAAAAGCATGAAAAATGTTTGACACCTTGTCTGAACATGAAAATTGGAGGGATGGAGAGTTAAAAAGCAATATGCAGAGTGGGCAACAACTGAGGGAAAAAGAATGAGGGCTATTACCAAAGTGTCTGACTAAATTAGCTTTTCATCATCACTAATTAGCCCCTTGTACCTTGTTCTCCTCAGGTGAGTGCTACATATACCACTGTGTTTGTGTAGTGCATTTCAAAGTGGGTTTCTCATGTTCTTCAGGTTTTAAGGGAAAACAGTCCATTCTAGCACCTGACACTCCACTCGTTTTTTTATCACAAAAATATAAAAAAATAAGATCTTGTTGTGGGATTAAATTTAGATGTGTTGTTATTTATGTATGACAACCACTTCTGTGTAAAAATACAATTCTGGTTGATGCAATTGATGGTTTTCAGAGTCAGAGATTCTTTATTGTTGTTCGCACCACATGTAGTGCATGTGGTGTGAACGAAATTATGTACACAGGGTCCCAGTTACATCCAACAATAAAATGTAAAATAAAAACAACGATAACATCTAAGATATGAACTAAGAAAAGCATCAACTAAAAATACACTAAGCACTAATAGCATAAAAACCTTACATCGATCAGCAGCACGAACATGAGCATGAGTCTGTGTGAGCAGAGGAGCATGCATGAACACATCAACATGAAACAGATCAGCAGCAACATTGAAACAGATCAGCAGCAACATGATGTGATTTACCACAGTTATTATTCTGGTTAGAGATTCAAGAGTCTAACAGCCTCAGGGTAGAAGCTGTTCCTCAGTCTGATGGTTCTACACTTAATGCTCCTCAACCTCCTTCCTGAGGGGAGCGGGGCAAAAAAGTGTGTGTGCTGGGTGAGTGGGGTCCTTCATGATGCAGGTGGCCCTCTTCCTGCATCTGGAGGTGTAGATGTCTGTGATGGTGGGGAGACTTACTCCAACATCTTCTGTGCAGCCTTCACCACTCTCTGCAAAGCTTTTCTTTCTGCAGCTGTGCAGCCTCCATGCCACACGTTGATGCTCGAGCACAGGATGCACTCCACTGGACACCTGTAGAAGGAGGTGAGGACTGAGTTTCCCAGACCAGCTCATCTCAGCCGTCTGAGGAAGTAGAGTCTCTGATGAGCTTTCTTGATCAGGCTGGTGGTGGTGTTGCTCCAGATGAGGTTGTCATTCATGTGTACACCCAAGTACTTGTAGCTGGAGACCACTTCCACCGCAGATCCTCTAATGTTCAGGGGGGTGTAGGTGTGTTTGTTCCTTCTGAAGTCTGCAATCATCTCCTTTGTCTTCTTCACATTGATGTGAAGGTTATTCTCTTTGCACCAGCTCTCCAGGTGTTCCACCTCCTGCCTGTAGCTGGACTCATCATTGTTTGTGATGCATCCCACCACCGCTGTATCATCTGCAAACTTTACAATGTGACAGCCTGGATGGGTAGCTGCACAATCATACGTGAGCAGAGTAAACAGAAGAGGGCTCAATACACATCCCTGAGGAGAGCCAGTGCTGAGGGTTATGATGGAGGAGGAGAAGTTGTGGATCCTCACTGACTGTGGTCTGTTTTTTTCAGCAGTCAACAGCAAGTAAACTTTAAACACTTGTTATTATTTTAAACAAAATATTGTCAGAACAGAAAACATTTTGCAGCTTGTTCAGAGCTGCCTCTGGAGAATAATTAATAGGACAAATTAAAAGAAGGTAATGTGCTGATCTGGTTAGAGTTCAGCTTGATTGATTTACATTTTCTTAGTGTGTTTAGTGATTTATTCCCGATGTTAAATGCATTTTCTTTGTAGACCTGACTGCACTGGTGTACAGCTGTTTCCTCATTCCCACTCATTTTTCTTTATGTCTGACACCCATCCGCTGCTTACATCAAACCTTTAGATTAAATCTTCTTGGAAAACTCACCTGAAGGTTTACATGTCTGCCCACTCTCCATCGTCCTATTTGCTGTCCTTACATCTCTCCTCTTGTTGGACCCCTGGACTGTTCCTTTCTTTTCTTATTGGAAAATAGAAAAAGACAAGTAAGCAATTGATCAACCTTCTCCCAGGCTCGTATCCAACAATGTTGGTGTCACTCCACCCCAGAGTATCACTCCACCCAAGAAGATCTTCAGAAATCAACTTTATTTAAAAAAAATACCAATAAAACTGTTTGGGGTTTGTTTGTTTTTGTTGCCCCCCCCCCCCCCTCAATAATTGTTATGGGAGATGAAAATTATATTATGGTTTATTTGACAATAATTTAGCAGTGTTTTGGCAGTGATTGTCTCTGCCCTTTGCATTGAAGGTTGGACATTTAAAACATCAGAGACAACCTTCCAATATTTTGAACAACATTAAGAACTGGTTATTTAGTTAATTGGTAATAAAACAGATATCTGTTTCAGTACAGCAAAGGTAAGTTGTAAAACATGTACCAGAATTTCAGAGTAAGAAAACTTATCTAGCACTAAACTCTTTGTCTTGACACATTCGTTTCACATGAGGCTTTAGGTTATGTATAGTTTTCACGCTAAGTCTGGTGTAGTGGATGATGACGAAGACATTGAAAGCCACATATACCTCCTTTGTCCACAGAGTATTTTAAAAATGTGGTAGAATAATCAGATTATTCAAATTGATGTTAATTAGAGCTGTTCCATCAAAAGACGGCACTATTGGATTGGATGAAGCCAAATCATCTCTGAAGATTCCTTCAACTCCACAAAAGAAGCTTGACAGACGTAAAAAAGAGCCGTTCTGTATTTGCTTGTTTTTGTTACATTTTTCCGCATTGTCTTCCTTTGTTATACTTCAGCCAGGGCGTAATTCAAAGAGAAACAAAGGCAGTGGATGAACAACCTGATATAATACATATTCATGGCGTCTGAGAAGCAGATGAGATGATCCACTTGTTCAAGGCACAACAAAGGTAGCTTCCACTCCTGCGTTATTCTCTCTGTTCCCAATCCATCCTCCATGCCTTCGTCTATAGTTGGCCTGTTC
>NC_056513.1:23107596-23110237 GCF_014905685.2 Nematolebias whitei
CTATTGTTTACTCTGGCCTTGCACATCCATTATCTACCTCTCATCATGTTATTGTCTTCAGTCAGCGTCCCTTTGTCTCCTGTTAGTCACTATTGAGCACGTTGCATCAGAGGTCCTGCTGCTGTTCACTTTTATATTTTTTTATATTTTTTTATATAACTAGTTGTGTTAGTTTATTTTTGCTAATGTTGTTGTTTGCTGCAAATTGAGTAGGAGTGTAACGCAATTTCAATTTCTATGTATGTCCTGTACATATGCAGAATTGACAATAAAAATCAATCAATCAATCAATCAATCAATCAATCAAAGCTTGTAGATGACTGTAATTTTTATCATAGGTACTCTTCAACTGTGAGTGATGGAATCTAAAACAAAAATTCAGAAAAATACAATGTATGATTTTTAAATAATTAATTTCCATTTCATTGTGTGAAATAAGTATTTGATACACCAGAAAAATGAAACTTAATATTTGGTACAGAAACCTTTGTTTGCAATTACAGAGATCAGACGTTTCCTGTAGTTCTTGACCAGGTTTGCACACACTGCAGCAGGGATTTTGGCCCACTCCTCCATACAGATCTCCTCCAGAGCCTTCAGGTTTTGGGGCTCTCGCTGGGCCACACGGACTTTAAGCTCCCTCCAAAGATTTTCGATGGGATTCAGTTCTGGAGACTAGCTAGGCCACTCCAGGACCTTAAGATGTTTCCTACGGAGCCACTCTTTAGTTGCCCTGGCTGTGTGTTTTGGGTCGTTATCATGCTGGAAGACCCAGCCACGACCCATCTTCAGTGCTCTTACTGAGGGAAGGAGGTTGTTGGCCAAAATCTCACGATACATGGCCCCATCCATCCTTCCCACAATATGGTGCAGTCGTCCTGTCCCCTTTGCAGAAAAGCATCCCCAAAGAATGATGTTTCCACCGCCATGCTTCACGGTTGGGATGGTGTTTTTGGGGTTGTACTCATCATTCTTCTTCCTCCAAAACATGACGAGTGGAGTTTAAACCAAAAAGTTCTATTTTTGTCTCATCAGACCACATGACCTTCTCCCATTCCTCCTCTGGATCATTCAGATGGTCATTTGCAAACTTCAGACGGGCTTTGACATGCGTTGGCTTGAGGAAGGGCACCTTGCGTGCACTGCAGGATTTTAATCCTTGACGGCGTAGAGTGTAACTGATTGTTTTCTTTGAGACTGTGGTCCCAGCTCTATTCAGGTCATTGACCAGGTCCTGCCGTGTAGTTCTGGGCTCATTCCTCACCTTCCTCAAGATCAATGATGCTCCACGAGGTGAGCTCTTGCATGGCGCCCCAGACCGAGGGAGATTTTCCGTTATTTTGTATTTCTTCCATTTTCTAATAATTGCACCAACTGTTGTTGCCTTCCCACCAAGCTGCTTGCCTATTGTCCTGTAGCCCATCCCAGCCTTGTGCAAGTCTACAATTTTATCCCTGATGTCCTTACACAGCTCTCTGGTCTTGGGCATTGTGGAGATGCTGGAGTCTGATTGATTGAGTGTGTGGACAGGTGTCTTTTATACAGGTCACGAGTCCAAACAGGTGCAGTTAATACAGGTAATGAGTGGAGAACAGGAGGGCTTCTTAAAGAAGAACTAACATGTCTGTGAGAGCCAAAATTCTTACTGGTTGATAGATGATCAAATACTTATTTCACACAATAAAATGGAAATTAATTATTTAAAAATCATACATTGTATTTTTCTGGACTTTTGTTTTAGATTCCATCACTCACAGTTGAAGAGTACCTATGATAAAAATTACAGTCATCTACAAGCTTTACAAGTGGGAAAACCTGAAAAATCAACAGTGTATCAAATACTTGTTCTCCCCACTGTATATATATATAATTTATTAATTTATTTATTGTTGTTTGTTTTCTAATGCCAGAAGATTAAAGTAAAAAAAAGAAGAGTTTTGTGGCATGTCTGTTATTTATTTATTTATTTTTTTTTTTTATTAAACCATTGAGTGAGTCCATGAGTGGTAGTTCCATATTTTTTGGTTTCAGGAAAAAAAATAATAAAGGGAGACATTAAGTTGAGCATTACAGCTGGGCATACAAATAAACGTCTTTTAATGTTAATATACAGTAGTTTCATTCCAAGAACCAAAGCTGCAGACTCAAACAGGCTGTTAGTCGTTAAGTATTTTTCTCCATGTGTCATTACAGGAGACTCTTGTAACCAAGGCTCTGATGGCTCAGAGGTTTCCCACCTTGGGAAGGTAATGTTTTCTCTGCACACGACAACTTATTGTTCCCCATCGCTGAGCGAAGAGGGAGAATTGGACATGCCCTCTGTTCATCATCCGTGCATGCTGTGAGCATGATAGCTTGAAAAATAAGTGAGGTACCACCTTCCTTTTTGGCGTTTGACTAGATCTACGTGTAAGAAAGTTTCCCTTCGAAAATTGGATTGCCAGGTCAAACTTCAAGATGGCTGCCGCCATTAATGTCTGTCCATGTTGTGAGAATAACTTGGAAAAAAAACAACAAAGTGTTAACCTCCATTTTGCTGTGTACAGTAGTCCCTCGTTTATCACGGAGCATCCGTACCCTGAAGACCCGCAATAGGTGAAAAACCGTGAAGTAGGAATAGTAGTACAAGTAGTAGTTTATA
>NC_056513.1:23110337-23112712 GCF_014905685.2 Nematolebias whitei
ATACTTTTTGTGGCTAAGAGTTGTTTTTTTAATAGATCAAGTGTTTACTCAAGTAACTCATGATAAAACTAAAACTATCTATACTTCTTTTGTTATTCCATGTTATAAAAGCCAGCCATGACACACAGTTAATAGCATATTAATTAACTTTAGATTGATGGAGTAGTTGTATGAAAGTCAAAATATTTAAATGAAAAATGATATCTATAATAAAAATGGCTAAAATTATCCATGCTATGTGTCTGATTTCTGTTCAGTGGTGAAAAGGATAAAGTTGAAGAATGACATCTAGTAAGGGTGTAAATAAATTACCTTTATTTATATATAAAAGTAAACTATAATAGCCTAGCTTGATGTAACGAATGCAGGTAAATAATCACACGTAAACGCAACTAAACGGTTTGCTGGTCAGTTTTCTTATTTGTCCCTGAACCAGATTAACCAGGTTAACCAGATTAACCAGGTTAACCAGGTTACTGTAACTGATTTATGTCAAAAAACAAATTAAGCGTCAGGGACTGCAGCTTCGGTTTGATATTACCTCGGACATAAGGCGAGGTGGGAGCCAGCTGTGAAGGACGTCATGAGAAAACCAGGTGAATTAATCCAGATGTAAGCAGCTGTCGTGAATGCTATTTCCTCCTCCTCCGTCTCTCTTCTTCCAATTTTCTATTGTATCTTTTTTTTTTTTTTACCTTAACAGCTGCATCATAAACTGCTTTACAGCCTCCTTTCCCAAAGCGATGTTTGCGCGCGCAGAACAGGAAGTAATCTGTGTTTCCGTGTTGCCAGACGTACGATAATTATCGTATTTGTGCGATACTTTCAAAAAAACGTTCAATACAAAAACAACTGGACTTTATTTGTAACAGAAAACGTTTCGCTCCTCATCCGAGGAGCTTTCTCAATTGAGACGACGTATTGTTTTTGGACGGGTGGGGATAATTTGGGTGGATTTGGAGTCAGATCGGCGGTTTTTGAGTTAATTTATTAAACACATTTCAACCAATAATTCATAGTTATTGGTTCAAATCTCCCTGACCTTTCTCCATGTTAATGCCTCCACACACTAATATATTTGGAAAACAAACAGGCGCCAAAGACAGCATTTATAACTTTTAACATGATCATTAAAAAGGTTTATTGCAGGTTATAGGTAAGCACTAAACCAACATAATTATTATTGAGCATGGACTTTTTTGGTATTCTTTTGAGCATTTACAACTACTAATGTGTATAACACTAATACTGTGGTGATAAATATAGAAATATTCATATTTAACATTTAATCTTATAATAACCAGATCCTGAAATGTGATGTGTGGATTTTCTGAATAAAGAGCACCAATGTTCACATTTGACTGATTTTGATTCATCACATCGATGAATATATAAACACCGGTGGCGGATGGTCAATTTTTCCATGAGGGGCTCCATCTAGTGGTCAAAAAAGGTACTACTTAACTGGAAATGTCACATTTCTTTTAAAATTTGATACACAATTATATTTGTCCATGAATGAATCTAATCAGCTACTTAGACTAAAAGACATGTCTTAAAGACATAAAAACCTGGATGACCCTACATTTTCTGCTTTTGAACACAGACAAGACTGAGGTTTTAGTTTTTGGACCTGAGCATCTTAGGAATTAATTTTTCAGTCTTTCACCCTCCTTAGATGGCATTAATGTGGCTTCCAGCTTTAATATAAAAAATCTCGGTGTTATTTTTGATCAGGACATGTCTTTTCTCCCCTACATTAAAAACGTTACTAGAACTGCCTTCTTCCACCTGCGTAACATCGCTAAAATTAGAAACATCTTATCTAAAGATGATGCAGAAAAATGGTTCATGCATTTGTCATGTCTAGACTCGACTATTGTAATGGTTTGTTATCTGGGTATCCAAATACTTTAATAAACGTCTTCAGTTGATCCAAAATGCTGCTGCCAGGGTCTTAACTGGAGTTAGTAAGAGAGATCATGTGTCCAGTTTTAGCTTCTCTTCATTGGCTCCCTGTCAAGTTCAGAACTGAATTCAAAATCTTACTTCTAACCTACAAAGCCCTCAACAACCTAGCTCCATCTTATATTACAGATCTTATTGTCCCATCTTTTCCTAACAGAGCACTTTGCTCTCAGACTGCAGGCTTACTCGCGGTTCCTAGAGTTTCCAAAAGCAGAACGGGAGGAAGATCTTTCAGTTATCAGGTTCCTTTCTTGTGGAACCAACTTCCAGTTTCTGTCCGTGAGGCTGACACATTGTCCAGTTTTAAGATTTTCAGTTTTGATAAATCCTATAGTTAGGGTTGGCAATTGTTATGCTGCCATAGGCTTAGACACCAATATATATTTAAAGGAAGTGGGGTGGGTGTG
>NC_056513.1:23112812-23118808 GCF_014905685.2 Nematolebias whitei
CTGCCTCCTCTGCTCTTTGCCACCTGCAAGCGCTCTTGGCCACACCCACTTCTATGCTCTGCCCGGTGAACAGCTGATCAGCTGCAGCAGGAAGTTTATCCTGCAGCAGGTGCTAAATAATTTAAATAAATAAAAAAATCCCAGGCCGATCGTGCGGCTCATCCATCAATCAGTCAGTTGTGTGTCATGTCCAATCTTATTTTGAAAAACTGCGATTGAGCGAGTTTGCGATAAACGAACTACGAAGTAGCGAGGGACTACTGTAGATGCGTCTAGTGGTAAGAAACATCACTATCAACAAAAAGTGCCTGTCATCAGATTTGTGTGAGAACTGTTGATGTAGTTTTGGAACAATAATAATAATAATGTTTAGCAAAAAAAAAAAGAATGAAAATTCACGCCACAGAGATGAACAGTTCATTTGTATGCACAGTAACAGGAAGTGATAATAAATGGAAATGCCTGCATGTGAACAAACCATTGCTACAGTGGCTAACAACACAGACAGCAAATAATTTCTTTCTTTACGTTATTCTGAGTCAAAAAGTTTATTCTTGATGTCACTTCCTGTTTCACTTTGGTTGCACCGGGTTCAAAAGAAAATGTGTCTGTTATTGGACAAAATGGGTAATATCATATGATTTATGCCAAATTTCCTAAATATTAAAATGTTTATTTATTTATTTATTGGATTAGCAGGAAAAGCATGTCACATGCTCTTAAATTGTAGCACCTAGTTTCTGTCCACAACAACATGGCAGTAGAAATTAATGATGTTTGCTGCATGTGATCACTTTGGATTTCAACCAGTAGCTACACAATCTGTTGTTTCCTGGTCGGTTAGAAGACCTATGTAATGTCCCCCAGGGAGCGGTTCTGGCGTGTGTGTTTTGTAGCCATCACAACAGGTCATCTTTTCTGCTTCTCAGCTGTGAAATACAAACCAGAGGGGCAGCAGTAGTTCCACGTTCGTCATGGAAGCTGTGTCTGGGGATGAAAATGAAGCAAGGTATAAAAAGGAACAGAAAAAGATAGAAAAGAAGACAACTTCCTCGCCTTTACATTCTGGTAATGCTATCAAAGAGTTATGGGGGCGGGGAACTGATGAATTTTTTTTAATTCTTGCTGAGGTTTTTTTTTGCTCAATTTGCCAGGAAAGAGACGAAGACAAGAAAAAAAGCGTCCAGTTGAGTCTTTGGATTATTCAGACATGGGAAAAGATGTTCCTGCAAATGTTGGTGAGTAATTAGAAGTGTGGAAGAAATACATTTAGAGGATTTGAGTCGATCCTTAGATAGAGAACTTTACTAGTTGGCTTTTATGTATGTGAATGTTCCTGTAAAGTGCCCTGAGACAACTTTGTTGTGATTTGGCGCTACATAAATAAACTGAATTGAAATGAATTGAATCCTAAGGTCTATTTTTTTGTTTTGATTTTGTAGATGAACATATGCATGAGATATATTCATCAATTAAACGGATTCTTTCATTTTTCTGGACTGAATAATGTCGTGCATTGAATTTAATAAAATGTATCGTGAGACGTTAATTATCTTTGACCCATCAAATGAATGTGGTCATTTATTTACAGAATCAAAGTTTAACATCAAACATTTACATTAATTGGCAAAATATGGAAAATAACAACATGGCTAGTTTTAGCAAACTGTACAATTTTGATTATCCACACGGCGGTGGATGAGAACTTTACACAGACATTTCTAAAATATCTGGAGTGATTTCTACTTGATAGAAGAATTTTAAAGATGGAAGATGAAGTTTAGAGGGAGGGAGATGGTGTGTGAGGGGAAAGTGTTGAACAGAACGACACCCTCCATTCGAACCCAGCTTTCCTCGGTACGCTCGGTAGTAAACTCGACTCGTTACCTCTCTGAAGATGAATCAGCGGATACGGAGTTCCAGTTAACGCTACCGGTCCAGCGTCTCCGTAGGATGGCTGTGAATCGTCCGAAGTAGTGACGGTATTCCGTCCGACACGGTTCACCTCACGAGTGGACTCACATGAGTGGAGTCCGTCAGAGTCCCACCCAGATGTGGAAGAAAGTTATAATCCCATAAGACTCTGAAGAGCTCTGGATCATGCTGGACTTCTGTTCTCCCAAACGACTGAAGCCGGAGCCTGAAGCGAACTCGACCGGCTCGACACAACTTCCACTTCAACTCCAACTGGAACTTCGACCCCACAGGAACTGGAATGAACTA
The DNA here is from genome assembly GCF_014905685.2 of Nematolebias whitei. NCBI lineage: Eukaryota > Metazoa > Chordata > Actinopteri > Cyprinodontiformes > Rivulidae > Nematolebias > Nematolebias whitei. Next base: position 23,115,036 of record NC_056513.1, read on the forward strand.
GGAAGTACCGACATTTAAAGAGCTCTATTTCCGGTGCATTTGGGAGTTTCTGATTGGTCAATATCGACCAGACAGGGGTGTGTTTTGTGACGTAAGAGGTCACTAGAAGTCAGAAAAACAGCAAGAATGTTATGGAACAGATTGAAAATGTTTTTAGACAGACGAGAGGGATATTTAGATGAGTTGGCGAAAACAGGTGCCAGCTTCTCTATTTACGTCTGAGAGGATGTAAAAACATGACAGCTCGTTCCAACAACTGGTCTGCGTTCGACTCCGACCTTGGACCAAACTTACACTGCTCATTCAAAGACAGAAAATCAGAAAATGCATAATTACTCTGTAACAGACCTTAACATGAATTCTAACTTTGCATGAGGATTAAAAATCATTATACTGTTTCACAGTTAATAAAAATTGATTAGTTCACTGCAACATCTAAAATGGTTTGAACTAAAACACTTTGATTATCAACATTTGTAAAATAGTAATGATAATAAAAAAGAGAGTGTTCTTTCACTTGAATTTTCAAGAAAGAAAGTCTCAGGATGGGTCAACCTGTATTTCTGGATTCAAATCAATGAAATGACAGTTCCTGTCCCATATAGTGCCTAAGGTCAAGGTTTTGACCTTCAGGCTTAGTTCACTACAATTTTTTTGGATTTAAATTTTCTATCCATTGTTCAAATATTCAGTGTAATATTATTTTATTTTTTTTGTCTCCATTCATGAGGAACGAGAAGAAGCAAAAGACAAAACTCTCAAACTCGACAGTGGTCTGGTAACGTTTCAGAGGCCGATCGAGGAGGTAAATTAAACGTTTCTTTGATGTTTTACAGATAAAGACAATTTAGGAGTCAGAAATATTCGTTTTACTCTGATTTCTCTGTTCTAATAAATCTTTTGTGTTCTAAGCATCAAGACGTAGCCTTAGAAGGAGAAATATTCACACCTCACCTGAGCCACAACAAATCAACTCAAAGACTTCTAGCCACGTTGCTGGTAAGACAAGAAAATATGCAAACTGTCAGTACACATCCAAACATATGTTTATTGCTTTAAATAACTAGAAAAAACATGTGTTTGCCCAATTAATTTAGGCTCTAAGCTGTTTTCAAAAGATTTATTTAATGCCCCAGCTGTCACTGTATAATTCTGAGTTTCAGTTTCACAATAGACTAAAAAAACTTTTTAAATTTTATTTTCTGCAGCAAAGCGACCCTATAAAATGAAAAAACATGCCAAACTGCTTCCTGGAGCAAAAGGAGAAAACACAAGTGTTTCAGCTGGTAAGAATAAATAAAAATGGATTTTTGCTGCTTTAAAACTGTGGAAGCATCTTTAGTTATGGTCACTGTTTCAATAATGGGAAGAGAAAGCAAAAATGTTTACTCTATAGTAGTTCTGTTTCAGCTGTGTTTGAACTGGCAGTGTATGGTGTATGGTTTTGGGTAGTTTAAATGTGACTACTAGGCCTGTCGCGATAAACAATAAATCGATTAATCGCATGGTAAATTAAAATTATCGACCTAATTTTCATTTATCTGCTTTATTATTTCTTCGTGTCTCTCTTTCTACTGAAGACACTGGATGACAAAAGGCTCAACTCCGGTGCTCTTCACTGACCTTTCGCTTTTCTCTTCAAACTCTGTTTTAACTGTCAAAAATTGCATTTTTGGATCATGAAAAGCAGCTAAGCTGAGAAGCTAAGCTACGAGGTAAGCTAACAGGCCGACCTCGGGGAAAAAAACCTCCGTCTTGTTGAAGCTCCAAAATTCACGGGTGAAACCCATGCCTTTGTGTAAAAAGTTGTTTTTCTCTGCAAAAAGAAGCTGAAAACTTGTTTACTGATTTTTTTATTAAAAGCTTTGTGTGAAAAATGCTATGATAAATAGCTCAAACTACACCGAGCATCTGCCATTTTGAGAACTGAAAAACAGAAACGAGAGACAGCCCATGTCACGTCAAGGGGCCTCCCTCCCATTTTCTTAGAGACACGCTGCTCGCTCCCTCACTATCCATCCTTTGGTTCAAACTGTGTTATACTGCCATCCGGTGGTCAAAAAAGATACTACGCACAAAAATTAACTAACATTTCTTCTTAAATTTCACAATTACTAATTATTGTCAAATTTCAAACAATGTTATCGTTTATCACAATAATTTCCAAGACAATTAACCGCCCAGAAAAATTTGTTATCGTGACAGGCCTAGTGACTTCACTAAACATTTTGAAAGAACAAGCAAGGAATCCCACATACTAGAAAGGGTGTGACACAATAAACATAGTTAGGGTTGGTAAATGGAAAAAAAAGCAGTCGGATTTATAAAAACAACCCCAATCAAGCGACTGATTTTGGAAAACGAAGCCTTTAAAAAGTGAATATTCATTATTATATTCAATAGAAGCCACCGACATCAATGGGCCACTGGTTTGGTAAACACAGAGCTTCTTTGTGCTTTTTTCAACACATAGCTAATAAGCAGGCAGTGGTGGATTTTGATATTTGTCTGGAAATGCTGTTAAAAGTAACAGAAATTTTGCATTCACAGTTCTCTAGAAAACAGAAAGGCCAATGAAAGAGAAGTTACAAGTAGAGATATAAGAGAAAAATGTTTTTATTGTTGGGGTACATTTTATTTCTTTTTATTCTGTTTTTCAATTTGGTTCTTACACTTTAATTTAAAAAATAATATTTAGAAATAAACTATTGCTTAAGCCCATACCTCAACAGTACTGTAATTTCCAGACTATTGAGCGCATGCAGATATAAGCTGCGCCCACTAAATAAATACATTTTTTAAAAAGTGAACATTTATAGGACACACTTACTGTATATATAAGCTGCGGGTGTCCACGTAACATGAGATATTTACACAGAAAGATGTTACACAGAAATTATTTTAAAAACTTTTAATTAAATACGTACCGGTAACATACACAAATATGTACAGTAAATGTTTTTTTCTGAACAGCGCCTGTAACACAGCTGGTTAAAAATAGATAAATAAAAACAGTAGCCTATCAGGAAACGCCAAGCCTACGTACAGGAGTTCTATTTCCTTTTTCAACAGCCAGATCGATCGCCTTTAACTTGAAAGCTGCATCATATGTATTTATTTATGTCTTCCATGTTGAGGGTCTGTGCGTGAAGTGCAAAATAACTGATCTGAAGAATTTAGTATGAGTGTGTTAATTTACGGTAATTCGAAGTTTCATTGGTCCACTGTGACCTGTTCGGTAATTTCATTGGTCAAATTTTTTTAAACCTTTATTTATACAGGTAGTCTCAACAAGTCACGAGGACCCCCCCCCCCCAAAAAAAAAAAAAAACAGAGACGTGTATTGGGCAGCTATGTGAGCTCCCATGTGACAAAGCTAAATGTTTTGGTGGCATGAAGCTCGTTAGCCCGTGAAAAAAAACCATAAATTAACCGCAGCATTGTACAATGGGTTCAAAGCCTGTGAAAAAGGTAGCGGCTTATAGTCTGGTAAGTACGGTACTTTTTGGTAGTTTTTACTATGAAAGCAGCGCTACTTTTGATTTAAATTAAACACAACCACGTTAACAAAACTCTAGGAAAGTGCCACTTAATCACCGCCCCCACTAGCTCAGGAGCCAGGCAGAAGGAGAAATCCCACACAAGACAGTCTCGGGTTAGCAATGTGGATATCCTAACTGGGCCTTCCTGAAAGCAGAGAAGAAACCCAAACAGGACTCCAGTCAGCCATCAGGTGAAAAGGAGGAACCCAGACCCAGACCAGTGGTCATTCC
>NC_056513.1:23118908-23168782 GCF_014905685.2 Nematolebias whitei
TTCCCATGTGCAACCTAAAAACAGCAGCAAGAAGAGGAGAGAACAGGAAGAGGACATTTTTCAGCTTAATCTTCTTTCTGTTAACAGAAAGAAAGACGTGGTAGTGGCGTTTTTCTATAGTGATATTAACCTTTGACATATTGACACCCTGAGCATTGAGCATTTAAATGTGAAACATGATATTCTACTTACTAAAGCGGAAATGCATGGCTGTCTTAGCCATGCGATGTACAGCAACACAACATACACAAATGGCATGAAAGTTCTCATTGCCAGAACAATTGTGATTATTACATTGTCTCATAATTCCCGTAAATAGGACCAAGGAACTAAGTCAGTTTGATGCCAGTGGCGCGCAGCTGAGGTGCTTTTCACTGGTTTGAATGATAATCCTCATTAGCAAAACACAAACACTCCAATCTATGTTAGGCTCTTTCCAGTTGTATTCTCTGTCATATCCAACATTACCTAAACTTATCACCCAGTTTAGCAAAAAAGACACAAATCAGTTCAACACAAACCTCCTCACGAGCTGCATTTAGTCGGTGGCGCTGGACAAAGTTTTCTCATTTCTTTCTAACCAGACATCAGAATCCTATCAGCTTCTAACACAAACCGCTCTGTTTATACTTTCATGGTAAATTATGATTCATGACTGTTTTGGTCCCACATGCCGTCTTTGAAACATGAAACTCTGTGTTTGACAAAGGATTGAGAAGACTCTCTGCTTGTCACTTGGCGCTGAGCAGTCGAGAGAACCATGAAAATCTTTGAGAAGTCGGTTGAAAGTCCTGAAGAGTACAGGAGTGATAGATCATATTTGTCTCAATGTCTCAAAATGAAGAGAATACAATCCACTGAGTTTTAATTGTGTCATAAATAATGCTAACTTGTGCTCAGTTTATTAGGCTACAACTTTTATGTCAATAGGTCGACAGTGAAAGACCCCTGGTGAAGGTTGTAAAGACTTGTAAAACAAATAAGCTACTTTTTTTTTCAATTTTATTTAATCATTAGTGTTCATAATTCCACAAGTAACTGCAAACAACAGATAAAAACTAGACAAATTCATGTTTATATGGTTATTAGTCACATATCAGACTGCATAGATTGGTTTAGAAATTAAACATACAAACCGGATTCCAAAAATGTTGGGACACTAAATAAATTGTGAATAAAAACTGAATGCAATGATGTGAAGATGGCAAATGTCAATATTTTATTCGTAATATAACATAGATGACAGATCAAAAGTTTAATCTGAGTAAATGTAACATTTTAAAGGAAAAATATGTTGATTCAAAATTTCACAGTGTCAAAAAATCCCAAAAAATATGGGACAAGTAGCAATAAGCGGCTGGAAAAAGGAAATTGAGCATATAACGAACAGCTGGAAGACCAATTAACACTAATTAGGTCAATTGACAACATGATTGGGTATAAAAAGAGCTTCTCAGAGTGTCAGTGTCTCTCAGAAGCCAAGATGGTAAGAGGATCACCAATTCCACCATTGTTGCGCAGAAAGATAGTGCAGCAATACCAGAATGGTGTTACCCAGCGTAAAATAGCAAATACTTTTAAGTTATCATCATCAACCGTGCATAACATCATCAAAAGATTCAGAGAATCTGGAACAATCGCTGTGCGTAAGGGTCAAGGCCGTAAAACTCTGCTGGATGCTCATGATCTCCAGGGCCCTTAAACGTCACTGCACCTCAAACAGGAATGCCACTGTCAAGGAAATAACAGAATGGGCTCAGGAATACTTCCAGAAAGCATTGTCAGTGAACACAATCCACCGTGCCTTCCGCCGTTGCCAGCTGAAACTCTACAGTGCAACGAGGAAGTCATTTCTAAGCAAGCTCCACAAGCTCAGCCGTTCGCACTGGGCCAGGGGTCATTTAAAATGGAGTGTGGCAAAATGGAAGACTGTTCTGTGGTCAGATGAGTCACGATTTGAAGTTTTTTATGGAACACTGGGATGCTATGTCATCCGGACCAGAGAGGACAAGGATAGCCCAAGTTGTTATCAATGCTCCGTTCGGAAGCCTGCATCACTGATGGTATGGGGTTGCATGAGCGCTTGTGGCATGGGCAGCTTACATGTCTGGAAAGGCACCATTAATGCAGAGAACTATGTTCAGGTTCTAGAACAACATATGCTCCCATCCAGACGTCATCTCTTTCAGGGAAGACCCTGCATTCTTCAACACGATAATGCCAGACAACATTCTGCAGCAATCACAACATCATGGCTATGTAGGAGAAGGATCCGGGTACTGAAATGGCCAGCCTGCAGTCCAGATCTTTCACCTATAGAGAACATTTGGCGCATCATAAAGAGGAAGGTGCGACAAAGAAGGCCCAAGACGATTGAACAGTTAGAGGCCTGTATTAGACATGAACGGGAGAGCAGTCTTATTTCTAAACTTGAGAAACTGGTCTCCTCTGTCCCCAGACGTCTGTCGAGTGTTGTAAGAAGAAGGGGGGATGCCACACAGTGGACTTGTCCCAACTTTTTTTGGGATTTGTTGACGCCATGAAATTTGGAAACAACTGATTTTTCCCTTAAAATTATACATTCTCTCAGTTCAAATTTTGATCTGTGATTTGTGTTCTATTCTGAATAAAATATTAGATGTTGGCACCTCCACATCATTGCATTCAGTTTTTATTCACAATTTGTTTAGTGTCCCTACTTTTTTGGAATACGGTTTGTACATATCCTGATGCATGTTCAATAGATAAATCCAACATGGTTAAGAATCTGTCCAGAGGACCTGACTTATCCTTGTTAGAATTTCACATCCAGTTGCCACAGTTTGTGGTCATTCATGTTTTTCAAGATGGCGCCGGTGTGTAGGGCTGCCCGTCTCTCGCTCTCTGCTTGTATTGTATTTTTGTTATTTTACAATGGTTTGTGCAGTGTGCCGAGCCATATTTTCAGTATGAGCGTCGGGCACTTTTGGAGCTCTGTACCTTTGCTGAAATGTGGACCTGGAGGAGCCGTTCTTCATAACCTGCGCCCGCTGGTGCGCGCGTCTCCCTCCACGGCTGTGCCTGTGTTGGACCCTATCAGGATGGGTTTAATCAACGCAAGGTCTGTTTCCAACAAGACGTTTATCCTCAATGACTTTTTTAAAGATCAGGAGTTGGATTTTCTGTTCGTCACGGAATCTTGGATTTCTGATGGTGAGTCCAGCGCCTTGGTGGAACTACTACCCCCCAGACTGTCTGTGTTTCAATGGCCCGCGGCCATCAGGTCGGTGTGTGTGTGTGTGTGTGTGGGGGGGGGGGGGGGGATTATTAACAGTTTTTAAAGCAAACTTGGCCTGTAAACAGTTGTCCATCCCGGTGTCCCGCGCCAGCTTTGAGCTAGCATCTTTGAACTCGGACACTCTCCTACGGTTCTGTGTGCACTCGTCTACCGCCCCCCTCGTTCTAAGGACTTCATAAATGAATTCTCTGACTTTTTGGCTGATATCACACAGAGATACACTCACTTTTTGCTTATTGGTGACTTTAATTTGCATGTGTGTTGTCAGGAGAAGCCCTTAGTGAAGGACTTTCTAGATTTATTTGACTCTTTTGGCTTAGCTCAGCAGGTGAACGGTCCCACCCAGGAACACGGTCACACGCTGGACCTCGTTTTAACACGCGATGTCTCTGTTTCTAATTTGAAAATCGGTGACAACGTTTTTTCAGATCACATGCCTGTATTGTTTGACCTCACCCCCCCTTGTCATACTGCTAAGACGTGCGTTCCTGCACGTACGCGTTCCTTTAACCGTTTCACTGCTGCTCGTTTTCATGAAGGTTTTAATTCTGAGAGGATCGAACAGTTCCCGGTGTCTCTTACCACTGAGGAGCTAACCTCTCAGTTCAACTCTGCCTGTTTAAATGTTCTGGACCGTGTTGCTCCCCTTAAAACCAGAAAAATTAAACTTAAATCAGAGCCTTGGCTGAATGACGTCACGCGAGCCGTTAGGCGGCAGTGTCGCAGAGCTGAACGAAGGTGGAGGAAGGACAGGCTGCAGGTTTCTTTTCAAATGTTAAGGGAGAGTTGGCGTCATTATCAGAAAACCGTTAAAGCTGCCAAATGTAAATTCTTCTCTGATTTAATTGTCTCCAACTCCCACAACCCCCGAGTTCTTTTCTCCACCCTGAACTCAGTTCTACACCTCAGTGAGACTTCACCTCTGGAAGCCTCAACTGAGCTGTGTGAAAACTTCCTCCATTTCTTTTTTAGAAAAAGTGGCAAACACCCGGGCACTCATTTCTCCACCAGCTCATGATCTGTCCATCCCATCTCAGTGTGTGGCTGTGTTTGACCACTTTGAGCCCATCTCTCTGTCCTCTCTGGAGCAGGTAATGTGCAGCATGAAGCCATCTGGTTCCCCCTTTGATGTGGTCCCCCCTCGACTACTAAAGGAAGTTTTTCCTACCCTGGGCCCTTTTATTCTCGCTATTCTGAATAGCAGTTTATCCTCAGGTGTGGTGCCAAAAACTTTTAAACATGCTGCTGTCAAGCCCCTCCTGAAAAAACCTAACCTTGACCCCTCAGTCATGTCCAACTTCCGGCCTGTCTCCAGACTCCCATTCACCTCTAAACTACTGGAAAAAATTGTGGAGTCTCAGTTGAAACAGTTTTTGGGGGATCACGCTATCCTAGAGTTATTCCAATCTGGCTTCAAATCTCTCCATAGCACTGAAACTGCTCTACTGAAGGTTTTTAACGACATTTTCATATCCACAGGCGCAGGTGATTCTGTGCTGCTTGTCCTATTGGACCTTACATCTGCTTTTGACACCATCGACCACAAGATCCTCATTTATAGACTGGAGCAGTGGGTGGGCATCACAGGGTCAGCCCTTAAATGGTTTGGGTCCTACCTCTCTGACAGAACCTTCTGTGTCAATATCAAAGATTTTAGTTCGGCATCGACAGCGCTCCAGTGGGGGGTACCGCAGGGGTCCATCCTCGGTCCCCTTCTCTTTTCTTTATACCTGCTGCCACTAGGTGCTATCTTCCGCAAACACAACATACCCTTTCATTTCTACGCCGATGATTGCCAAATTTACTTCCCCCTGAGGCACAGAGGCACACGCTCTACTCAGCCTCTTCTTGACTGCCTGGCTGACATCCGGGACTGGATGGCTTTAAACTTCTTAAGCTTCAATGAGAAGAAGTCTGAAGTCATGCTGTTCCATCCCAGTGGCTCACTCATGAACCATGACATTGACCTTTTCTCTCTAGCCCCGCTAGAGAAACAAAAGGTCACTAATCTGGGGGTGATAATGGACCCGTCCTTAAAACTCAACAGTCACGTAAACATGATGGTCAAATCCTGTTTTTTTCAGCTGAGACGGCTGTCTAAGCTGAAGCCTATACTCTCCAAAAAGAACCTTGAGACAGTGATCCACGCCTTCATAACATCTAGGCTTGATTACTGCAATTCACTTCTGTTTGGAATCAGTCAGTCCTCCATTGCTCGTCTACAACTGGTCCAAAATGCTGCAGCCTGATTTTTAACTGGTACAGGCTATAGAGAGCACATCACGCCAGTTTTGGCCTCCCTGCACTGGCTACCCATTCACCTTCGGATCCAATTCAAAATTCTCATGTATGTTTTTAAATCACTGAACAGTTCCACCCCATCCTATCTCACTGATCTTCTGCAGCCATATGTCCCACCGCGCTCTCTGAGGTCAGCAGACCAGATGCTTCTCTCAGTCCCAGAAACCCGTCGTAAGCTCAGAGGTGACAGGGCTTTCTCTGTTGCAGGTCCACGACTGTGGAATGAGTTGCCACTGAGTGTCCGGCAGGCTCCCACACTCTCAGTCTTTAAGTCTCGCTTGAAGACCCACTTCTATTCTCTTGCCTTTACCATGTTGTGATTTGTTTTGGTCCGGTCTGTACTCTACACTGTTGGCCATTTTAGTTAGCTTCTGCTGCTATTTGTATCTGTATTTCTATTTTATGTTTTCCTGTCTGCTGTGCATGTTTGTTTTCTTTTGTACAGCACTTTGGTTGGCCTTGTTGCTGTTTTAAGTGCTCTATAAATAAATTGGTATGGTATGGTATGGTATTCTTGATCTTTTGTTTTGACTTGATTTCTTTGGTTATTTCCTACACTGTGAGTTTTGGTTTTTCAGTAAAAGTTATGCTCTTGTTTGTTAATGTCATAGCCACTGGGCATCCTCGTTTATCCATGCTTCCATCTCATCATTCTCTTGCCTTCCATTACTAATCAGCACCTGCTGCCATTTTGGCATTCCACCTCTCAATATATATTATCCTTAGTTTCTCCATTTCTTTTTCATTATTTGTCATTTACTTTCTTTTCCTCTATCTATCTTAAAAAAAAAATTTGCCACTTTATCTCTGGTCTTGTTATACTTCCTTTGAATTCCTTGGTTTTAAAGTTAATAAAAGTTTTGCTTTAATGTGATATTTACCTCTTGTATGCCTGTATTTTTGTGGAATTTTGGGTGGCTGTGGGTAAGCAGTTAGTTGTCCTCCAATGGAAGAATTGGGAGTTTGATTCCACCAGCAATCACATGCCAAAGTGTCCCTGGGCAAGATACTGAACCCTCATTGCCTCCGATGTGTGTCTCATCGATGTATGCATGTGATAAAGCACTGATTATTCTTTGTATAGATCTAGTAGAGTGCTGTATGAATGGGTAAATGAGGACACAGATTGTAGTGTAAAGAGCTTTGAGTATCTTGAAAAGATAGAAAGGTGCTATATAAGTACAGTCCATTTACCATTTTTCTACAACTCCTCATTAATCACGATATATTTAGTTCACACCTTCAGAATTTATTCGAGATCTCCAACTCTGAAACTTGGTAAAATGCCATAAACAGGGTCAGCTGTTGATACTTTAGTTTTAATTTTTAATTCATTTATTGTATTTATTTTCATTCCACCCGCTTCGGATGTTATCAGCCATTAAATGGCCGTTATTAGTTGTTACCATCTCCATATGTAGCGGGCAGATTGCGCCTCCTGTACCTCCCAGTGAGTTTAAAGGTACGTTGTTAACATTGTTAGCATTGTTAGCATTGTTAGAGATGAAAATAGGCTCTATTTTTAGCTTTGTTAGCGCTTATAATAGCTTCATGTGGTTAGGTTTAGAGTAAAGGGTCTGGCAGTTAGGTTTACGGTCTTGGTTAGGTTTAGGCACAAGGGTAAGGGGGTTAAGTTTAGGATTGTCCTCAGGGTCAGGTGTAAGCTTACGTTTAAGAAAAGGGTTGCATAAGCTGAAAACAACTAAAAAGACACTTTACCCCTGTGCGACGCTGCCTATTATCAGCAATAATAACGATAAAAACGTACCTTTAAACCTACTAGGAGGTAGGTGGGACAGTTTGACCGCTACATATGAGGATGATAACAACTAATAACGGCCATTTTATGGACTGATAACATCCGAAGCCGCTCTTCATTCACACTTGTTAAAAAACAGAGCTCCCAGTGTTTTTTTTGTTTGTTTTTTTTTAGGTATGGGCACAATGGTTTTAGACTGTGGGAGTGATGGTGGAGAGGTTAGAGAAGGTTGGCCTGTGATCGGAAGATGGCTGGTTCAACTCCCGGTACCGATCAAAAATGTGGGTGGGATAGGTGAAGCACCTACACCTGTCTCCACCCTCATTTGCCCCACACTGGGTCCTTGAGCAAGGCACTTAACCCACACCATCTGCTCCTTCAGGGTCTCCAGATGGCAGCTCTCTGCTCCACACAGAGGGCTGTGGTAGCTCGGTGGTCTGTGGTTGTGTCAGGAAGGGCATCCAGCGTCAAAATAATTGCCATGTCTTTATGTGACTTAGTTCGCTGTGGTGGCCCCAGAAGAAGAGAGCAGCCGAAAGAAGAAAAAAACAAACAAACAATGGTTTTAGGCTCATGTATCAAGCAAAGTACATTTTTCAAGTGTTTGAGTTGACATTTTTCATTGTAGAATCCAGGGTTTACATTTGCAGCTATCACAGAGACAGGCTTTTAAAAGAAATAATATATACAATACAATATTTTTCTTTATCGGAAACATAAGATGGTGGACATTTAAGGTTAAAGTTAAAGTTTCTTTGTTTGTCAATCGTACCACATGTGGTGAAATGAAATTGAGTAGACAGTATTCCAGTTACATCCAACAAAAGTATAAATTGTAAAGAGATACGGTAATAAGATCTAAGATATGAACTGAGAAATACACTAAACACTAATATTAGAAAAAAAAAAGTGTGCCAAACAACAGCAGCATATCTGGCTCAGTTAAGATTATGATTAGGCCTAACAGAAAAAAATTAAGCTGAAATATTTGAAACGCGGGCAGCACGGTGGCGCAACTGGTAGAGCTGCTGCCTCTCAGCGAGCAGGTCCTTGGTTCAAACCCCGGTCCAGGGGCCTTTCTGGGTGGAGTTTGCATGTTCTCTCCGTGCATGCGTGGGTTTTCTCCGGGTGCTCCGGTTTCCTCCCACAGACCAAAAACATGCATGTTAGGCTGATTGGTAACTCTAAATTGTCCCTAGGTGTGAGTGAGAAAGTGAATGGTTGTTTGTCTCGTTTGTCTCTATGTGGCCCTGTGATGGACTTGCGACCTGTCCAGGGTGTACCCCGCCCCTCGCACAGTGATTGCTGGACATGGGCACCAGCGACCCCCGTGACCCAAAATGTAATAAGCGGGTAAAGAAAATGGATGGATGGATGTTTGAAACGCACTGTCAGCATTTTTCTATTTGTCCAAACATTATCATTACTCTCTTCACCTGATGGAATTAGTGTACATCCAGCAATAAGTGGAGACAGGTTGAAAAACCATCACAGGGCCAAATAAAGGCAAGCAAGACAACCAGCCACTCACACGTTCACAAACACCTAGGGACAATTTAGTTACCAATTAACTTAACAGGCATGTTTTCGGTCTGTGGGAGGAAATTGGTGTACCTGTAGAAAATCCATGTGTGCACAGGGGAAAATGCAAACGCTGCCCAGAAAGGCCTCAAACTGGGAGGAAACCTATCAGCCTTTTGGCTGAGAGGTGACAGCTTCAACCACTATGACCCATAGCATTTTTAATCATGAACCAAAAAATTTGCACCTATTTCTCTTCCTATGCTTTTAATCTTCTCTGTAATCAAAAACACCAGAATGTTCCTTTGATCAAACCTGTTCCAGAGGGAAAAAAAGTTTATTTCTAACCTGCAGATGAAGGCTTTACGCTCACAATCTGTTTCTTGCTAATTATTCAAATAACAGACAGGCCAAAGAGTTGTGACTCAGCAGACCTCTTCAATGTGTGATGTGTTAATTAAAGAACATCATCAGGTTTTAATTCATGATTAAACACCCGAGTGTGATGACTTAACTTAGTAGAACTCAAAATGGCTCATCTGCCCCATGATCTCGCAGAAGACTATCTACAGTACATATAGAGAAGAAAAAATTGCTGTGATACCACTTGATTGTTGATATGTGCTGCTGACTATCCATGCTGCTGATCTCATGCTGCTGATTTATTTCATGCTGCTGTGTTCATCTGCTCACACAGACTCATGTTTGTGCTGCTGTTGTTCAGTGTATTGTTTTTGTACTATTAGTGCTTAGCATATTCTTTTTTTTCCCCAAATTTATTTTATTTGCATTTTTATAATAGTAACATTTAAAAAAAAAAATTTGTATGCCGTATTTGGTTGAGTATATAGTATAAACAAAAATCCAACATAAAGCAAACAAGTGCCCTTACAGTCTCTACAGATTTGAGCAGTTTAGAACCTGATATTCTTCTGTTTCCAACTTTTTAATACATGAAATTAAGGTTCGCCAAATTATTTCGAATTTGTCCAGCTACCCCTTCAATATATAAGTAATCCTTTTTAGTGGAAGAGTCTATGTCATTTGACGTAGCCATTGATTTACTGTTGGTCTGTGGGACTTCTTCCAGTGTAGTGCTGTACATGCATGTCGATATGTGCTGCTGACTATCCATGCTGCTGATCTCATGCTGCTTATCTATTTCATACTGCTGTGTTCATTTGTACTCATCTGCTCACACAGACTCATGTCCGTGCTGCTGTTGTTTGGCGTATTGTTTTTGTACTATTAGTGCTTAGTATATTCTTAGTTCATATCTTGGATCTTATTACTGTTTTTCCTTTACAATTTATACTTTTGTTGGATGTAACTGTGACCCTATGTACACAATTTTGTTCCACCACATGTACCAAGGCCTATAGGATTTAGAGGTTTCTGTCCATAATCTTAGCTGTTCCTAGGTCTGTATTTTTCTGGACAGAGGTCAATCCGTTGGACCTACATTTCCAGTTTGGGTGTCACGGCACCAAGTGCTCCAATGACCACTGGCACCATTGACATCTTGACTCTCCACAACTTCTATATTTCTTCTTTCAGCTCTTGGTATTTCTCAAGCTTTTCATTCACCTATATTTGTATGTGTGTGTGTGTGTGTGTGGGGGGGGGGGGGTGTTGAAATTTAGCAACACTGAGGGTCTTGCAGCAGGAACAGATTCTCGCTCTCTCACTGCATGTCAATGCTGCAATGAGCGCTGCATTTGCAAAGCTGCTAGGACGTGTGTGTGTGCATGTGTGTCCGATTAGAGGGGGATTTTTGTTCACAAGATGATGAGGTGTCTGAAGAAAGTTAATTGCTTATCAGGAGAGCAAGCCAGCTCTGCCTCTTGTGTACGTGAGTGTATGTGCTCGTATAGGTTTGTGTGTTTGTCGGGGCCTCATCGTACTTGTTTGTGTCACTTTGCAAGCTAATTGCCTATCAAAGACTAGCTCAGGTCCTTGTCCTTTGCTTGGATCAGGATTACATTTAAGTGGGAGTTCTGCACGTAGTAAGATGCAGTCAACTGACATAACATGTAGTGAAACTGAGTACATCTACTAAGATTAATACAAATTCATGTCGTTTTTGCTTTATACTAAAAATCAAGTTCTCCTTAAGAGACCAAAACAAGTGCTGAATTATTCCTACCACGTAGAATTACTTCTATAAATCACAGTGAAGCAGGAATATTGTAAAGGCTGATGGTTGTCAATGTGAATTTTATAGCAAGAGACATTTTAGGATGTGTGCATGTTTCTTCCTTACATAGTCAGGGGCCAGGCCAAATAAATGGGCAAATTCGTGATAGTGACACCAATTGGTTTGATAATAGCAATTTTTAAAATTGAGTTGCTGATCTGAACCCGTGTGGTGTTCTGTTGTTGGACTTCTGTGCTCGTCATGGATTGTCAGTGACGAACACCATGTTCAAGCATAAGGGTGTTCATATGTACTCTTGTCACCAGGACACCCTAGGTCGCAGTTTGATGATCGACTTTGTCATCGTCTCATCTGATCTGTGGTCACATGTCTTGGACACTCGGGTGAAGAGAGGGGCGGAGCTGTCAACTGAAAACTACCTGGTGGTGAGTTGGCTCCGATGGTGGGGGAGGATGCCGATCAGACCTGGCAGACCCAAATGTGTTGTGAGAGTTTGCTGGGAACGTCTGGCAGAGTCTCTTGTGAGACGGAGTTTTAACTCCCACCTCCGGGAGAACTTCGAACATGTTCCGTGGGAGATAGGGGACATTGAGTCCGAGTGGGCCATGTTCCATGCCTCTATTGTCGAGGCAGCTTACCGGAGCTGCGGCCGCAAGGTTGTCAGTGCCTGTCGTGGCGGCAACCCTTGAACCCGGTGGTGGACACCGTTGGTGAGGGATGCTGTCAGGCTGAAGAAGGAGCTCTATCGGGCCTTTTTGGCCTGTGGGACCCCGGAAGCAGCTGATGGGTACCGGCAGTCCAAGCGACATGCAGCTCGGGTGGTCACTGAGGCAAAAACTCGGGCATGGGAGGAGTTTGGGGAGGCCATGGAGAATGACTTCCGTATGGCTTCGAGACGATTCTGGTCCACCATCCGGCGTCTCAGTAGGCGGAAAGCGGTATGCCACCAACACTGTTTATAGTGGGAGTGGTGCGCTGCTGACCTCAACTCAGGATGTCGTGGGTCGGTGGGCAGAATACTTTGAAGACCTCCTCAATCCCACCGGCACATCTTCCAGTGAGGAAGCGGAGCCTGGGGACTCTGGGTCGGGCCCTCCGATCTCTGGTGCTGAGGTCACCGAGGTGGTTAAAAAGCTCCTCTGTGGCAGGGCCCCAGGGGTGGATGAGATTTGCCCGGAGTTCCTTAAGGCCCTGGATGTTGTAGGGTTGTGTTGGCTTACACGACTCTGCAATCTTGCGTGGACATCGGGGGAAGTTCCCCTGGATTGGCAAACCGGGGTGGTGGTCCTTTTATTCAAAAAGGGGGACCGTAGAGTGTGTTCCAACTACAGGGGGATCACGCTCTTAAGCCTCCCTGGTAAGATCTCTTTGGGGGTTCTGGATAGGAGGGTCCATCGGATAGTCGAACCTCGGATTCAGAAGGAGCAGTGCAGTTTTCGTCCTGGTCGTGGAACACTGGACCAGCTCTACACTCTCAGCAGGGTCCTGGAGGATGCGTGGGAGTTTGCCCAACCGGTCTACATGTGTTTTGTGGACTTGGAGAAGGCGTTCGACCGCGTCCCTCGGGGAACCCTGTGGGGGGTACTCTGGGAGTATGGGGTACCGGGCCCTTTGATACAGGCTGTTAGGTCCCTGTATGACCGGTGTCAGAGCCTGGTCCACATTGCCGGCAGTAAGTTGGGCTTTTTCCCGGTGAGAGTTGGACTCCGCCAAGGTTGCCCTTTTTCACCGATTCTGTTCATAACTTTTATGGACAGAATTTCTAGGCGCAGCCAAGGTGTTGAGGGGATCCGTTTTGGTGGCCTTGGGATTGCGTCGCTGCTTTTTGCAGATGATGTGGTCCTATTGGCTTCATCAGATCGTGATCTACAGCTTTCGCTGGAGCGGTTCGCAGCCGAGTGCGACACGGCCGGGATGAGGATCAGTTCCTCCAAGTCCGAGGCCATGGTCTTGAGCCGGAAAAGGGTAGAGTGCCCTCTCTGGGTCAGGGAGGAGGTCCTGCCCCAAGTGGAGGAGTTCAAGTATCTTGGGGTCTTGTTCATGAATGAGGGAAAAATGGAGCGTGAGATCGATAGGCGGATAGGTGCAGCATCTGCAGTGAACTGGGCACTGTATAGGTCTGTCGTGGTGAAGAGAGAGCTGAGTCAAAAGGCGAAGCTCTCAATCTACTGATCAATCTACGTTCCCACCCTCATCTATGGTCATGAGCTTTGGATTGTGACAGAAAGAATGAGATCTCGGATACAAGCGGTCGAAATGAGTTTTCTCCGCAGGGTGTCTGGGCTCTCCCTTAGAGATAGGGTGAGAAGCTCGATCGTCCGGGAGAGACTCAGAATAGAGCCGCTGCTTCTCCACGTCGAGAGGAGCCAGTTAAGGTGGCTCAGGCATCTGGTTAGGATGCCTCTTGGACGCCTCCTTGGTGAGGTGTTCCGGACACATCCAACCGGGAGGAGGCCCAGAGGAAGACCCAGGACACACTGGAGGGACTATGTTTCTCGGCTGGCCTGGGAACGCCTCAGGATTCCCCGGAGGAGCTGGACCAAGTGGCTGGAGAGAGGGAAGTCTGGGCCTCCCTACTTAGGCTGCTATCCCCGCGACCCGACCCCGGAAAAGCGGAAGAAAATGGATGGATGGATGAGTTGCTGCTTTTCTGAACTTTTTGCAGCTATGACCAATATGGACAAAAAATAAGAGCTTTTAGAAATGTTTTTCTTTAAAATTATTTCTAAAGAACTATGAATGTGTATTTATTGTGCTGGAAACCTTAGCTTGTGCTCACAAATCAAAATTGGCAACTGTGGAAGTTTCCAGTTTGTCAGGTTATATTCCAAAACTGAGTTAATCTGCAAGCTCAGGCCCAACCAGCTCATTCCAATAATCACTGAAGCCAGATGCCAGCCAGATGCAGTGCCAAGAGAGCCAAGTTGCAAACAATCAGATCATAATCAGGAACCTGTCATTTACTGAGGACACGGACACACACATATTTATTTCTGTTGCTACAACACAAGCCATAAACAGGACACCAATCACTTGTTCAGGTATTCAACATGCATTTGTTTAGATTAGGGGCAGCATGGTGGCGCAACTGGTAGAGCTGCTGCCTCTCAGCGAGCAGGTCCCCGGTTCAAATCCCGGTCCAGGTGCCTTTCTAGGTGGAGTTTGCATGTTCGCTCTGTGCATGTGTGGGTTTTTTCCGGGTACTCCGGTTTACTCCCACAGACCAAAAACATGCATGTTAGGCTGTTTGTTAACTCTAAATTGTCCCTAGGTGTGAGTGAGAGAGTAAATGGTTGTTTGTCTTGTTTGTCTCTATGTGTCCCTGTGATGGACTTGCGACCTGTCCAGGGTGTCTCTCGCCTTTTGCACAGTGACTGTTGAATATGAGTGACCAGTGACCCCCATGAGTCAATAAGGAAGAAGCAGGTAAAGATAATGGATGGATGGACGGATGGATGGATGGATGGATGGATGCATGGATGGATGCATGGATGGATGGATGGATGGATGAACCGTGGTGAGAGTGAAAACAAAGCCAATAACATGTAACCAATGAAGTAAAAGAAGTAAAGTAAATGTAAAAAATAGATGTACAAAAACTTAAAGGGCTTTACATGATTTTGGTATTTACTACATTCATTTATACCTAAAGCATGATTGATTTAGACACTGAAAAACAAAGTTCAACAAAAAAATAAATGCAAAAAGGCAAGGTTCATTGTGTCCACACCTCTCAGGCAGCACATTAACACCAACAGTCATAAATCTAAGGTAAAACCAACTTTGTAACAGGCACAGAGCCTGAGTCAATCGACAGTGTACATTTTCCACCTGCGTCTATTGTTGTCTGCTGTTGTTGTTCCCGGCAGATTAGTTTACCTCAAGAGGCCCGAGATGTTAATTAAGATGAATCCACCTCAAGTCTCTACTGCCCCCCCCCCCCCCAACTCCCACCCCGCACCTCTCCCACATCCAGCAGCGTTATGCAAATGAGTGAGTGCAAAATCTCGGACCGCACAGATCACAGCCGCCACCATCCCTTAAAACTCACTGTAATATATAGCCTTTAATAACACCACGTACACACGCACGCACAGAAAATCAATATCCATGATTTAATAACACAGTGTACTGATCCAACTGGTTCCAAAAGGCCTTATTCTTGGCCACCAGAGCATCACCACAACAACAAGCACCAGAATAGATCTACTGCAAGTGCACTAATTGAATGTGTGTGTGTCGAGTGAATATATGAGAAAGGACATTTTTCATATCTGGGATGATGAAGTAGGATTTAATAAACTAGCACACACGTACACGCACACAGATCCCCTCAGCAGGTGAGTGTAGCTGAGTTGACACTTTGTCAGCTCGCTGTAATTTGACATAATGAATGCAAGCATCGTTACTGCTGTTAATTGGCCAGACTAATTATACTCCGAGGACGTCATTAGAGAGAACCCGCCGCTTAACTCTGTGTGTGCATTAGCAGATGAGTGTGTTTGTGTCAATGAGTGTGTTTACAAGTCAGGCAGGGGCAGACGGTGGGGAAAGTGCAGGAGGAAACAGGAGGTGGCTTGAGCAGCAGGAAGGGAGCAGGAGGAAGAGGAGTGCAGGTGGCCTGATCTGATGAATGGGGGAGGAAGAAGGCAAGCAGGCTGAGAGTAGGGTACAGTTCAGGCATCATGGAGGAAGGTGAGTTTAGAACTCAAGCCAAGTAAATGAAAGGGGCGGAAAGTAAGCAGGAGGCTTGAAGAGGGAGAAAGGTTCAGGCCAAACATTTAACGTCTTCATCATCATGTTTTTCCTCAAGGTCAGGGCCGAAAGTACTGCATTTGATTTAAAACCTTCAGAGTGAAGATTTAAGTTACAGGTCAAATGAATATAAATAGGAATAAAAAGAAACATGTTTTGTGTTAGCAGAATTTAATTCTAACTTTAAAACTTATCCAACATTAATAAAACTTGCCTCAAGTTGCCTTTTTGGACATGCATGCATATATTTGTACAAATTGTACTTGAGAGGAGATTATTACAGCCTCATATAAAATCAATGATGATCATGATATCGGAACTGGATCAGTATCGGCCGATTTTCAGTTCTAGGTATCGGGATCGGATCAGAATTTTAAAAAGTGGATCGGTGCATCCCTATTATTGAGCATGGACTTTATTGATAAATGCAGATTCTTTCTTTTTTGTTCATTTTTTAGTAAACACTGATGTGTGCTACTGATTGTTATCTGACGGTCATTGCTGCTCAATACGAGCTGTTACTTTTAAGGTAAAACTTCTGCATTTTCATGCTTACCGTGTGAGTTGTTCAACCTAATAGGACTAATATTATCCTGAATGATTAAGCTAATGACACAGAGAGGTTGTGGAATTTTTAAACCAGTCAATCAAATTACCTGAGAGCATCATCAAGCATCTTTCACCTGTCAGATCATTAGATGCATCAATGAAGGACACAAAAATGAAGTAAAAAAAAATTATGAAAGTGATGTAAAAAGTTATACCTAAATAGAATCCATCCTAGACCTATAAGAATCTGTGTAGAGGACCTGACTCAACCTTGTAAGATTTATCTACCTGGATTATTGTGCATGCATCAGGACATTTTGAACAACTTTGGCCTGGATTGCCACAAACAAGTTTGACTGTTTGAGCAGACAGCAACTGCAGACTACAGGAATCACTGATGCAGACAGAGTGACATATTTCCCAAGAGCCTTTTGGGTTTTTTTCTTCTTCTTCTTTTTCAAGGGTCGCCGCAGCAAACTAGAAAGTAAGTCACACAAAGATTTGGCAATTATTTTTACAGCGGATGTCCTTCCTAACGCAACCACAGACCACTGAGCTACCACAGCCCTCTGTGTGGAGCAGAGAACTGCTATCTGGGCCATCCGGGGGAGCAGATGGTGGGGTTAGGGGACTTTCTCAAGGGCCCAGAATGGGGCAAATGAGGGTGGAGGAACGTGTGGGTGCCTCACCTATCTCACCCACATTTTTGATGATATCGGTACTGGGAGTTCAACCGGCGATCTTCCGATCAGGCCCACCTTCTCTAACCTCTGTGCCACCACGCCCTAATATTTCTCAAGAGCCTACAACTCAAATTTTTTGTCAGCGGGCACTGGGCAGGAATGATCCTACAAAAGGCACAGGTCGAGCTGCTGAATAAACGAGTGAGACAGACCAGTTTCACCACTGATGCCAAAGAAGAGCGCATTCGACAAAAACTAACCGCACGTCTAGATCAGATCACATTTCGGCAGGTGATGGATTTCACAGAAAAGGCACGTTTAGCGCAACATGCCAAGTTCAAGACCCAACAAAAAAAGAAATTTAATTTACTGGCAACTCATCAAGCCCATCTCAGTCCTAACAGCACACTCAATGGTAGATAACACACCTGAAAACAGTCACATGCCAGGGAGACTGAAAAGTGGGTAAAGAATTTGTCCAACAGACAGCTCACCCAGCCAGAGACAGAGATTCTTGCCAGGGGACTGAACTTTGTGGTTGCTCCAAGAAGAATTCCTCTGGTGGAGATGATCACAGCCACAGAATCAGCCATCTACAACAACAAAATGTCAGAGTTGAACCTGGGAACAAAATTTCAGCCTGCCTCAGCAATACCAAACCACCACCTTCCAACATCAGCAGAGAGGAGAGGGACATGCTCACCATGCTCAGCAATGACAAGAACATCCTCATCTTCCCAGCAGAAAAAGGAAGGTGCGCAGTGATCATGAACCAAAAAGACAACCATGAGAAAGTTATGACACTCCTTAGTGACTTAACCACTTGTGAGACGCTGAAAAGAGAAACTTGACATCCTTTTCAGGGACACCACAAAGTCATTGGTTCAGGTATGTTGACGAGACCTGGGTTAAAATTAAATCTCAGGAAGTCCAACATTTCACTGATCACATCAACTCTGTGTATAAATACATCAAGTTCACACGAGAAGATATAAACAATGGCAGGTTCGCTTTCTTGGACTGTGAGGTCTCAGTCTCTGATAGAGGACATTTGCAAACTGAGGTGTACCACAAACCCACCCACACAGACCAGTATTCACAGTTTGACTCCCATCACCCTTTGAGCACAAGTTAGGAGTCATCAAGACTCTGTACCACAGAGCAGACAGCGTCCACACTAGCTCAGGAGCCAGGCAGAAGGAGAAATCCCACACAAGACAGGCTCTAGAGCAATGTGGATATCCTAACTGGGCCTTCCTGAAAGCAGAGAAGAAACCCAAACAGGACTCCAGTCAGCCATCAGGTGAAAAGGAGGAACCCAGATCCAGACCAGTGGTCATTCCATATGTTGTGGGAGTATCCGAGAAACTGAGACATTTATTTTTTAAACACAATGTCCCAGTGTCTTTTAAACCCCAAAATACATTACGGCAAAGACTGGTTCATCCCAAAGATCCAGTCCCCCGGCACAAACAGAGTAATATTGTGTATGCTGTTCAGTGTCAGCAGGGCTGTGATCAGTTATCGTTATATTAGTAGTAGTAGTAGTAGTAGCAGGAGGAGTAGGAGTATTATAGCTGATGAAATGGTGCTGTGTAAATGAGCTGCTGTTACTCAAACTGTACTTTTTTAAGTTCTTCTTTTGACTGCTTCTTCCTCAGGGGTAACCAAAGTGAACAAACTCACACAAAGGCTTGGCTTCTTTTTTTTTACACTGGATGCCCTTCCTGACACAACTACAGACCACCGAGCTACCGCAGCCCTCTGTGTGGAGCTGAGAGCTGCCATTTAGGGTAGCCTGGGGAGCAGATGATGGGGGTTAAGGGCCTTGCTCAGAGTCCCAGAGTGAGGCAAATGAGGGTGGAGGCAGGTGTGAAAAACTGTACATAAATCTGTCAAAAATGAAAAAATAAGGTTCAAGTTTCTTTATTGTCATTCGCATCACATGTGGTACATGAGGCGGAACAAAATTGTGTGCTCAGGGTCCCAGTTACATCCAGCAACAGCAAAAATATGAAGTGTAAAAGGAAACTGTATTAAGAATCTAAGATATAAACTAAGAAATACGCTAAACACTAATAGTACAAAACAATACACCGAACAACAGCTGCACGAACATGAGTCTGTGTGAGTAGATGAGTACGAATGAACACTGCAGCATGAAATAATCAGCAGCATGAGATCAGCAGCATAGTCAGCAGCATATATCAGCCATCAAAGTACAAAGTAGCATTACAGTGATTTTTTTAAAGAAGCATAAGAAGCATCTGATTATATAAACATTGTAATAGAAGACTAAAAGGGATGTAAAGTGTTTTAAAGTATCCATGACATGTATCACTATAAAATCTTTGAGTCTAGAGTTGTTTTATGATGGCAGTAATACACATTAGTCTTGGCACAAGGCCTAGGATTGCATCACTTGGACTAGCCATTAGCTCATCAATCCAGTCAGAACTGAACTTTACCTTCAAACTTAGGTCTTCCAATAGCTATGTACATCAGGTAAGATATTTATTATTTTCAATCTTTTCACACAACACCACTTCAAATACCTGAGTCATGTCTTAAAGCCATCTCAGCACATAAATTAAAAAATGCCACCCCCAAACGTAGGTAGGGAAACAAGCTAAATTGCTTTTGTTTGATTATTTGTCTGTTTAATTTATGTTGTAAAGTTTTGTTTACTTTAAAGTCATGCATATAAACGTTAGCGCCTGCTGGAACTGACAGACTGTATTTAATCTGCATGTAGAGCGTGCTTTTAGTGGTTAGCTGAGGAACCATAGGGTTTGGGAAACTGTAAATTGGCCCTAATGCACAACCACAGAGGTTGTTTGTTTGTTTGTTTGTTTACTAAAGACTTTATGTAGAAACATTTTTACTTGATATTTATTGAGTGTTTTTATATTGAATTTGGTGAAATTGTACTGATATATGCACTCACCGCCAAATTATTAGATGAAATGTAAAGTCATTCCATACTAAAAGGAGTCTTTGAAACCTTAATGGTCCATTTAAGAAGTAATTAGCTTGAAATTACTTTTTTCAAGCTTCCCTTACACTTCGTGTCTTTCCTGCACAATGCTCATCGTAGCTTAAATAACACACTTGCTGGTAAAAACCATTTATCAGTGAAGAGTAGAAAGAAGAAAACTCTCCAATGACTATACACAAAGCTCGCAGAGAAAATTGCTGATGCCTTTTGGCTGAAACAGCAACAGCGGAGTATTTACTTAGCTGGCCATTAGCTACAGCCGAGAACCTTGAGCAAATTCTGAGAAACAATATCAGCTCGCAGTCTACCAACAGAGAAGGAGGGGGGGGGGGGGGGTGTCTGCCATGGGTAAAATGTGTAATTTCCTAATTCTGATCTTGCAAGACAATCCGTCCTTATCAGCGCCTGATCTCCTCGTTGGAGGGGGAAAAAAAACGCAGAAGCTGGAGGCGCACACACTAAACAGTAGACAGAAGCGTACAATTTCATAGAAGAAAAGAATGGAGATAGAATGGCTGAGAGACTAGTGAGAGAACAAACAGGCCTATCAAACGACCACAGACCCAGATAACAAGATAAGACCTAATCAATCAATCCCTGCACACGGAGAAAGATTGCACTAAGTGGCTCATGAGTCCTGCTGCAAATTAAATCTGCACACTCCTTCAAGTAAGACAGAATGGAAGCAGTAAGAGTTAGAGGGAAAAGAGAAAGAGAGAAGGGGGTTTAATAGAGGCTAATTTCATCAGCGTGGCCCATGATGAAGCTTTTACACGGTGGTTTGAGAGGCCAAACTAAAAGGCAGGAGGTTTGGGTGATATTGAATATGAGTGGTGTGTCATAATTAGATTTGTAAGGCGATAGGCAGGAATTACATTATTGGGTCTAATGTGGATATCTAAAAGGGTGTCTCTGTGTGTGTGTGTGTGTGGTTGTCCTGAAATTCTCTTTCTGTCAAGGAGAAGCCAACAGACAACTAACATACTGTGATTCACTTTAATTCACTCACTCAAGCAACTTCTATCCCCATCACCATTCTGTCTGTGTGTGGGGTGGGGGGGGTTGGGGTGTACATGAACCACCACCAACCCGCTGAAACGAAAACACATGCTACAAAACAGAAAAGGCAGAAGACAGCAGACTCCAAAATAAGAAAAAAAAAAAAAAACATGAATCCATGTCCAGACTCGGTGAAACAGAAGCGCCAGTGTTTCTCAACAGGATAAATCATTTTTTGTTCGGTTTTGTCTTTCAAACCAAGGTGCCGAAGTGTGTTTCAGTTGGCATGGCTTCATCTTTCAGGCACTGGAAAAATGGCTTCACAGGGCAATAATTAAGACTATTCAAATGTTTACTCTAGCATCTGTTCAGTTTGTGCGAGTGTGTGCTCATCAGCCATTGACAGCTTTGAGTATTTTTCAAGAGAAAATGGCAAGTCAGCGTACCACAGCTCCAAACATTAACAGAGACTAATTGTCCCGATGATGGACACCTCAAGCTCATGGGTGTCTAAGTTGATCTCCGCTGTCTCCAGGACAAACTGCTCGGCAGTACCATGTCACTATGGGAGGAAAGTACGAGGTAAATTCATCAGCAAAGCAGCAAATACTTTCTAGACCATAAAATTGTGGGCTATTTAATCAAAAAAACAACGTGCTTTGGACGATAATCTAGTGGTTTCCAAGGCTGCAGTCAAGAAACACCAGGTAGGGGGTCTTGAGATAATCTCCAGAAATCAAACTTTAGTTTAAAATATATGTATTTATATTTGTTACAAAGAATAAAACGAGTGGTCATAATGTACAGAGTTTTAGCAGGGCTAAAATCCAAGATTGATGCTGGTCTAAAACAACTGAAACATTTCTTATGAATCCATTGAAAATGTTATTTTATGACCATTTACACCACGGTCAAAACCTTGTAGGGGAGTGTTGGGAAGCAAAAAGGCAATAATTATGATCAGAAAGGTATTAAAGAAAAGTTCATGTAAGGGCAGACTGTTGCATAGTGGTGTGTCTGAGCTCAATTAAACCACAAATCCTCAGTCAAAACACAAATGTTTCTGTTGCACTTTCAGGAAGGCTTTGACCCTGAATGCAGACAGTACACGAGAAGCTCCAAAAATGAATAAATTATTAGAAAACAAAACAAAAATGCTGGCATGACTGTAAAACGTACAGAAGCTCCAGGAGGCACAAGAAGGCACAAAAGAAATTCCCAAGTAGGAATCCAGACTGTGGCATGAGGAGCATCGATGCACTGCTGAATACTAGACTGAACAGAAAGGTGTGAATGAGCTGAGGCTGACAAGGAGATGAGAAACAGCTGCGCTAACGAGACGGGGTGCAGGTGTGTGGGCGCGGCAGGGCTGAAGGGCAGGAGCTGAACTGAGGAAGAGCAATGACAGAGACGCAGATAAACACAGGAACTGAAAAAAAATAAAAACACAAGTAATTAGACACATTAATCACAAAACATTAGGCCAATAATAAAACATAAAAGACTATGAAAAACACTTACAAAAGCACAGATCCTGACAGTCTCCTGATCTTTTCAGAAGTCACCTATGTCCCAAGAATCACTGTTTCAGAAAGATTTTGTATATATATATATATATATATCTGGTCCGACCCGGTCCCAGCCCCTAGCCATCATTTGTGAACCCCACCTGACCCAACGAATTAACAGTAATAATTACAGGTCTGAAACACCACCCCCAACCTGACATTTTTAATTAAGCTTGGACTAGTTATATAGTTATTAAGGGTCGGCGGACGCACGGCTGAATAAAAGGGACAGAAGATCGGAGCTGAGGTGGTGTTTGTCCTATCATGGCCGTCAAAGAGCATTAAATCCCTGCTTCTGCCTGCATACTGATTTACTCAGACATGGACCCTGCTCTGACACGTCTGCTTTGGGATCTCACCTGTTTGGGTCGTCGGCCGTGTGTCCACTGAGTGCAGCGGCTGAATGAACGTCCATTTGGGCGATGGATCGCTTCCTGACAGTACAGCCCCATCTGAAGCTTAACTGAACTTTATTTGACCTCTTTCAAGGCCTGTAAGGTGCACTGAAAGTATGGCAGGCCATGTTATCATATAATTGGGTGTATGGCAAGCCATCTTGCCATATAATTGGATCGTGGCGGATCCGCTGACACAATCAAAAGCCCGACACCAACCTGGCCCACCCATCCAGCACATTATCATGGCCCGGCCCAATCCGAATTCGAGGTGGGCCAGGCTTTGGGCCCAGGTTAGAAATGCCAGCTCTAATTTAGGGTGCCCGAGGGAGCAGATGGTGGGGGTTAAGGGTCTTGCTCAAAGGCCCAAAGTGGGGCAAATTAGGGTGGAGGCAAGTGTGGGTGCTTCACCTTTCCCACCCACATTTTGATGTTGTCGGTCCAGGGAGTAGAACCGGCGACCTTCCGATCACAGGCCCATCTTCTTCTGCACCACCACTCCCCAGTCACAGTACATAATACAAACATATGGAAAGCAAAAACAGTTTTATATTAAACAAAAACCAGTAGGTCAACCAATTAAATCAAACTGGTCAAAATAAACCACAACTGGACTAAAACTCAACATCTCGGGCGGTGTCAAAAGAAGAGAAGAGTTTTAAGGAGTGATTTAAAGACAGACAGGGAGGACGCCTGTCTGATGCTCAAAGGCAGGTTGTTCTACATTTTAGAAGCAACGACGGAGACAGCACGATCCCCTCGAAGCTTTAGCTCGTTTTGTTCTTGGGACTCTGAGGAGCAGCTGGTCAAACAAATGCAGCACGCCGTAACTCTAACCAACAAATCTGAATTATGAAAAGGAAACAGCAGCACAAAAGAAAGACTTAATTAAAACTGAACAGTCTCTCTCTCTCACACACACACACACACACAGAGAACAGTAAAGTTGTTGGGGTGTTGTTTGGTTGATCTTACTTGGCTGCAAATTCATATTCTTTAATATGCAGAACAGCTGTAAAGTGGAAAGCCAGATGTGCACACACAAACGCACACATAGAAACGATGAAGATGTTTTTTTTTATTCCGTTGTGCGGTGACAGACAGTAGCTAACGCACACCAGCTCGCTCCCAGCAGAGAACACAGAGCCCTCACATCATTAACACCTCCCGCTGCGTATCACCAGGCTTCCACTGTCAGGGGACACAAAGCAAAGACAGGAGACGAACGCTTAGGGCCCACAAAAGAAGAGCTGATATGAACGTGTGTTCTCCTGCCTATGTGTGTGTGTGCACGTGTGCGTGCACTGTAAGTGATCTCCCAAATGCCTCGACTCATCTGCTAATTAGTCAGGAGCAATTAGGTTCACTTAAACTAAGTGCACGCAGAGGCAGGCTGAACACACACGCAGGTAAACAAATAACCACAAACAGATCCAAAGACCTCACCTGCGCTGATTAATAACAGCAAAAGAAGACATCAGATGAAGAAAAGAGAAGGGATAGCAATGGATATGTCGGTGAGAGACAGACAGGAGGCAGAGGAAGAAACAAGTCACAAGGAGTGTAAAAAAAATTAGGTGAAAGAGATAAT
The DNA here is from genome assembly GCF_014905685.2 of Nematolebias whitei. Classification (NCBI taxonomy): domain Eukaryota; kingdom Metazoa; phylum Chordata; class Actinopteri; order Cyprinodontiformes; family Rivulidae; genus Nematolebias; species Nematolebias whitei. The sequence goes on from NC_056513.1 coordinate 23,143,463, forward strand.
CATACGTCCCAACGGGTAGATTGAAGCAGGGAGGATTCATTCACGTGCTGTCTCTCATTTATATGCTAATTTACACTATTAACGGAGGAAAGGGGAACGAGAATGAAGAGGGAAAAGGGCCTAATAAATACCCACTGATTGATGTTTGATCATCGGTAGCTTTGCAAACATATTGATCAACCAGCCGGCTGTTTCCTCCTCTGCCAAACTCAAACTGAGCCTCGTGGATTGTTAAAACACTCAGAAGTGCGAGTGACAGTGTGAGAAGTCGATGCTTGAAATGAAACGTGGAGGAACAAAAACATGAAATTAAGCCAGAAAAGGAGATGTTATCAGTGTAATTCAATTTGGATTAATGCTGCAAATCACCTACTTTCATCATTTCTCCTTTGTTCCTTTAAAATGCTGGTAGCCACTCGAGTGCGTCCCTCATTTTCTGCTTTGGGCTTTTGTTGCAGCTTGAAATAATCAATATGAGCTCACAAGCACAGGCCTACATATAATGCAAACTCAACACTGCAGCCAAATAGAAGTTAAGGAAATTATGACAAGGATACAGCTTTCCATTTATAATTTAAATTCAGTTCAGTTTATTTATATAGCACCAAGTCACAACAGAAGTCATCTCAGGGCACTGAACAGGAACATTCATATATAAAAACAAGTTAACATTATTTATCTGAGGAGCAGACTGCTTCATCGCAGAACTCTCATCTTGAGCAAGCATGAAGGCGACAGTGGAAAGGAAAAACTCCCTCATGAGGAAGAAACCAGTGGAGTAGTCTACATTTTTGCAGTGGGTATACTGTGCTTAGAAACCAAAGTACACTGGTTAGTTCAATGCAATCGTCAATTTATTTTGATTTTTAAGCACATTGATCATTTCCAAATTTCTCTGATGCTTATATTTGAATAAATGAACAACAAACTTTGTACAACAGTTGGCTTTGTATTATAAATGTTATAGAATTTATAACAGTATCAAAGAAAAACATGTTCACAAATTAAGTAGTAAGTATGGAAGTATGGGGGGAGTGGTGGCGCAGAGGTTAGAAGATGGGCTTGTGATCGGAAAGTCACAGGTTCAACTCCCAGTACCGTCAACATCAAAATGTGGGTGGAAAAAGGTGAAACACCCACACCTGCTTCCACCCTCATTCACCCCACTCTGGGCCCATGAGCAAGGCCCTCAACACTCACCATCTGCTCCCTAAACAGGTCTCTCTTGAAAATGAGTTCTCGTGGCTCAATGAGACTATCTGTATAAATAAAGGGTAAATGAAAAAAAAAGTATTAATTATACAATAATTTGCTGGATAAGCGAATGTAATAAACAAGCGCTGCAACAAAAAAGGTTAAATCATGTCATCTGGACCAGTTTCTTAGCGCTGCATATCGATAGATTGTTACAGAAGTATTTAACTATCGTTTAATGTATCAATGGCAGACGTCTAATGATACGTCATCTATCATTGGGCACTTTTAAGTGGATATACTGAAATTCTTAAGCCTTTCTAGTGGGTGTACTCCGTATACTCACGTATCGCGTAGACTACACCAATGGAAGAAACCTTTAGTAGAACCAGGCTCAGGACAAGAGGCCATCTGCTTTGACCGGCTGAGTTTCAGAGGAATTGGAAGGAAGAACAGATACACAATGGCAGGTCAAGAATCACGTTAAGATAGAAATAGTATCAAAAGAAATCTATTGAATTTTAACAATTCATTTTAAGCAATGAGGTCAATTTGTCCTCCAGTAGTCTAAGTCTATAGCAGCATAACAGCCAACCCTAACTATAGAACTAGAGTTGACAAGGGAGAGGGCAGGCCCCAGAGGAGATGCTGTGCCCCAGAGGCCATCTTAGCACCAGCAAACTGTTTTTTCCCACTATGGAGCATGTTGTTGGTGGAGAATCAATTTAGGTTGATGGTTCCTCAGATTGAAGAAGTCCGTTGGATGATGGATGAAACGTCTTGGCACACGAACGCACGCACGCACGCACACACACACACACACACACAAACCGTCCAGATGACCTGACTGAAAACTGCTGGATTTTATACCTGGATTATTGAGCATGAACTTTGGTCCTATAGTTATAGTATAGGATATAGTCTATCCTAGGATTTATCAAAAAGGAAAGCCTTAAGCCCAGTCTTAAAACTGGACAATGTGTCAGCCTCACGGACAGAAACTGGAAGTTAGTTCCACAAGAGAGGAGCCTGATAACTGAAAGATATCCCATATCCCATATAAGATATCCCTCCCATTCTGCTTTTGGAAACTCTAGGAACCGCAAGTAAGCCTGCAGTCTGAGAAGGAAGTGCTCTGTTAGGAAAATATGGAACAATAAGATCTGCAATATAAGATGGAGCTAGGTTGTTGAGGGCTTTGTATGTTAGAAGACATTTTTTTTAACTCTATTCTGAATTTGACACCTCTATTAAAAGGTAGGCAATAATGTAAATGCCTGTGGTTGTATGTGTGTATATTTTTTGATAACATCTCACAAACTATCGATGAACGTCTCAAAGTGTGACTGGACGATGTAGCTTGATAACAGAATAACTTTGGATTTAAGATGGCCACTGCAGGTAAACAATCTTTGTAAACAAACAAAAGAGGGGGTTATAATTCTGTCAGTCATACAAATCTTGATCTAAAGTTTTGTGTAGTAGTAGCTGAAAGTCATCTCAACAAATACTCCCAGTTGTAATGAATTGTCCAAGATCTTTGTTCAATAATTTGGCCTGCGGATCCAAATGCAGGTGATATATTTCATTAAGAATTAAATATTTTCTAATGGTAGAAAATGTTTAATTCTTAATGAAACAACTGCAAACAACATCTGTCTCAGGACGTTGCAAAACTGTGTTGAAAAAAATAATTATTAGTTTTAAATTGGGGACAATGTTGGTATGAATTCACTGTACAGGTTTACTAAAGTTCATGTTTGGTCAGATCCTACAACACAGTTCCTGTCAGAAACATTTTTTTTTACTTTTTTTTTAATTCAAACTTTAGTTTTCTTGTCAGTTGTTGACGATGCTTTTACACATTTTTATACGCATGTCGAAGACGGTACATCTTACTGTATAATCTCTCTCCGTTAACTATAAAAGCTGTAATCTAGAACTCAAGTTTTCTGTATTTGTAAGAGTATCACTGCCTGCAGCTCCTTGTCCAAGATGGCCGCTTATTACCAACAGCTGTTGGCCATCAAACTGATGAGGATCACCTCCTACATAAGGCTGCAGTCGAGTGTTACTCTTCGCTGGAGAATTGGCCATCTAATGCGTTCCTGTCTCTTCGGTCCTGGTTCCCCTGGTCCTTCCCTGGTTCCCCTCGTGCCTTGCCAACCACCAGTTGCCAGCCTTCCTCGCTCTGTTGGATCCTTGGCCTTGTCTCCCTCTGGAACTCTTCTAACGATTTGGAGTTGGACCCAAAGCCATCTTCTAAATAAACACTGTTACTTTTGTATCCACCTGTGTCTGCCTTATTCCGGGGTCTCATACCACTCTGGGTTCCTCGAGTTACAACAGTATTCCAACCAGTTTAGGTTTTAGTTTTTGGTGTCTAAACCTGGTTGCACAGAAAATCCATCCATTATCTTCTTCCTTTGTGGGTCGCGGGGGTCACTGGTGTCCATCACAGGGACACCTAGGTACAATTTAGCGTGACCAATGTTGGTCTGTGGGAGGAAACCAGAGTACCTGGAGAAAATCCACGCATGAATGGAGGGAACATGCAGACTCCACCCAGAATAGCTCCCCGGCCGGGATTTGATCCGGCGGCCTTCTTGCTGAGAGGCAGCAGCTCTACTAACTTCGCCATCATGCCGCCACAGAGAAAATGCTCAAGAAAATATTCATGACATCACAACCAACTCAGACTGCCGGCACCTCCTCTTCCTCAGAATGTGGACTTGGTCTTTCTTTTGAGTCAATATTATGAATGACCTTTAATATTCTGAACATACGCCAGTGTGTAAACAAAGAGCTAGACAACTCAGATAAGGTACTGGTCCCAAGGGTGAGGTGTTTTACCTCCAAGCATCTCCTCACATACAGTCACACCAATTTAAAATCGCCTCTCGAGCCAACCTGTGTGTCGTTGGGCTGCAGAAGAAAGTGAGGAGAAAACTTCACGCACAGAATAAAGGTCTGACAGGAAAACCCTCCTGGTGGGAAACAAACTTTATACCCATTTTAAGGGTTATTTTATGTTTTATGGTTTTATTTTCTTGACCTTGGTTTTATGAAGAGACAACTCCGAGTGTCTCGTTTTGGGGCCGCTCACGTTTGTTTTTAGGGATAAATCATGTCATCGCTCTACATTTGAGCTTTTGGAACGCTCAAGATATTTTTCCTGATGGTGTTTAGGATTCACTGAGCACAGATCTTCTGTCTTAATGACATAATTCACTCGCAGAAACAGTTTTGCACACACACACACACACACACACACTGGTCATTACCCTGCTGGCTTGTCACAGACACTTGGAGAAACACAAAGACCTGAACCAAAACTCCTGCAATGAATTTCCCTCATGTCACCATCAGGGGCTGTGTGTGTGTGTATGTGTGTCTTTTCATGTGTGTTTGTCGAGACCACATGCAAAGGGTTTCCACGGGCGACATCCAGAGGTTCTTCAGCTGTGATCGCTTTTCCAGCACGATAGTCACAAAGACATGCTTATACAGAAAAATGACTAAAACAAATGAAAGAAGGCAGCAGTTCATTCACAGCTGTTTTGTTCCACTTTGTGTTATTTGGCAGCAAAACGTCAAAAATCACTTTGCTGTGGATTCTGTTGCTCCAAGCAAAGTCTTTAACACGTTTCATTCACCGGTTCACAGACGCACAACATAATGCGCTTGTGTTTGTGAACAAATAGAAGCTGCATCAGAACTGCCTAGTGTAAAATTTTACAGTTTCCTCACGCTGTTCATTTTTTAACATCTGTGTCCAAAGACCTGAAGTCTCTCAAAATCGTCGTATAGTTACTCTGCATGTAATTTTACACAAAAAGTCAGAAGTTCATTAATAAGGAATGAGGGTAAAACATGTCAATCTTTCCAGTTTTGCACCATTTTAAACAAGTCCACTTCTATTCCCGTTCACAAATTGGCCTCTTACTGCCAGCAGGCCACATTTGACCTATTAGCCATTCCCATCCAGCCCACAGGAGGTCCATGAAAAGTCTGAAATCGACATAAATCATTCTGCACGCAAATCCAAAATCTCTGCTTTTATTCTGAAAAAGGCTTTGTAGTGCTTTTATTTTGTTGGGGAGCTCTGTGATGTTTACCACAGCAGCTTCTTGTGCAACGACTAGCTTATCAAGGTCAAAACATACCGGTAGTTGTTCTTGTTTTGCTGTGAAGGCTTCAGATTGTGTGCTCCCGCGCTCGTCTTCGTACTCCAGCTGCACCGCATCGTTCCACGCAGGAGTCTACTACAGCAGTAGGTGGCAACGAGGAGCTGATCTGGTAAGTGTGTCCAAAAGATAAGAAGAAGACACATATAGTCTGAGGGATTCCTCAACAGCAATGTTGTCTCCTTGTGTTCCCAGAGTGATGGGTTGTCCAAATCTTGACAGCAGAAAGTCTCCTCACACAGTATTTCCATAAGTGTCCAAGTTGTTTTTCTTCTTCTGTTGAGGGTTTGAATCTCTCTTTTCTTTTGTCAGCTGTATCCTTAGTGCCACCGTTTTAGATGGAAGAGATGCACTGCAGCTTGCACAAGGCGGTCACACAAACATGGGCAGTATCTGCTCACCTGCTGAGGGATGGGGTACTTAGTGGACAGTTAAAGATGACTAAATTTACATCAGAGCAGAACTTGTGCTGAAAGTGTTTAGGTGGGTTTCTCCTTCACAAGACATAAGACATCTGATCTCGCTGATGTGGTGATTTATACTTCAAGACAAACTGCAGGCTGGTAAGTCATGTGCAAATAAAAACACTAGAGCACGGTTGTCAGCGTTTATATTCATTTTCAGTTGATGATGGAGAAACGTGTGGTATTTCTGTTGGTAACTGAGGAGAAGCACTTATTTGTAAATTTTGTCACGAAGAAACCCTTTCCCCACAGATGGTGCGTGTCCCTACACTGTCCAGCAGAGACACCCTTCTTCATGGTCCGTACAGTCATAGAGTCGCCTGTGTCTCCACGCCGTCTCCTCCGTGCACAAAACTCGTGCTGTCTCCTTCTACGAGTTCTTAGACTGTTGTTTTTCTGGAACAGTTGTAAAGATGGCTGTATTTTCTAACAGCCTCAGCCAGCGGCTCCTCAGCAGAGCAGATGGAGCAAAATGAGAGCGATGCGCTGCAGCCATATTTCCTCATAAACACGCCCACAAAGTTCTGTCAGGTCACACAATAGTTGGTGCACACCCTGCGAGACATTTTCTGATGACAGGTTGTGAGCACAATCATTTCTTTGAGGCGGTGGAAGAACAAAAAGATGTCATGCAAGCAAGTCGGCGAGAAACAATTGCGTCACTTCTGATGAAGTATACATCAGCCTTTAACATCTCTAATTTCCACCAACACGTGGTAAAACATACATACTGGTAAATAATGTGGAGTTTTTAACAAGTTATGGGCTTCAAAGTGTTTATATACTGACTTCAGTAGCAATGCGCTTCGTTTGCAAAAGGCAGAACGCTGAAATATTATAAATTAAACCAGCATCAGACTAAATACACAGAACTACAGAACACCTCAGAAGCTTCACCATCCAAACTATAAAAAATGGAAAGGCCTTTTTTAAATGATTTACACATTCAGGAATGGAGCACTCAAAACTAGGTTTCCAATACTTTCCAACACAGCACAACAGTAAGCTGGTCTCTGATGGGTTGACCACATTTCTTCACTCTGCTCTACCTGTTTTGTATATTTATAATATGTTTTTCTATCCTTAACATGTGTTTTTGTCTTTCAGGTTCACCTGCACCTATATCTGGACCTGCCATGTTTGTTTGTCTCTACTTCCTGTCCTCTCAACCAGCCGGTCAAAGCAGATGGCTGCTCGTCCTGAGCCTGGTTCTGTTGGAGGTTTCTTCCTGTTAAAAATGAGTTTTTCCTTTCCACTGTTGCCTTTGTGCTCGCTCAGGATGGGAGACAGTGACGAAGTGACGATTCAACATGTCTGCTGGCTTCCTTAGATAGAGAACTTTACTAATGGACTTTTTTTATGTATATGAATGTTCCTGTAAAGTGCCCTGAAACAACTTTGTTGTGAATTGGCGCTATATAAATATACTGAATTGAATCGGGTTCATCAATAGAGTGTTTGGTGAACTCTACTGGAATAAAAATGTCCTGAGGAGAAAAAAGGAGATTAAAACTTCCCACACATAAGAAGCCAACAAACCCCGACACAAATCCTCTGTCCCTGACAATCACCTGCAGCTGTCCTTTACATTTGCCTCGGTATGAAACATGACTTTGGTGCAAACGTTCAGACCAAAAACATTAAATCTGTCTCAATGGGAACAAAAGAAACACACAAAATGCTATTTTATGTTCTTAATTTGACGCTTGTGTTAATGTCTATCATTAGGAGTCAAAAACTAACTTAGCTTATTGAAACATTTATAATTGGCAGAGGTGAGTTTGTGCACTTATTAGCTTGAATCTTTGGCTTGATTTATGTTTTTATTTAGCTTTTCGCTGAAGTTTCTTTGGGAAAGTTGGGAATGAATGTTGTCTTTTGCCAAAATAACACAAATAAAAGCTGACAATCATTAATAACGCTCCAAATTGTTTTTCTTTACCTGATTTGTTCGGTTTTGGGAGTCATGAGTTTAAAGAATTGTGGGCAGCTTCAGTTGAATGTGTGGAGTGAGGAATATTTGAGACAATTGTGTGCAAAAATGATCATTTTAAAGCAATGTTGTTGTTGTTGTAAAGAGCTTTGAGTACCTTGATTAGATAGAAAGGCACTAGATAAGTACAGTCCATTTACCATTCATTAGAAAATGGTGAAGAAAAAAAAGAAATAACAGTTTTGCCACCTTAAATTTGATTTACTTGTTTGCTACAGCCACGTTTTATGACTGTGGCTTTACAGAAGAGCCACAAAAAACCACTGGCTTCATAATCACTGAAGTTCAGGGGCAGTTGGAGACTTTTAGGTGAAGCAAATCCTTTTTTTGCAATAACATCTTCCTGGTGAAATATTTACATAAAAACAAATATTTAGTTAAAACGTGCTAATGTTCACAAGAATCAAAACAATTTGGTTAAAAATTCTTGTTTTGGTGTGTTAAAGTCTAAAAGTGCGGATTAATTAATCAGAAATAATTGCAATATTTTGCTCCAACACTGTTTGGAGCCAGGAAAGACACTTTCCCCCCCAAATAGAATGATTAAACTAATGACAGTGAAAAGGGGGAATATTTGGTGCATGTGCATGTTGTAAAAGTGATTATTTGTTAATGATAAAACAAGTTCATTTTAATGATTCCAAAGATCAGAATATGGCTTTGCTGAATGAAACAAGTAAACAATAAATAGAGAAATTGCATTTCCTGCGAAAATGCAGTGTGAATGCTTATTGCAGAAGAACTTACTGAAAAATGGCTGAAATTGACTAAAAAAAACATGAAATGTAGCTGAAACTGAAGAAGCCTAAATTAGCAGAAGAAAGCAGAAAGAACAGATATTTGCTAAAATTTTGTTTAAAGAAGCAAAAATGAGCACAAAATGTGATGATTGTCGGAAAAGAACTTAAAATAGCAAATACAACAACAAAAAAAAAACTGGTGAAAATTAGCTTAAAAACGCAGAAAGAAGCTTACATTACCAGTTGGAAGTGGAACAAGCACATTTTTGTGAATTAGGCTGAAAAAAGTTTAAATTAATGCAAAAAAATGTGGAAATAACTGAAAAAATAAAATTAGCATAAAACAGCTGAAACAATTGAAACTAGCAGAAATCAGCTGAACATAAGCTGAAATTAGCAGAAAGAAATGAATTAGGCTGAATGTAGCCGAAATTACCACGAAAAACTAATTTATTTGAAAAAGTTCTGACATTAGCTTAAAAAATGCTAAAAAAAAAAAAAAACAGTAGCTAAAAGGGTAGAATAAACTTAAATTAGCAGAAGAAAGCAGAAAAAAATACGTTTGCTGAATTAGGCTAAAAGTAGCAGAAATGAGCACAAAGAACACCAAAGTCCATGCTGAGCACAAAGAAATGGAAATTATCTGAAAAAAGCTGAAAAATAGCTATAAAAGCAGAAAGAAGTTTAAATTACCCGAAGGAAGTGGAGAGAGCACATTTTTGCTCATTTAGGCTGAAAAAAGTTGAAATGAGTGCAAAAATGTGAGCTTAGCTGAAAAAGCTAAAATTAGAATAAAAACAGCTAAATAGTAGCTGAAATAGTAGAAAAAACTGAAACTTGCAGAAAGATGAAAGGAGCATAATGAGCTGAAATTTTCAGAAAGAAGTTAAAAGAAGCACAAAAATGTTGCAATTAGCAGAAAGAATCTGAAAAGAGCACAAAACAGTTGAAAAAAGAAAACAGCTGCAAGTAGCTGAAAAAAGATAAAATCTGCACAAGGAAACTGAAAGAAGCTGAAGCAGAACAAAATGTGAGAGGAGCAGTGAAAGGTTGTAAACACATCTAAAGATTTGAAGCATGTAAAATCAGCTCAATTCATTTTCTATGAGGGGAAAAAAAAGTCAGAAAAAGCTAAATATTTCAAAAAGCTAAAGTTTCACCAATGCCAAAAGTCGTAGCAGGATTGTCCTGAACGAGCTGAACGGTTTGATATATTGAAATAGCACAAACATTTTTGAAGGAGAAAGATGCTGAAAAATGTACGGAAGAAAAAGGGATCACAATAGTGTGAATGCTTCACACAATGAAACAATAAAAACGTATTCAAATCACTGACACAAGTTTATATTTATATGCATTTGTAAAATGTTATGCTTCATCATGCATCATATACATTCAATATCAAAAAGATATCAAATACTGAAGTAACGTTGGCTTTTTGTTAAACTTAAAGAAAATATATCAAAACATTTTTTTATCTGCTTCAAAAGATTAAACATCCTAAGCAGCGGGGGGAAATGTTAAATCACAAACAGTTTGAAGGGAAATCGAGCGACGAGGCATCGAGGCTCTGAGGTGAGCGCAGCTTTACTTCTGAGAGCTGAAGAATCAGAAATTAGTGTTTCAAATTAGGAACACAGCTTCCTTTAAGCCTTTAAAAAGTGAGGAAACAAGCAGAAATGTGTGTGAAACTACAATACCTGCAAGTTTGAGGTTTGCTCATGGAAAAAAAAAAAAAAAAATACAACTTTGCTATGAATCAAACGGATACGAGCCATGAATGGATCAATCACATCGTGACAGAACAGATTCGAGCTTGGCCAACACTCGTGAAACTGTTTAAAAGTCTGTGTGAATAATGTGAGGGCTCAGTGTGTTATGTAAATGACCCACCACAGAACGCCCGTTCACAGCCCGCTCCCCTGCATTATTCTCACTGCACATCGTCGGGTCGACTTCAAGGCTTTACCTCCAAAGATAAACACGTTCCCAAGTTGGGCCGAGACGTGATTGATTCAGACGCACAGCGGTGCGGTGACGGAACATTTCAGCACGGTCTGAGGCAGAAATCAACAAACGTTTTCACACATAACAACAGGAACAGATGTTGCCTTTAGAGAAAGAAAGATTACACCATTCTGTATTTTCACACTGAAACACATTAAACTGAAAGAACAAAAAAACAAGCTAAACATCTAGTTCTCCGCTCTTTTCGCCCCCCTCTCCTGTTTAAGAATAAACTGTAGCAGAGAAATTATCCCTGCGTTTGTTTATCCGAGTCTTTTTTTTGAGTGCACTTCTTCATCTGTAGCTTTATTTAAAAAATCATTGCACTACCTGGCTGCAAAGTTATTGTCTAAAAATGTGAATAAATTAAAAGCGCAATGTTACTTGAAGGAACGAGCATCACCCACCACCATCTTTCATGCTAAAGTTTCACATTATGATTCTTCTTTGTTGAAAAGTGACAGAGTTGGGTGATTCTTGTAAATAACTTTAGTCAAAGTACAAACGGTGCTCCAAAGTAGTTGAGATGGGCCTAATATGTTATATTCTTGTTGTGTTGACATGTTGGTTAGCAGCGGCGACCATCTTGAAATGAACTGGTTCCGTTATTTACTTGTAGATGAACATCTACTGGTCACTTTGTGAAAGTTTCATTGGAACCCGACCAACAGTTAATGATTGTTTAAATGATTCATGACAAAATGTTAAAGATCTTGTGCAGAACTGACAGCACTCGAAGCACAAGTTGGGGATCAGTCTCAATTACTACCACACCAAAGTTGATCAAAGTTCATGCTCAGTAATCCAGGTTCAAATCCAACAAAGTTCAGTCAGGTCATCTGGACGGTTTCTTTTTATGCTGAGATGTTTCGTTCTTGATCCAAAGGACCTAATCAGTCCGAGCAGCCACTAACAAACAAGTCCCACAAGCAGCACACTCCCATAGTGGAAACAAAACAGTTTGCTGGTGATAAGATGGTTTCTGGGGCTCACCCTCTCCCCTATCAACTCCTCTGAGGCAGCCATAACCAAAGTGGGTCAAAACATCAAAGTAAAGTGCTCAGTAATCCAGGTTCAAATCCAACAAAGTTCAGTCAGGTCATCTGGACGATTTTGTTTTTTTGAGACGTTTTGTCCTTCATCCAAAGCACTTCATCAGTCCGAGGAGCCACAAACTCGAGTCCCACAAGCAGCACACTCCCAAACTGTTTTTTTTTCTCACTATGTGAGTGTGCCGCTTGTGGGACGCAGTTCGGTTTGGTGGCTCCTCGGACTGATGAAACACTTTGGATGAAGGATGAACATCTCGGCAAAAAAAAAAAAGAAACTGTCCAGGTGACCTGACTGATACAAAGAGGAAGAAACATAAGATTTCAGCTGATATTTGATTTAAAAAAGTTTAGAAATTTCAACTTTGATTTTAAGTTTACTTTAAAATCTGATCTGCTCTCCAGTTTTAGGGGATAAAAAGTGACAAAAGCATTTTTGTACAACTTTTATTACAGACCACCAAGTGTATTTGGAGGAATGTTGGGACTGACCACAGGTTTGAGTTTGTCTTAAAGTTTGAGGTACAGAACTTTTAAAAACTGCAACGAGGCCAATTTTGGAGTTTACCCAATTCAAGATGGCTGCCACAGCCAGCAAACCCTAAAGATCACAAAGATGCTAAAACTTGTCTAATTTTACTGATATTGAGCTAAACTTTGGTGTCCAACAAAGTTCAGGAAGGGCACAAAATGTATGCTAAATATGCTAAATGTTTTAAATAGGACTTAAAAAGGTCCAAACATGTCCACTGTGTCTGCTGTGATGACAGAACTGGGAAAAATCAAAAATCATGAACATTTTCTTTTAAGAATATAGATTTAAAAAGTGATACATTTCCATCTGTGTGACAGAGTTTGTGATTTATCACTAATCTGTGATTTTAAAACTGTTAAATGGGAGAAGAAATAGTCGCATGCTGCCGCCTAGTGGTTATTTGGCGACACTGCAGCTTACAAATCGTAAACAAGGGAATCTGATGAATGCACAGTAAAACCATAAGCATCATTAATGCAGAAACAACTGCCCAGTGGTGCTGAATCAGTGTGTGTTCATACAGAACATGAAATTAAATAGTTGGTTATAAATGTGATTTTTGTGTGTGAGAAAACAAAACCAGGATGAACAACATAACTGAACAAAGGGACATGTTTATTAATAAAGTAAAAGTAATATTACAGCAGTTTATTTAATAAAAACAGCAAGAAAATCAGGACAATAATTAAAGTAAAATCTTTAGCTTACATGTAACGGATTCTGTTAAAAGTGAACCGTTTGGTCATAAAATAATATCCAATATTTAATAAACGCTATATAGTTTATTCATCTGGGAAATATTACAAATAGTGAAAAATTAAGGTTCAATGTGAACCACATCCTTTGACTCATAAACAATCAAAATATGTGAAATGAGTCACGTGACAAACCAGATTCATCCTTTTTCTTACATTAGCCATGAAAACACTTCACATTCAGAAGCACTATTGGAAAGAAATGTCATCCAGGGAAATAAAATATAATAATTTAAATAGTTTATTTGTTTATGTATAGGAGTTTAGGAATATCTGTGGATATGACGGCTGTTTGGGATGTTATCGCAAAAAAATAAAAAGATACAGAGGGTGTTCACCATAAATCCCTTTACTTAAAGATTGTGGCAGCTGAACTGAATATGACAACAAAACAAAATAATCATATGTGGTTTAGAGTTTCTGCAGAGTGTTGAATCATTTTGAGACCTTTGATGGGGAGTCGAGAGAAGAGGTTTAAAAAATTAAATGAGCGTAAATAACATATCAAAAGGAAGCATTCTGAGAAAAAATAGTTACGGTCCAAGAATAAAAGTCAGAGTTTATTCTACACGAAAAATAGTTAAAAGTGAGGAACATCAAAGAGAAGATGAACGTTAAATTTATGAAGCAGCTTAGTCTCAAGTGCTTTGTGTTCTGGATGGCCTCGGAGTTAAAACTCCCTGTTTGACTCCAGTTTACATCAAGGTTAGTTACGACCTACATTTCAATAAGTTGCAGAAGAAGATGGAAGGAAACAGAATCGGGGGGGGGGGGGGGGGGGTGAAAAAACGGGCAGATTAGGAGGAAAAGGAGATTAAAACTGAACAACTGGAGTGCTGAACCCAACCACACTCTTGACTAGTGAGTCATTAACCTTCCAACATCACGCGTGCACATGCATGTGTGTGTGCACGTGTGTGTGTGTTACTGCAGCAGGCAGGAGGAATGGCAGATCTTGAGTGATGCAGTCGACAGAGGGAAGGGCATTCTTTAGGAAGTGATGACGATGACAGATCTCTCTCACAAACACGCGCACACAGTCACACGCAGCGTCCGTGTCATTCGATGAATCAGGGCACGCTGACAGTAAGCAGCAGAAGCGTCGCAGTAAGACAGTTTGTTTCACTCCTCCTTCTTGTTTCCCCAGCCGAACAGTTTCAGCACGGAGGACTTTTTCTTGCTTTTGTCTTTCTTGATGTCTAAGAAAGTAAAAGAAGAAGAAGACAAAAAAGAAGGTAAAAGAACAAGGTAAAAGAAAAAAAGAACAAACACAAGAAGAAGAAAAAGAAGAAGAAGAACAAGAGTATGAACACGAATAAGAACAACAAGAACAGCAAAAAAAAATAAATAAATAAGAGCAAGAACAAGAACAAGAACAAGACGACCAGACATAAAAAAACACAATGTGTCAGAGTGAAAACATACAATGAAACTTTGGCGTTAACTTATTGAATACATTAAAGCAAAATGGCTCATCTTCAACCCACAGTCGACGTTCGCTCGCTGAAACATAACGACCTTTCACTGAAGTTCAATAAATCTCCTCAATTTCAGCTCCACGTTCACAATCATGAATTGCAAATGAAGCGGGCTTGGACTCCGTTTTATCACAGAGTTATCAGAGGGTCACATTAACTTGGTGCATAAACCATTTGTTGAACAGAAAAAAGAAAGAAAAAACAACCAGAGGGAAGCGTTTTGTCTCGTGCTTTTTTCCATTAGCTGACATCGGATCAAACGAGATGAAACAAAAACTGTGGCACCTTTGAAAATGCATCACACCTTCCCACACACACACACACACACTTACAAACTTCCATAAACCACAGTGAGAATTGTTTCTACTTCAATTAATGACGTGCATGACGAAAATCCTGAATTTGGTCATTTACGAGCCAGATAAGTCGCAGTGGCTCTGAGGTCATGAGAACTAAAAGACATAATGAAGGGAGGAGGTGGTGGAGAGACACTCACTGAAACTCTCCATCATTTTGTTCAGCTGCTCGTCCTCCTCTTCCTCCCTGAAAGAATAAAACAACGAGCAGATTAACAGCAGCTTGTACCGGTGGGAACATGCACAAAGTTATAATACAAGATCAAACATAATTATACAACATTTGTCAACTTTTATAGAAATTATTCAGATCTTTGAAAGTTGTTACTGTGGAAAGGTTATGAACTGTAAACATCTTATCTGTTGTAGATAGCTCTTCGAGGGACTTCAGTTTGAGGGGACAAAGTTAACCTCTGACAGAATTCATGAGCTAACGGCTAGTCAAGGGCAGCACGGTGGAGCAGTTGGTGGAGCTGCTGCCTCTCAGCGAGCAGGCTGCCCCGGTTCAAATCCCGTCCGGCGGCCTTTAGAGTGGAGTTTGCATGTTCTCTCCGTGCATGTGTGGGTTTTCTCCAGCTACTCCCGTTTCCTCCCACAGACCAAAAACATGCATGCTAGACTGATTGGTAACTCTAAATTGTCCCTAGGTGTGAGTGAGAGTGAATAGTTGTTTGTCCTATTTGTCCCTGTGATGGACTGGAGACCTGTCCAGGGTGTGTCCCCCGCCTCTCGCACAGTGACTGCTGGATATGGGCACCAGTGACCCCCGTGACACGGAAAGGAAGAAGCGGGTAAAGATGGATTGATGGATGGCTAGTCGAGCAGAGGCCAAAGAGAGTTGCTTCTGTCTCTACACCACCATCAGTTTCTCATTACCCAGATATTCATGATTAATTCATAAAATACAAAGATTGCAATAAATCGTGTTATTTTCCAGTGAAAACGTTGGCCACAGCAGCTGCATTTTTGCCAAGTACCCGTCTCGTGAGAACTGATTTTTGTAGTAAAGGTTCACAGATTAGTGTGAGCGTAATACCTATGGGACTGAGTTTCTTGTGGCTCCTCGGACTGATGAAGTCCTTTGGATGAAGGACGAAACGTTTCAACACAAAGAAACCACCCAGAGGACCTGACTTAACTTTGTTGGATTTTTTTACCTGGATTATTGAGCATGAACTTCATGTTCACAGATTAGTGTTTATATGAACAGATAACATAGCTTTGAGAGTGGAGTCTTTTACTTTTGCTCTTTGACTTATTTGGACCAGCTGTAAGCTCATGAGTCTGGTCAGAACTTACCGGGTAGCCATTTTTCTCCAAAATGAGAATGCTAAAGGAGCCATCTACAACAAGTAAGACACTGACGTTTCATAACCTCTGCACAAAATTCCACTTTGAAAGGTCTGAACTATTACAGTATTTTTCTGCCTATTTATCGCAGGGGATTTTTTGTATAATTTGCATGACCTGCGACTTATACGCTGAAGCGACTCATTTATGGATTTTCCATATTTATAAACCAATTTTTGGCTGAGATATGACAGTTTTCATTAATTCAGACTAAAAATATTGAACACTACCATTTTCAGCCGCTAGATGGCACTCGAGCAGTATGGCATGCCGTTGTGTCAAGTAATATTTAAAAGTGGCTATTAATGACACAATCAGCTTGCCATAGACTGCCACCTTCGTCCAGCTCGCCTGCACCGCCCCAGCGAAATGCAGCTAATTTGACCATTGAAGTGCATTTATTAAGTAAAAGTCCAACTGAGACACAACTTTACTATAAAGTCGAATAACAAATAATTGTTTTTAGGTGGTTATCTTGTTAAATTTCGAAGAAATGCACAGCGAGTCCTCCCGTGCATGCGCCTACTTCCGCTTATCGACTTTTGAAACACAATTGATTTGACCGTCAAAGTGCATTTATTAAGGAAAAGTTAGACCGAAACACAACTTTACTATAATTTCGAACAAATAAATATTTGTTTTTAGGTATTAATCTTGTTAAAGTCCTCCCATGCACGCTCCGGCGGCCGCCTTTTGGCAGCCAATCGATTTTTGGCACAACACCGACCCACATTTTCGTGTTGTCACATAATAGATGCAACGTATACGACCAAGTGACGCATTTATGAATTTTTCCATTTTATTAGACATATTTGGACTGGTGCGACTTATAGGGCGGTGCGACGTGTACGGTGGAAAATACGGTAATTTAAAATGTGTCTGAAAACCTGAGGAGCTTCATATTTTTGCAAAAAAGAAGAAAAAAAAAAGCAACATCTGTCAGATCATCTTCGTGGAGCAGCGCCTCCAGTCTCCTGACCCACCTGAGTCTGTCCTCGTCCAGACCCTCTACGATGGCGTTTCTGTCGTTAACGATCTCCAACAGCTTCTCCATCAGCTGCTTTTCTTTCTGCCTGTCCCAGGCAGTCTTCAGGTGCTCTGCACAAGCACACAGCTTTTACTCTGACGCCAGCCTCGTGTCTGCAGAACACCAAGCTGGAAATGTTTCTCTGAAGGCCTCACCTGGTTTCTCCATTAGTCTCCTGAGGTCCTGCACCACACTGGGCTGCTCTTCCTCCAGGTCCTGAGTTCTTCCACTGAATTCAAAGAACAAACAAAAACATACACGTTTGTTTATTAGACAACAAAGAGTGCTGTGCAAACATCTCAAGTCTTTTCTCATTTCTGTATGTTTGACTCTAATACGTCTGATTTTCTTGTAAATGTTTAAAGTAGCCTAGATTTATAATTCTTCAGGTTTTTGTTTATTTTATTTTATTTATTTATTTTTTTTGGGGGGGGGGGCAGGTTTTTCACTGTTTTTTTCACTCATTTTCAGGAAAAAAAAAAAAAGGTTCATCGTCCAACAACTATGTTTGAAACCCATTCCAGCAGGTGTTTTTTTGTCTAGTGTGTTAGCAAAATATCTTGTATACCAGTGGACATGAACAAAGTCTATGCTCAATAATCCAGGTATACAATCCAACAATTTTCAGTCAGGTCATCTGGACAGTTTCTATTTTTTTCCCACCAGCAAAAAAAAAAAAAATAGAAACTGTCCAGATGACCTGACAATGAGCCATTTTCATTATGTCTGATCTTTTATTTTGAAAATCGTTTAAAAGCCGTTTTTAAAGAAACTTGCAAAGGTTATTTTGTAATGTTGTTTGACTTTGACAATGAACTAATGTCAATGTAATTTGTGTTTCCTTGCTTGTTAAAAATTATATGTCATGGTTTTGCCTTAGTTTCCTTTCCTCAACCTACAAGCACAGAGTGCTGCCAGGCCGGCTCTGTAAATAAGAACTTGTTTTTAGTGTTTACGCCTGGTTAAAAAGAGGTGAAATGAAATGAATGGATAAATCAGCCTCTTGATTTAAATATGTGTTTGGTCAGTGTGTGTGTGTGTGTGTGTGTTTGGGTGGGGGGGGGGTTGTCAGCTGCCTTGTTTTCTTGTTGTGAGATGGAGGAGGCAGGACACTGGGAACTCAAACTGTCAACCTTCTGGCCACAAGTCTGTTTGACTAATCACTAAATAGTGGCGTGCCCCCTTTTATTTGTGTATATGTGTGTGAGTGTGTGTGTGTGTGTGTGGGGGGGGGGGGTCTACTCACATGTATACCAGCTCAGACTCACGACGCATGGCCGCCTGCTTGTTTCTGATCAAGCTGAACCATTCGACCATAAGCTCATCCATGACCGAGTCATCTTTGCCCTCTGTGTCTCACACACAAAGTTAATTAGACACACGTCTCCCTTTAAATTTGCCTCTTTAAAAAAAAAAAAAACTCAGCATAAATATTTGGGATTTGTTTTCTTCACCTTCCTCGCTCCTGCGCAGCTTCATCTCCAGCTCGATTCCCGTCTTCTCCAGCTCGTTCAAATTGTTTTCAATTTCCTGAAGCTCTTTCATGATTTCCTCCCTGGGGATGTAGCCTGGTTTCGTCTACACGTGTGACATAAATACATAAACAAAGCGGTTAGAGGAAAATCTGATGAAATAACCGATTTTAACTCCAATAATCTAAAAAAAAAACGTATAAAACTGAGAATATCAAAAGCCTTTAGTAACAAAAGTTGTAATAAATATGACGCAACTATTTTTATAACAAACTAAAATACACTCATGACACTTTGACTCAAAGTTTAGTATTTTAATGGTTCTGTTCAGATTTATTTTAATTACAGATTTGGATGATTTTTGAGGTTTTTTGTAAACTCAACATTTTGTATACAGAAACCCTCAAATAGAAAAAAAAAACCTTTATCATGAGTCCGTTTGTTTTCAGAGGCAGCATTTTATCATCTCTGCTTGAGAAATACCTCAAATAAAATACCTTAGAGGTCTTTGCCTTGGTGCCATTGGTGACTGGATCTTTCTGGACATTTTGAAGTCCTATAGGGAGGAAAAAATCCACAAAGATGTCAAATGAAGAAAGTTAATGTTCGTTCAGTTCCATCGAAACCGAGCAAAATGGCCGTACAGTTGAGCCTGTTCTTACCCCGTGACGCTGCGGGAGTCGCAGGAATCCTGGTGTTGGAAGTGGAAGACATGAACGAAGGCACTGAGGTCTTCGTGGCTCCATTAGCCGACGGTTTAGGAGAGGACTGTGAAGAACCCGCAGGTCTGTGGATGGTTAGAAAAAAAAAAAAAGACAAATAATAAAAGAGCATATTTAACCACCTGTGCTCTGCTTTTCTACCGTTTTTATTTTTGATTCATGACTAAAGATGAAGTGTGGAGAAACAATGAGCATATGTTGCACCACAGAGAACTCTGCTCAGTCCTGACACCATTTGGGGCTGACATGCATGTGGCGGAAGACGAGAGACTGGGGGGCTATGACTGCAAATGATGACCGAGCCATTTGGAGGAGCAGCGGGTACAGGCTTCCTGTGGGAGGACTGGATGGATGGATGGATGGACCAGGCATCAGGAGGCAAAGGAAAAAGATCTCCAACTATTAATGCTTCATGATGTCAATGTGCTGAGTGCCCACCTATGTACAGACGCCCCCTGTTGTTATGGCAACAGGAACATGAGCCGAAATGGAGAGAGAACTCAGAAAAAAAGCCCCAAAACAACATCAATCAGTCGATAAATGAACTCTTACTTGGTTTCTTTGGAGACAGGTTTGAGCTTCGACCTCCAGTCTGCAGGAGACTCATTTTCTGAGACTGAAACAAACAAAAAGAAAGAAATTGCAAAAGTGCTGCTTCAGTTCTATTTTGATTTTATGATGGGGATAATATTAAAGGTCTGAATTCACTTTAAACTGACGTTATTGAAAACAGAAATATATAGTCAAGCCCAAAAGAAAAAATAAAGGGAGCAAACAAGGACTAGATAACCAAACTAAAACAGAGGGCTGACTGGCTACATTTCTATTCAAAGTGTCCAGATGCATTCTTAAAGCCAACACAAGCTCTTGTGATGAAGCCCGACTGTGTGTTGAAGTGTGACGGTCGAACTGGTGCAGGATTTATAAAAAAAAAAAATTAAAAAAAGCTCTTGGACTCTTCAGGGAAGTGAATTACTTTATTTTAGTTGCAATGATCATCACTGTGAAAACTGCGTCTGTAAAAGTATAAGTGTGGGCAAATCTCCGCTCCGAAACCAAACAATTACCGTATTTTTTGGACTATAAGACGCACCGGATTATATAAGGCGCAATAACCGAAACAAAACAGTCCGAGTCGTCAAACTTTATTCAACTCATTCACAATAACCACATAAAATCGGTTGGAGGTCGGTAAGTAAAAACAGAATTAATACACAAGGCGCACTGTTGATTTTTGAGAAAATTCAAGGATTTAAGTGCGCCTTATAGTCTGAAAAATACGGTATCTTAGCTATGTTTTGCCTCTGTAAAAAGGTACAGACTCACTCTTTAGCGGTTTTTCAATGTAAAACTGTATTAGCTGATTCATGGATGGCGACCAACCGGAGCACTGTGCTCTGTATCCTGGGCGCTGACTGGCTCAGTAACGTCGCAGACCGTCTGCTCTCTTTCGCTGGGCTCTTTGGTGAATTTTGTTTCAAGCCCTGCGATGCCACCAAAAAATTCTGCGCGTTCTAAAGTTTCAGGCAGCGAACCGAAGCGCCAGAGAAAAATGCTTACGATAAAAGACAAGGTGGAGCTTCTCGACTTGTTGAAGGGAGAACCTACGTGGCTGTTGGCCGCCGTCACATGATGAAGAAATCTACGGTTCGCTATATCGTTTAGTTTGATGTTCTGGCTGCTGTTTGATACGCTGTATTGTTTTGTATCATTACTGTTTAGCGTATATCTCAGACTTTCTAGTGTACTGTTTGGAGTTCCTTTAGTGTATATCTTAGTGCAGTGTTTTTCAACGTGGGGACCGCGGCCCCCCCAGTGCATCACGAGGGCCCCAGAAACCTGGAGAGATGAAGATTTTAAAAATAAATAAATAAATAGTAATAATAATAATAATAAAAATTACCCACTAGGGCAATCTGTATCTGTCATTTCCAGATAAACACGCTTGAGAGAGAGATTAGATTTCTTTTGTTTTGTTCTTCTGGTCAACAGTTTGTTGAAAAGTTGTTGTTTTTTTCAGTGGGAATATGTTTAAAACATGTTAGTTAATAACATTTTTTTATGCTCAGCAGCTTTAATAATTAATTGAATATAGTGAATAAAACGTTTCAGCACAAAAAAAGAAACGGTCCAGATGACCTGACTGAAAAATGTTGGATTTTATACCTGGATTATTGAGCATAGACTTTGTTGTTTTCAACCAGTTTGACAAGACTGTCAACAAGGAAGAGGGCCGGCAATGGAGGAGGGGGAGTACCAAAGAGACCATCTAATCACAAGCAGAACTGGTTTGTTCCACTTTGGAGTAAGCTGTTGGGGGAAGAATCAGTTTTGTGTTGCGTTTCCTTGACTAATGAAGCCTTCTGGATCGAAGGCGAAACATTTCAGCACAAAAAAAAGAAACTGTCCAGATGACCTTACTGAAAAATGTTGGATTGTATACCTGGAATATTGAGCATGGACTTTGTTATAGTGAATAAAAGTTAAAACATTCTAAAAGTTGATGTTTCTCGGGCTCGCGCTCGGCCAGAAGCTAATGCTGTTTGTGGGGCCAAGGCATGGGAAAGTTTGGGAACCCCTGTCTTAGTGTATATCTTAGATCCTTGTATACAGTTTCTTTTTATACTGTATATTTTTGCCATT
This sequence comes from Nematolebias whitei, assembly GCF_014905685.2. NCBI lineage: Eukaryota > Metazoa > Chordata > Actinopteri > Cyprinodontiformes > Rivulidae > Nematolebias > Nematolebias whitei. Next base: position 23,165,435 of record NC_056513.1, read on the forward strand.
TTTGGATGTAACTAGGACCTTGAGTACACAATTTCATTCCACCTCATGTACCACATGTGATGTGAATGACAAACTTGAACTTGATCAAGAAGGACGAGAAGAATATCAGGTCTACGGCAGCAGTGACTTACAACACCTCCGCAAAGAGGGTGGTTAGTTCCCACAATAAGACGACTGTGAAGACGGAATCTGCAGATTCCAACAGAACATTGGTAAGAACATTTCAAGAGTGTGGGAAGGGTTTAAAAAGCCTTAAAATATATATAAATATTAAAATAAATGTAGCGTTCCTACTTCGTGGTTTTTCACCTTTTGCGGTGGTGTCTGGAGCGTAATTTGTAATTTTTTCTGAGCAAATTTCAGTCCCATTCAGCCTTTTTAAACAGAGACTGGCCATACATCTTGTTTTCTTGTGTCGTGAACATGAATATAAAAGACTAATAGATGCTGTTTGATACCATAAATAGGTTACATATCTTGGACTGTAAACAAATATATAGCTGAATTACTAGCAGTGATGCTAACATGCTCATTTATGAAAGAGAGAGAGTTTCACCTGATGTGTTGGGGGAGGTTTTGTCGAGGTGTAAGCCTCCTCTGTCTGGAGTCCTGTCTGCGAGTCCTTTCTGGCCAAGCGGGCTGAAAGAAGGCTTCTGAGGCTCCTGAGGCTGCAGGTCAGCAAGGATCGATGGGTCTGCTCTCAGCCTCACCCTGCCCCTCACACCCCCCGTCTCCTTCTTAGTTGTCTCTACTTGAGCCTGAGGTCTGAAGAATTGAACAGTTAAATGCTACTCCTCACCAGCAGAGGTCAGGCTTATGCAAGATACCATACCAACTTTATTTATAGAGCACTTTAAACACCCACAGGACTAAAGTGCTGATGTACAGCTGCATGTCATAAAAATAGAATATCGTGGAAAAAGTTGATTTATTTCAGTAATTCCATCCAAAAAGTGAAACTTGTATATTATATTCATTCATTACACACAGACTGATATATTTCAAATGTTTATTTATTTTAATGTTGATAATTTTAACTGACAACTAATGAAAACCCCAAATTCAGTATCTCATAAAATTAGCACATTGTGAAAGGTTCAATATTGAAGAACGTGGTGCCACACTCCAATCAGCTTCTTAACTCAAAACACCTGCAAAGTCCTTTAAATGGTCTCAGTCTAGTTCTGTAAGCTACACATTCATGGGGGAGACTGATGACTTGACAGTTGTCCAAAAGACGACCATTGACACCTTGCACAAGGACGGCAAGACGCAAAAGGTCATTGCTAAAGAGGCTGGCTGTTCACAGAGCTCTGTATCCAAGCACATTAATAGAGAGGTGAAGGGAAGGAAAAGACGTGGTAGAAAAAAAGGTACAAGCAATAGGGATAACCGCACCCTGGAGAGGATAGTGAAACAAAACTTATTCCAATATGTGGGGGAGATTCACAAAGAGTGGACTGCAGCTGGAGTCAGTGCTTCAAGAACCACTAAGCACAGACGTATGCAAGACATGGGTTTCAGCTGTTGCATTCCTTGTGTCAAGCCACTCTTGAACAAGAAACAGTGTCAGAAGTGTTTCACCTGGGCTAAAGACAAAAAGGACTGGACTGCTGAGTGGTCCAAAATTATGTCTAATGAAATGTCTAATGAAAGTCTATTTTACATTTCCTTTGGAAATCAAGGTCCCAGAGTCTAGAGAAAGAGAGGAGAGGCACAGAATCCATGTTGCTTGAGGTTCAGTGTCAAGTTTCCACAGTCGGTGATGGTTTGGGGTGCCATGTCATCTGCTGGTGTTGGTCCACTGTGTTTTCTGAGGTCCAAGGTCAACGCAGCCGTCTACCAGGAAGTTTTAGAGCACTTCATGCTTTCTGCTGCTGACCAACTTTACGGAGATGCCGATTTCGTTTTTCAACATGTATTGGCACCTGCACACAGTGCCAAAGTTACCAGTATCTGGTTTAAGGACCATGGTATCCCTGTACTTAATTGGCCAGCAAACTCACCTGACGTTAACACCATAGAAAATCTATGGGTTATTGTGAAGAGGAAGATGTGAAACAACAGACCCAACAATTCAGAAGAGCTGAAGGTCACTATCAGAGCAACGTGGGCTCTCATAACACCTAAACAGTGCCATAGACTGATCAACCCCATGCCACACTGCATTGCTGGAGTAATCCAGGCAAAAGAAACCCCAACTAAGTATTGAGTACTGTACATGCTCATACTTTTTATGTTCACACTTTTCAGTTGGCCAACATTTCTAAAAATCCTTTTTTTATTGGTCTTAAATAATATTCTAATTTTCTGATATACTGAATTTGAGGTTTTCATTAGTTGTCAGTTATAATCATCAACATTAAAATAAATATACATTTGAATTATATATGTCTGTGTGTGATGAATTAATGTAATATACAAGTTTCACTTTTTGAATGGAATTACTGAAATAAATCAACTTTTTCACGATATTCTAATTTTATGACCAGTACCTGTATAGGATGTAAAATTAATCATGTTTTTGAGATTTGTTTTACTTACTCAGTTTTCTTGAGAGCTACATTTGTCCATGCTGGCTTACTGCTGTTATTGTTGTTCTCCTCTGACAGTTTTTTGGAGATGAAAGTTGCTGCTGAGGCTTTTGTCTTATTGCTGTCAACATTTTCCTGTTTTGTGGTCGCCCTGCCACCCACAGGAATTGTTTTAGCTGCGGCTCCACCCTTGTCTGTATCCTTAACATTGATAACCACAGTTACAGGCTGACCTGGGATCCCTTCTAGTCTCTTACCAGTCACAGCCTGACCTTTGTTTATACCAGTGCTGAAGGTTGTTTTCATTTTCTCGTCATCCTTTGACGTGTTCGGTTCAAGAAATTTTAGCTTGGTCTCCCGTGTCTTAGCTGCAGTGACAGAGGTAGGAGGCGATGTATGAGGAGCAGCTGTGGGAGCAGGGCTGATGGTGATAGTTGTGCTGAAAGTAGTGTCGTGTGAAGCTGTGGGTTTGGACTGAAAAGCTGGTGGACTTTCTTTAGCAGCAGAGTTGGGGCGCGATGCAGGCTGCAAAAAAGATGAAGTAGAGAATGCGTTGGAGCCTTTTGTGGTAGTGTCTTGTGAAATTGCGAGTTTAGACACAAACGCTGTTGGACTTTCTTTAGCAGCAGAAGTAGGGCTTGGTTTAGGCTGGGAAGAAGGTGCAGCTGAAAATATGTTGGAGCCTTTTGTAGTAAATGTAGTGTCACGCAATGCTGTTGGTTTAGACACAAAAGGTGTTGGATGCTCCTTAGTGGTAGTAGGGCCAGATGCAGGATGTGAGGAAGGTGACGATGAGAATGCATTGGAGCTTTTA
>NC_056513.1:23168792-23169595 GCF_014905685.2 Nematolebias whitei
ATGCAGGATGTGAGGAAGGTGACGATGAGAATGCATTGGAGCTTTTAGTGGTAAATTTAGAATCATTTAAAGCCATTGGTTTAGACACAAAAGGTGTTGGAAGCTCCTTAGCAGCAGCAGCAGGGCCTGATGCAGGCTGTGAGGAAGGTGATGATGAGAATGCATTGGAGCTTTTAGTGGTAAATTTAGAATCATGTAAAGCTGATGGTTTAGACACAAAGGGTGTTGGATGCTCCTTAGTGGTAGAAGAAAGGCCAGATGCAGGCTGTGAGGAAGGTGAAGTTGCAAATGCTTTGGAGCCTGTTTCAGTAAATGTAGTGTCACGTGATGCTGTTGGTTTAGACACAAAAGGTGAAGAACTTTCCTTGGCAGCATAAGGAGGGCGTGACAAATGCTGCGGAGTAGAAAATGCAGTGGAGCCGTTTGAAGGGGTGTCAGCCTTCTTTGATAACCACGCAGATCCCTGTTTAGATGGAGCGTGAGCCGCAGTCACTGCGTTAGCCGGTGTCACCGTGTTAGCCTTACTGGGTTCTGGTTGAGGATTGAATTTGGAAACATAGGAGTTTGTAGATAAATCCCGAAGTGCTGAGCTTGTATTAAGTGATAGTGACCTGAAATACACAAAGGAAGAAATAATGATGAAATTCTTCAGCAACGTCTACGTTCAAAGCTGCTGTTTTAACCTCAATATTGTTAAAATACTGCAAACACAACACTGTAAACAAAATTAAAAGTTTACTGGCTACTAGCTTAGTGTTAGCTTCTAAAGTGCTTGCAGCTAAAGGAAACATTCATTTTTATTT
>NC_056513.1:23169695-23174135 GCF_014905685.2 Nematolebias whitei
TCCCCCCCCCCCCCCCCCCAGAACAAATATGATGCATGTAGCTCCTGATAACTTTTACTTAACATATAAGTAACTTTATTATGGGTCACTTACAAGTTTTAAAATTTTCACAAGAATACAGAACATACACATTTTGAAAACCCTCCCCTCCAAAATTCAAATCAATTCAATTCAGTGTATTTATATAGCACCAAGTCACATCCGAAGTCATCTCAGAGCACTGAACAGAAACATTCATATATAAAAAGTAAGTTAATGGTGGTATTTATCTGAGGAGCAGACCGCTTTGAGTTTAACTTCATCACAGACTCTCATCCTGGTCAAGCATGAAGGTGACAGCGGAAAGGAAAAACTCCCTCATGAGGAAGAAACCTTTAGCAGAACCAGGCTTAGGACAAGCGTCCATCTGCTTTGACCGGTTGGGTTTGAGAGGAACAGGAAGAAGGAACAGATACACAATGGCAGGTCAAGAATCACATGTTAAGATAGAAATAATTTCAAATGCAAACTATTCATTTGTATGCATTTATAACCAATTAATTTTAAGAAATGTGGTCAATTTGTCCTCTAGTAGTCTAAGCCTATGGCAGCATAATAAGCCAACCCTAACTATAGGATTTATCAAAAAGGAAAGTCTTAATCCTAGTCTTAAAACTGGACCGTGTGTCAACCTCACGGACAGAAACTGGAAGTTGGTTCCACAAGAGAGGAGCCTGATAACTGGAAGATCTTCCTCCCATTCTGCTTTTGGAAACTCTAGGAATCACAAGTAAGTCTGAAGTCTGAGAGTGAAGTGCTCTGTTAGGAAAATATGAAACAACAAGATCTGTAATATAAGATGAACCTAGGTTGTTGAGAGATTTGTAGGTTAGAAGTAAGATTTTGAATTCAATTCTGAATTTGACAGGGAGCCAGTGAAGAGAAGCTAAAACTGGGGAGATATGATCTCTCCTACTAACTCTCATGAAAACTCTGGCAGCAGCATTTTGGATCAACTGAAGACGTTTTAATGAAGTTTTTGGACACCCAGATAAAACCATTGCAATAGTCCAGTCTAGATGTTATAAAAGCATGAAACCAGTTTTTCTAAATCATTTTTAGACAAGGTGTTTCTAATTTTAGCGATATTACACAGGTGGAAAAAAGCAGTTCTGTTAACATTTTTAATGTGGGGGTTAAAAGACATCCTGATTAAAAAAAAACAACAACACATGGTTTTTAACATTAGAGCAGGAAGCCAAATTAATGCCATCCAGAGAAGGTGAAAGGCTGCAACATTTATTCCTAAAATGCTCAGGTCCAAAAACCAAACCCTCAGTCTTGTCTGAGTTTCAAAGCAGAAAATTAAGGGTCATCCATGTTTTCATGTCTTTAAGACATATTTATAATCCAAGTAACTGACTGGATTCATTGGGTTTCATGGACAAATATAACTGTGTATCATCAGCAGCAATGAAAATGTATCCCATGTTGTTTAATAACTTTACTAATGGAAGCATTAACAAGGTAAAGAGTATTGGTCCAAGCACTGAACCCTGCAGAACTCCATGACTAACATTGGTGTAATAAGAAAATTCATTATTTACATCTACAAACTGGAATATATCAGATAAATATGATTTAAATTATTATGAGAGTCCTTACTTTGCACAGTTCCTGTGGTACAGCTTCCCATCCACTAGGTGTCGCTGCACCAGGTGAACATGTTGGTTACATGTCGTACATTTGTTGCTCAAGGTGCCGGTCTGAATGGATTTCCCAACATCCTGGAGGAGAGAAAGAAGGCCGTGTACAAGAGGGAACTTCCATTAGGTGCAAAAATGACCTTTTTAACTTTTGGCACAGTCAAAGCAATAATTCTAGTTATTTAGGTCACTTGACATGTTGAACTTCCTTTCTGCATTCTTTGTCAGAAAAAGCTTTTCTCGAAACAACAATTTTTTTAGACTTTAGGCATTTCAAACACTATGCATTCCAGTATTCATTTTATAATATTAATGCAGCAGTTTTCACCTGTGTTGGATTTCTGTTTGGTTTTGGGGAAGAAGAGGGTCTTGTGACATTGGAAGGAGGAGGAGGACTGTTTTCTCTAGTGGGTTTAGAAGTTGTAAACATCTTAGATACAACTGGCTGGTTCTTCTTTCCAGGTGGCTCATTGGTGATCGACTCTGCTGGACGCTTTATACCTCCCATACCTCCAACTGTGTGCAAACGCAGGCAGATGAGACGTGCAGAGACAGATGAAAGCAGGGGTGGACACAACCCCACAGTGGTAGTACTCACTGGGAGAGCGCCCGTGGAAGTAGTTGTAGTACTGCGAGACATACGTCAGAATACTGAGTCGGTCAGGGACTTTTAGAGCCACCATGTCTTCTGCATCTAACAGCGCTGGAATTCCCAATTCATCTTCTGCAACCTTGAAGGCCTGCAAATAAAAATCCCATTTACAGAATTTCATTCATCTGTTTTCTTTACTGTTTCTTACGTGGGGAAGCTAGCGCCAAGCTCAGGCAGTCACAGAGACAAATGATCATCAATAATTCACTCTCTCACTCACACCTAGGGACAATTTAAAGTGACCAATTAACCCAACATGCATGTTTTGGTCATAGGACCAAAAAACGGAGTTCCAGGAGAAAAACCCATGCATGCACGGAGAGAACACACAAACTCAGAAAGGGCCCAGACCAGGAGCTGAACCTGCGACCCTGTTGCTCTGCTGAGCCACCCAACACAGAATTTTCAGAATGCAAATACACACATTAGAAAATCATTTTCAAGTATGGAGTATTGTATAACTTCTCACTTCTCAGCGAGAAGGTTGCCGGATCAAAACCCGGCCTGGGACCTTTCCGCATAGACTTTTCATGTTGTCTTTGTGCATGCATGTGTCTCTATGATGGAACTGCAACCTGCACAGGGTGTACCCTACCTCTCGTACAGCGACTGTTGGACATGGGTTCTAGTGGCAAACAAGGAAGGAAGGAAGCAAGGAAGGAAGGAAAGAAGGAAGCAAGGAAAAAAAACTGTTCAGTGCGTGTCTTTACACTAATAATAAAAACTTAGATCAAATTCTGTAAAGTGTAGTATTGATGTAAAAAAAAGGGAAAAAAATCAACAGATCCTGAGTTGACTCACATTCGTCAATGCCATGGAAGCATAAAAAGTGAAAGTAAAAATACATAAATAACACGGAGAGGCATGCCAATAATCAGAGCATTTATAAGTCAAAAAGTAACCAGACCCATTCAATCTCTGTGCCTCCTAAATATCTTTTGGTGGACTTTCTGGATGGTGGTCCAGATTATGTTCTAATGAATTTTACTTTTTAATTTCCTTCATTATAAGCTGCAGCGTTCCATCTTTTTGTTAGTCCAACAACAAAGTGTCAGGAAGAAAATGAAATGAAAGTATGCAACCATGGAGCCATAAACACAACATGCCCACATTGAAACACTGTGCTGGTAATAATTTGTGTGAGTCAACAGAGCCTGTTGTTTATGCATCCACAAGTATTTTATGGCTGTAAGACACAACTTTTAATCAGCAGACTTCTCATTTCAAGTTTAATTTTATCTTGAAGAAAGAAACCATAATTCAGCCGAGTTCTTTTTCTACCAACTGTAAAAAAAGGCTTTTATGCGAGACAATTTTATCTCAGTCAAGTCTTACTAACTTTAGTACTTTTTATGGCTTCATTGACAGTGATATTTCACAACAAATCTCACAAAGATGGCAAGATCTATTAGAATATATTTTAAAACTCTGTTGGCAGAAAAACGTCTGCTTGTTTAAACTAACTGAATGAATGGGTCATTAACATGTTGAACAGGTAATAGCTATTTAAACCAGGTGTGTTGAGCAGGAAAGCATTCAAAACATGCAGGACAAAGAGTCCTAAGGTTGTTCTGCTTTAAATAATTAGATGACTTCACAGAGGTTATGATGAAATGCATTTAGCAGCATAATGAGGGAGAAAACATTGTGAAATTCCTACATGAAAGACAGTCAAAGTTTAATGATCATGATTATTATTAAACCAAACAAAGAGTAATGCTCATACTGAAGTCTGAGCACCACCCAAAAAACATGCAACGTTTCCAATATGGTAAACCGCAATGGCTAAAATTATTTTAGACTCATACATTTTGTTTATTTCTTTATTCACAGATTTTTTTTTTTCTAGATGAAATTTTGAAAAGGACTCATCAAAATCACTCTGCCAACAGAACTATGCTGCTAACAGGAGTAAGGACCACGCTGCTAACAGTACCACATTGCTAACACTACCATGCAGCTAATAGGACCACACTACTAACAGTACCATGCTGCTAATAGGACCATGCTGCTAAGAGTACCATGCTGCTAATAGGACCATGCTGCTAACAGGAATACACTGCTAACAGTACCCTGCTGCTAATAGGACCACACTGCTAACAG
>NC_056513.1:23174535-23174738 GCF_014905685.2 Nematolebias whitei
CACTGCTAACAGTACCTTGCTGCTAATAGGACCACACTGCTAACAGTTCCTTGCTGTTAATAGGACCACACTGCTAACAGTACCATGCTGCTAATAGGACCACACTGCTAACAGTACCATGATGCTAACAGAACCATGCTGCTAACAGAACCACGTTGCTAACAGTACCTTGCTGCTAACAGTAACTTTCTGCTAACAGAACC
>NC_056513.1:23174748-23180653 GCF_014905685.2 Nematolebias whitei
ACCACGCTGCTAACAGAACCACGCTGCTAACAGTACCACGCTGCTAACAGTACCACACTGCTAACAGTACCATGCTGCTAACAGAACCATGCTGCTAACAGTACCACGCTGCTAACAGTACCATGCTGCTAACAGTACCATGCTGCTAACAGAACCACGCTGCTAACAGTACCACGCTGCTAACAGAACCACGCTGCTAACAGTACCATGCTGCTAACAGTACCATGCTGCTAACAGAACCACGCTGCTAACAGTACCATGCTGCTAACAGGAGTCAGGACCATGCTGTTAACAGTGCCTTGCTGCTTACAGAACCACACTGCTAACAGTAAGTACCATGCTGCTGTAGATGTAGTTCTTTTTCACTTTTGGTGTCTTTTTTTGTATTTTTGTTGCATGCTTTGCTATTTCTTGTTGTTGTTGTTGTTGTTGGTTTTTGACCAGTCAAGATGGTTCTTCTCATCCTGGGCATTTCATTGCATTGTTGACGTATTGATCTGCATATGACAAATAAACCTAAACTTACCAGTAGTACAATTATTTGTTCCTTTGCCAAACAACATTTAAGTCTTAAAGTTTTACTGTTTAAAACCCCTATTACAATTCTCAAATCCATATTTTATTCATAACAGAGCACAGTAAACATGTAAAATGTTCAAACCTATAAATTGCAGTTTGGGGAAAAAAATAATTTGGATTTTTATAAAACGCAACACATTTCAAAAAAGTTGGGATAGAGCCACGTTAACCTCTATGAAGCATCCCGTCTTCTTTCAACTAAAGTCTGGAAATGTCTAGGACCTGAGGAGACAAGCTGGTGGAGTTTGAGGAGGCAAATGTCCTATTCTTGTCTGATGCAGGACTGTAGCCGTTTAACAATCCTGGGTCTTCTTTGCTGGATATTTTTTGTTTAATGATATATCAGATGTTTCTACTGAGGAAAGGTCTGGACTGCAGGAAGGTCAGTTGAGCACCCGAAGTCTCCAACTACGAAGCCATGCTGTTATAATGAATGCAGTCTTGCTGAAACATGCAAGGACTTCCCTAAGAAAAGGTATTGTTTGGGTGGGAGCAAATGTAATTTTAAACCCGTGTAAACTTGTCTGCACTTATGGAGCATTTCCAGAGGTGTAAGATGTCCATTGACAAAGCTAATGCACCCCCATACCATTAGAGAGGCAGGCTGGTGCTCGTGGTTTACAAAATAAATTTCGCATCTTGATTTGTCTGACCACAGAGCAGTTTTCCACTTTCCCTCAGTCCACCAGGTGTTTAAAATTAGTTTTGGTCCAGAGAAGACAGCAGTGTCTCTGGATGGTGTTCACATATGGCCTCTTTTTTGCATGATAGAGCTTTAGCCATCATTTTTGGATGACACAGTAAACTGTATTTATAGATAACGGTTGTGAAAATGTTTCTGAGTTCACACAGAAATAAATCAGACCTGGTTTGTGGCACCTGAGGATGTGAAGATCAGGTGGATCTGATACAGACTTTCAGTCTTGTCCTTACAGCAGAGATTTCTCCAGATTCATGAAATCTTTTTGATGATATTATAAACTTTAGATAATAGGATTTAACCTCAGACTGGTGAACCTCTGCCCATCTTCACTTATTAGCACCTCTTTAAAGTGCCCAGTCCTCTTATAGCCATCTAATTTATTGCAAAATGCTCCTTCAGCCGTTTCATATTCTTACCATTTACTTTTACAGCCTTTGTTGCTCCTGTTCCATCTTTTTGAGATGTGTTGCTTCCAAAAAAAAAAAAGTCAAAATGACCTGCTTTGTTTTCTTTTAAAAAAATGCACAATTCTTACGTCAAACAATTGAAGATTGGTATGTTCCACTGCAGATAAAATGTGAATTAATGTAATAGCAAACCATTCTGTTTTAATAACATTTTACATAACACATTTTTTCAATGCTAATCTACGCTCCTGTCAAATTATAACAAAGAAGAAGAAAACGCACCAAAAATCAAAGTAAAAGTCCCTTAACTTGAGGACCTGAGGAGAAACTGGGAGGTCAAGCAAAACAGGAATGCTAAGGTGCTGCATTAGTGCAGTTAGTGCTCTCTAATGTTTGACAGGAAGAAGTGAAATATAGTTTAAACAGATGGAAAACAGCCTCAGTCTTTGAGGTCATGTGTTCAAAACAGAACATTTTGAGCCAGAGGGAAAACAACAACTTTATTTTAAGTTCGTTATAGTGGATCAATCAATCTCTAACAAATTAAATGTTGCTGTTGATATTCTGGACCAGTATCATAATTCATAAAGCCAAAAGAAAATATATATTTTGTATATGTATATTATATATATTTTACTCTATCACGGTTTTTCAAAATAAGATTGGACATGCCATACTTATTGTCGGATGAGCCGCACGATAGGCATGGAATTTTTATTTAAAATAAATTATTTTAAATTATTTCGCACCTCTTGCACCTTTGTGCGGCCCACACTGCAGGATAAGCTTCCTGCTGCAGCTCAGTCCAGAGCGGAGAAGTGGGCGTGGCCAAGAACGCTTGCATGTGGCAAAGAGCAGAGGAGGCAGGGAGCTGAAATCATGACATTCTGTGGCTCTTTTAGAGCGTTTAGAGTTTAGAAACATTGTTTAGAATATTGCAAGAATGTGGGAAGGGTTTAAGATGCCTAAATATATAAATAAACTAGTACTTACTACTTGTACTACTATACACGCTCTAAAAGAGCACAGAAAGTCATGATTTCAGCTCTCTGCCTCCGGCTGTACTCTCGGCCACGCCCACTTCTCCGCTTTGCACAAGATCAGCTGATCAGCTGCAGGAGGAACCTTCTCCCACAGCTGTGGGCTGCACACAGGTGCTAAACCATTTAAAGTACTTTATTTAAAATTTTTAAATCGGGGCCGGCGCTTCGGTTCCTCCTGGGCTGTTCCGATTCTTTTAATCTAGGTTCCTGGTTGTGATGGCCGGCACTTTGACCGGGGTGGCTGCCGGCTTTCGGCGGGGGGTCGGCTATGGTAGTGTACGTGTGGTCATTGGTGGTGTAGGGCGGCGGTTGGGGGCGTGGCTTCGCCTCATCAGGGCACTGGCTGGTCTTCCTGTGTGGCATTTGCGGTGGGGGTGCTGTGTGTGTGGGGGGTGCGTAGGTGGTGTGCTGGGGCGTCTCCGGGCCTATGGTGCGGAGCTCTTGATGTGAGAGCCGGCCCTCCTCAGCTGCAGCTCCCTGCTGCTCTGCCCCTTGGGCTGGGGCCGGCCTGTGGTCGCTGTCAGGTAGATTGTGCATGCGGTCGGCCCGACAGAGATTCTGTCGGGCTATCTGTGTGTGCCTGTTGGTTGCTCAGGTTGGGTTTTTGGTGGTCCCCCTCTCTTAGATCAATTTGGGCCCCGCGTTTGGTGTGGGGCCCACTCCCCCCGGTCGTGCCCCCCTTTGGCGGGGGGCCCCCTTGCCGCCGGTGCATTGGTGGCTCTCGCCGTCTGGGCTGGGTGGTGGGGTGTACGTCGGTCCGCCCTGTTGCTGCCTGGCGGGGCCTAGGTGCCCTGGCTCCATCGGGGCTCTGCTGGGGGGTGGTATGGCCTCGGGGCTTGGGGCTCGGTGTCCATGGCCGGATCTACTTGGGGGGGGGGGCATGGGTTGCCGGCCGGACCTGTGGGCTCGTCGCTGCAGCTTCCTGGAGGCTCTGCATTGTGGGGGCTGGGGTCACCCGGTTCTTTCCTCTGCTCCTCTCTGGGGGGGTGCGGTTCTCCCTGTTGGGAGACTCCTGGGGCTCCGGGCCTGTGGGCCGCTGTGTGTCTGTGGCTCCGGTCCTCCCTATGTTGCCATTGTGTCCTGGGGGGGCGGGTCTGTGGGCCCCCGCGTCCACTATTGGGCATTCTTTTGGAAAAATCTGGTGGTGGCGGGCGTGCTTGCGCGGGTGTTTGGATTCAGGTGCTTTGACAGATGCACGCTAGGTTGGGTAGTGGTGGAAGCTAGATGATTCCTTGTGCGATGTCGAATGTTTCGTGGTGATATTGTGGGTGGCATTGTGCTGTGCATGTTGTTTTGTCATGGTGGTCTCGTTTTATCTATTTCTCTTTTATTTATTTATTTATTTATTTACTCTCCTTTCTTCTTTTTCTTAAAAAAAAAAAAAAAAAACCATTTTAAATCCATGCGGATTGTGCGGCTCATCCATCTATCAGCCAATTATGTGTCATGTCCAATATTATTTTGAAAAACCGCGATAGAGCGAGTCCGAGAAAAACGAACTGCCAAGTAGCGAGGGACCACTATTATTTTCTGATTAAACTTAGTGAAACAAAAGTAAAAGAAGCCAAACTAAGAACTTCTTTTTGGATTATTCAAATTGTAGTCTTGGAGTTGCAATGTTGTTATTATTCTCCATACAAAAACATCAGGCTATCTTTTAGAAAAGAGATCGTTTCATCCAACAAGTCTTCACAAAGCAACCCTCCATTATTTTCCTTACAGCTGTACTTGCTGAGATCCATGTAGATATAAAAAGAGAAGAGGAAATGCTTGAGCTATTAACAGAAATGCATGTCAATCATAGAAAAAAAACAACATGTCCTACCAGTTTGTTGTTGTCATAGACATTTTCCTTCCTCAGAGAATCAAAATCACTGGAAGAGAATAAAACATGAGTAAGAAAACATGTGCTTAAACTTCCATTTCTTAAGAGTAAGCATGTGTCGTTTAGTCACGCATGGTTTCCTCACGTCAACATCGTGACGTGACTGACAGGTCAGCAGCTCCGTCACTGATCCCAAACAGAAACCAAACAAAGCTCGGCCTGAAATCACCCCGGGGTCAAAACTCAGCTAAGCCTTTCAGCTGCGTTTACCGTCTGTGTGGACATTAAACGCACCGCTGCAGCTGAACCTGCAGGGCACAAACATGAAGCGGATTGAACTCCTCCGAGACAAAACCAGGAAGAGTCTGAAAAGTGTTAAAAGTTTATGGTGACGACTTTAGGGTTTGAAATATCTGACAAATTAATCCAAGACGAGCCATCAGCAGATTATTTATTCCAGCATAACTTCGAAGCACTATATCACTTCTTGATGGGAAACTTTCTATTAGGGCTGAGATTTATTGGTTGACTTCTGATACTCCAGCTTTAAACTGGAATAAATGACGTCAAGGACGGACAGAACCACTTCAGTTCCTTGGACAATATCTCTTCTATGAATCATATTTTGCTTCCATTACATCAGATGTTTATTCTCCAGCGTTGTGGAGATTTTCCAAACTTTTTGGGAGAACATTGCTTGCATTTTTTTGCTCATTATCAGCCCTTGTATCTGACAGGGCTTCTTTTTTTAGGCTTATTAAATGCTGACCTCTAACAAAAACATCTAACTCAAGGGATGAACTAGTGTTGCGCTAACGCGTGAAAGCAGAAACATTTTAAATTTGATCTTCGAGCATGTTACGATCATCAGCTTGCCACAAATACATATTTTACCCACTTTTTTGTTACACTGCAAACACATCAGTTTGAAAGGCGTAAAATACAAGTCTGCACCCAGTGGTCAGAAACAAATAGCCCGTCGCACAAACACATCCAAGAGATGTAAAAGAAAAACGAGAAACTGACGCAAACATTTTGAACAGCAAAGGATCAGTTTCAAAAATGTAAATACCTAAAAAAGAAAAAAAGAAACCATCCTGGTGCATGCTCAATAATCCAGATAGAAGAATCTAACAAAGTTAACTTGTTGAAACGTTTCATCTTCAATCCATAGGACTTTGTCAGTCTGAGGAGCTGCAGTATAAATAGCACCTTCTCATAGTGGATCAACCAGTTCACTGCTGACAGACAAAACCAGCTCATCCCGTGATAAAGGAGGACCATCAGCCTAACGATGGATTGTTAGTGCTCACGTGATGAAGGAGGACCATCAGCCTAACGATGGATC
>NC_056513.1:23180663-23180866 GCF_014905685.2 Nematolebias whitei
CAGCCTAACGATGGATCGTTAGTGCTCGCGTGATGAAGGAGGACCATCAGCCTAACGATGGATCGTTAGTGCTCGCGTGATAAAGGAGGACCATCAACCTAACGATGGACCGTCAGTGCTCACGTGATAAAGGAGGACCATCAGCCTAACGATGGACCGTTAGTGCTCACGTGATAAAGGAGGACCATCAGCCTAACGATGGA
>NC_056513.1:23180876-23187953 GCF_014905685.2 Nematolebias whitei
ACGTGATAAAGGAGGACCATCAGCCTAACGATGGATCGTTAGTGCTCTGATGGCCGCTTGTTATTCACAGAGGGCTGAGTGACATAACAGCACTGGGGGACAGTTGAACACGGAGGCCTTCGCCGCTGTTTAACCTCCTAAGACCCGAACTCTTGCATATGTGGATGCCAGGTCCTAGGAGGTTAATGAGACCCTGCATCCACGTTACATTTTGGCTTTGTTGTACCTTGTACTTCACTCTGTTCAATGGAGTTTTACACTTTGTTAAGCCATGTTCACGTTATTGTGTTATGCTGTAAAATAAGCCCATCGTCCCCATCTGAGGACTTTTTTTTTTTTAACAAAAGTATGTCATAACCATGTAACAAAATACAACTTCCTCTTTGAAGAGGAAGTTTTATTTATACACAAATCAGGTCCATCTAATCACAAACATCTCAGGAGGTTAATGGTTGTTAGGCTGATGGTCCTCCTTGATCATGTAAACAGCTAGTTTTGGATGTCTCAACAAACTGGTTGCTCCACTATGAGAAGGTGCTATTTATAAGAGTGAGTTTATTGCAGCTCCTCAAACTGATGAAGTCTTCTGGATTAAAGATGAAACGTTTCAACAATTTTTTTTAATTTTTTTTTATGAATCCATCCAGAGGACTTGACTTAACTTTGTTAGACTAAAGGGGGGGGAATTAAGCTTTCACTTGGATGTGTTGGGCATGTTTAAAAAATATTCTAAAGCTCAGGGTTTATTCCCTTTAAAACAAAACAAACAATTAGTGAACCACCCTGTCTTTAAACATTTGTTTTTGTTGTTTACAGCTCCTAAATCACAAGAACTTGTTCTATCAGATTGTCAAATATTCTTCTTGGTGAAGTCAAATCGATTTGATTAATTAATCAACCGCAGCTGTTTTGTGTTGCGTTCATACTGGTCCCCAGTTGCAGAGCCACCAGCTGAGGTTTTTCCATATGTTCTGGTGTCTACAGCATGATGTTTGGATCTGGATGTTTGGATCTGGTTCGGTCACCCAGTCGTGGTACTCACATGAGGTCGGGTCTGTGTCTGTGGATGAGCGCGCAGAACGCCAGGCCGTCCCTGAAGGACGTGGTCATGTTGGTCACGGACACGTCCCGGTATCCGTCACACTGGACCCGGCACCACTGCTGCAGAGCCTTCACAGCCGCCATCCCGGAGCTCCGAACCGAGCTCACAGCCTCCCAACTCCTCCACGGACCGACAACGAACTCCGGAAACTTTTTTTTGTTTTGTTTTTTTTCACAGCAGCTCGGACACGCTGGATCCACGAAAGACAGGAAACCCCAGTTCGGTGAGTTTCAGGGAATCACCTATATTGGTCCGACTGTGGAAAGAAACTGGACGTGACACCTGACGAGATGTGGGTGGAGTTTTGTCGTCTTCTTCAGCTCTTCCTGTCCGTCATCAAAATCCACGCTGCTGAAACTCCAGGGCCGTAGATAGGATTCTACGGGCCAGTTTCAAGAGGCACCAGGGGCAGGGACCACCCCTAGAAAGACCTTTTTTAATGGGTTTGTCTCGCTGTTACGATGGAGCTTTAAAACCACGGCACTAGAAAAAAAAATAGAAGTCATTGAATTATGAGAATAAAGTTTATTTAAGTCTTATTATTATGAGAATAAAGTCGTAAGAGACTTTTTTTTTTTTGTGGCTCTCGTTTATTTATTTTTTTCCACCAGTCAGATCCACGACACGACCTGTCAATCAATCCAGTAGGTAAATCTGGTCCTCTGGACATTAAAAAAACAAAGCAAAGCAAAACGACAACAAAAAAATATATAGAAACGTTTCATCTTTCATCCAAAAGACTTCCTCAGTCTGAGGTGCTGTATCCAGTTCAGTCTTATAAATAGCACCTTTTCAGAGTGGATCAACCAGTTTTGCTGCTGACAACCAAAACCAGCTGCTCACATGACCAAGAAGGACCATCAGCCTAACAATGGATCATTAGCACACTGATGGCTGTTTACTGTTCACAGAGGGCTGAGTGATACTAGCAATCACAGCATTGTAAGAGGGGGACAGTTGAACCCGGAGGCCTCCACCCCTGTTTAACGATGGACGATTTCTTTTCACAAAGATGGCCTCCTTTACTCCTCTCTCAAACCATCGTTCCTCGCTATCCAGGATGTGAACATCTTCATCCCTGAAAGAGTGACCGCTGGCCTGGAGATGAGTGTAGACCGCAGAGTCCTGGCCTGATGATGTTGATCTTCTGTGCTGGGCCATCCTTTTGGCCAGTGGCTGTTTAGTTTCCCCGATGTAAGACTGACCACAGCCCTCCTGACACTGAACAGCATACACAACATTGCTCTGTTTGTGCCGGGGGACTGGATCTTTGGGATGAACCAGTCTTTGCCGTAATGTATTTTGGGGTTTAAAAGCCACTGGGACGTTATGTTTAGAAAATAAACGTCTCAGTTTCTCTGATACTCCCTCAACATATGGAATGACCACTGGTCTGGGTCTGGGTTCCTCTTTTTCACCTGTTGGCTGACTGGAGTCCTGTTTGGGTTTCTTCTCTGCTTTCAGGAAGGCCCAGTTAGGATATCCACATTGCTCTAGAGCCTGTTTTGTGTATGATTTCTCCTTCTGCCTGGCTCCTGAGCTAGTGGGGACGCTGTCTGCTCTGTGATACAGAGTCCTGATGACTCCTAACTTGTGCTCCAAAGGGTGATGGGAGTCAAACTGCAAATACTGGTCTGTGTGGGTGGGTTTGTGGTACACCTCGGTTTGCAAATGTCCTCTATCAGAGACTGAGACCTCACAGTCCTTGTTGACGTGTTTCAAATCAGTCTGCTGTTGAGTTCCCAGCATGGCTTTACATACAACATGGACGGCCATCATCATAAAACAATTGATCATCAGTGCATAACAATCAAATGTTCTAGGCAAAATGGCCGCTTGCTACTCACCGAACCAAGGACACTAATGAGCGATTGTTTTAGACTGTCCTCCGTGTTGCATGTGTAAAGTCATGCTGCCTGAAAACTCAACAGCAGACTGGTTTGAAACATGTCAACAAGGTGCTACTTAATATGACTGATCCTGTTGGCAGGCTTAAGACTGATGAAGTCCTTTGGATGAAAGATTAAATGTTTTCTTCCGAAAAGGAAACTGTCCAGATGACATGATTTAACTTTTTTGTGATTGTCAGTCTTTCCATTGGGTGATTCCACCCACTTACAGCACGGTTCTTTGGGCCTACTCCCAACAACCGGGGTTCCAGGGAGCGGAGTGGAGCTGAAGTGCTGATGTCAGCAGACTGCAGGTCAATAAGCGGTTCTCCTTCACAAGCGTCAAACCACCATTTTTAAACCCCCTGTTTCAGTTCAAACAGTAAGTCCTTTTCAATCGCCATGGACGCTAACATTGAATGAAAAATGTGCTCTGTCGTGTATCTAGCATTAATTTTAAATTGCTTTAGGGCTCAACAGAAGCAGCCATTGTGGGTTTAAAAAAAAAAACAGCTATTAAATCTACATAAATGTAGTTTAGCTCGTGCAGGTCACGACAGATGCAGTTTTCTAGCGTCGACCAGTATGATCTCTGATCGTCCAATCAAAGTATGTGAAATTTCTGATGTCAAATGCCTGCTAGAGGGCTCCAGTGTCACCAACCCCAAAACTGATTGGTTAAAGCAACAATTTGATTGACATTTATTTTAAGCTACAGCTGTCTGCACTGCTGATTCTGAAGGCCTCAAGGCAGATTTCTTTGACCCTATAGCAATGATGGTCGAAATACGATCGGATAAACGCTCTATATAAACGTATGCCACAGGAAGCTGCGCAACCAAGAGAAAAACTATGAAATGAAAACGACAGACAATTCTGAATAACTACATATTAATAGAAAAAATAAATTAAAATGTAAGTTCATGATTCTGATAGTGTTTAGGCCAGCAGAGAAGGCCCACAGCTGTAATATATTGATTTAAAACAGCAACATGTAATCCAACACTGGTACTTTTTTTGATTTATTTTTTTAATTCAACCGTTATTGATGCAGGTTAGTCTCACTGAGTCACGAGGACTCATTTCCTGTTTTAGACACACAACATATAGAGTACAGACAACAATATACAACAATAAAAAGCACTTTAAAGTAAAAAGTAGTGTTCTAAAAACAATAAATCAAGAGGATATGAGGAGGTGTTTTTGTAAAGGTATTTTTGGAACCAAAGTCTGTGCAGTGGGGCTTAAATTCCCACCCATTCGTCTCAAACACATAGTGTTAGAAATAACTAGTTCCAGTACAGCTAAACATGTTAGAAAATTTAATATGCAAACTAAACTAATGCACAAGATGTCCCGTTTGGTTACATGGAGGGGGAAGGACCTAATACTTGTTTCTGAAATCAGCCGACGGGGAAGCAGGTCCTGCTCTGACTCCAACTTCCAGGTTCTGCTCAGAGGTTTACGAAGAACAGTCTATTATTGTTATTGATTTAATATGAGGATGCTTTGGATTCCTTGGACCAGAAACTAAATGAACTCACAGCTGCTGTGGGCCTGTTTGTGATTTATTTGCAATCAAATCAAGCAGCAGTTTCCTGTCATAACTGGTACTCTTAGGATGAGAGGGAGCTCAACATTCAACTCCAGCATCTCGTATACCTCCAATGGCTGACACCTTGTTAGACGAGGTCACATGAAAATGCTTTATATTTCTTACTAACAGCAGTTAACTTGGTTTTTTTTTTATATGTGAAGATGCTAACAAAACATATTGAGAAATAAAAATAATAGCAGAAAGAGAATCACTTGTTCTTGGATACGTTCAAGCTAGCATTGGTATTTCACAGCACAGTTAGCTGCGTAGGGGTGTCGAACTCGGTTAGCAAAAGGAGCCAGAATTTAAAAACTTTGTCCGAGGCACGGGCCACTTTCAGCTCAAGTCAGATACCTGAAATATTTTCTTGGTTGCAGGTTCATGAACAAGAGTTTGATCGGTCTCCGTCGCTATTTCCACATCAGGATCAATAATGATAGAATGATCCAACCGTCTGGCTTCAAAGTTAGCCAGCTGGGAAGAGAAGCCTACACTAAATGATGTATTTATCAGTTCTTTTAAAGAAAAACTAGGAAAATATACAATATTTTACATTTAAATTATCATCTTGGTGGACCAGATTTGTCCCGCGGCTCTTGAATTTGACATGTGAAAAGTCCCATGAGCCTTTGCTTCAAAGTAAGGCTTGTGAGATACGACTCATTTATTGATTCTTTTTTCCTATTTCTCAGTCAGTTATGCAGATAAGTCATATGGAGTGTGTTATAATGTTTTAATATTAGTGCTGCCAAGAATATGGCAATAAATTGCAATTATAATAACTTTTTATCAGGCAGTGAGTGACATTCAGTCAGTGTTAGATGCTTAGTCAAGCCAATCATTTGTGAGATCAATATTACAGTACTATGTTGCAGGTTTTGACCACAGTTTTGTGAACGTGCCCTGCATGTGGCTGGATCCCCTGAGGTAAGACCATGATCCTGCACTCTACAGAGCCTTTCTATACCACCTAAAACAAAATCTATTGTTTCATCTGTACACGTGTGTACTGAATACATGACGTCCACTGTGGCTTTTGTTTAACTACTTTAGAAGCACTAAAATAAAGTGTGAATGGGGTGTGGTTCAGTTAGCCAGCTTGTCCAGTCCTGTTCAGCTAGGTGTGCTGAAGAACGGGGGTGGTTTCTGCTCACAGTCACCTGACACGTGCTCAGAAAGACAGCAGGGCTGATAACACGGAGGAGACCGCTGTGTTTTGATCATTCGAACATGTAAATACCTGCAGATAGCACTGTGTTACTCGGTTACGTCATCTCTTGTTTCTATGTGGCCCTCTTTTATCAGCATTAAAAGCCAAGCAGTGGATTTTAATACATGAGGTGTTATTGTAGTTGCTTGGTTGAGAAACGTAACAAACATCTTTCATAAGGACGTTGCCTCTGATCCAACCATCTACAGCGTTGAAGGTTTCTGAGACAGTTTAGCAATCATTGACTTTTTTTTATATTATATCATTTCAACAGAAACCACTGAAAATCATTTTTGTGGCTTTCCAACTACAATTAATTCAATTCAATTCAAAATTAAAAAATACTTTATTAATCCCAAAGGGAAAATATTTGTTGTTGCAACTCGTTATCCTGATTTCATTAAGAGATGTTATAGATGCTGATGGCTGTAGACAGGAAGGATCTCTTGTAAAGGTCCATCCCACAGTGGATCCTGAGAAACTGGCTGCAGATGCCGTCTAATCTGTCCACCCAGACTCAGCTGGCCTCTCGGTTCCCCTCGGGCTGTAGGACCACCCGAATGTTGGGCAGAACTCCTCCCAGAGCGATGAACACTCCTCCCAGCAGTTTGCTGAGCTCCTCGTCACTGCGAGCCAACTGTACGTGCCAAGGGACGATCCTGTCCTTCTGCTGTCATGAGCCGTGTTTCCTGCTAGTTCCAGGATCTCAGTGATCTGGCACTCGAGCACAGTTGGCAGGTAGATGAGAATGCGTCCACAGAACATCCTTTTCAACTCACTTCAGATTCGGGGCTGTAGTTGAGATATTATTTGAGCTTTTGAGATGTTAATCAGCTGCTGTTGGTTGTAGAAAACTGCCTTGTTGTCATGGTTACGCACCATAACAAATGTCTAAAATTAAAAAAATTCTGTAAAAATCCTTCCAGCTGCACAGCATCCGATACCAGAGGAAACGATCATTCAAAAAAATGTGATTTACATCCAGAAAAAGAGGAATTAAAGTTTCCAAAAGCAAAATTTCAAAATGAAAGTAACAGAGCTGCTCCAACATGCAGCCACCTTGAGCGGCGCAATTCAAGCAACGAACGAACATTAAACGTTATATTTAACATTGTTCGGTTAACTTTAAAGCAAACATATTATGCTTTTTTTTTTCACAAAAGGGCACATTTACCCACAGTTACACAATTACAAGTACCACAATACAGGTCCTTCTCATAAAATTAGCATATTGTGATAAAGGTCATTATTTTCCATAATGTAATGATAAAAATGAAAC
>NC_056513.1:23188353-23195080 GCF_014905685.2 Nematolebias whitei
CCATAACACCTCAGCAGTGCCACAGGCTGATTGCCTCCATGCCACGCCGCATTGAAGCAGTCATTGATGCAAAAGGATTCCCGACCAAGTATTAAGTGCATAACTGAACTTTGTCTCCTGTTAGTCACTATTGAGCACGTTGCATCAGAGGTCCTGCTGCTGTTCACTTTTATATTTTTTTATATTTTTTTATATAACTAGTTGTGTTAGTTTATTTTTGCTAATGTTGTTGTTTGCTGCAATTTGAGTAGGAGTGTAACGCAATTTCAATTTCTATGTATGTCCTGTACATATGCAGAATTGACAATAAAAATCAATCAATCAATCAATCATAATTATTTGAAGGTTGGCGTTTTTTTTGTATTAAAAACACTTGTAATTTCATTGGTGAGATGAAATATGCTAATTTTTTGGGACAGGCATTTTGGGTTTTCATGAGCTGTATGCCATAATCATCAGTATTAAAACAATTAAAGACCTGAAATATTTCAGTTGGTGTGCAATGAATCTGAAATATATGAAAGTTTCATTTTTATCATTACATTATGAAAAATAAAGACATTTATCACAATATGCAAATTTTATGAGAAGGACCTGTACTTTTGTCCACCACCTGCCTTCAGAGCTCTTTTCTTTGGAGGTAACTTTAAGTAGTCTTGGGGCAGTATCTTACGACTGTGGCTGTTGGAGACACAGTGACTCAAAATGCATTAAAATAGGAAAAGTGTGCAAAGTTGTTTTTGAGGCTGTGTACATTGATTGGTTTCCCACTTCAGCTCACATCGTACCCGTTTCAGTCTGCTATGTACCCATCCTGGCAGATGACCACTAATCTAATCTTTTTAATTAGCATATTCTTAGTTTAGCGTATTTCTTAGTTCATATCTTGGATCTTCTTACTGTTTTTCTTTTACAGTTTATTCTTTTGTTGGATGTAATTGTGACCCTGAACACAATTTCGCTCCACCACATGCGATGTAAAGACAATAAAGAAAACCTTGACCTTGACATTAATGACAATAGGCAGATTTGAACCATTGTTTTTAACTAATTAGTAAGCTGGTAAACTACAATGGATGGATGGTGTGTTTTCTGAGGATTTAGGCCAGAACATTTCAGGCTGTCAGGGTTGCCAGATAGGAAATGACAATCTATTGTACTGCTGCTTTAAAATGATTGTATTTTGACCTAAATAATGGAGTCTGCTAAGTGTGTGTGCACTTTCTCAACCAACCAGTGGTGGTTTCTGATATGAGCAATTTTTTTTTTCATTTACCCTTAATTTATACAGATTAGTCTCATTGAGAGACCTGTTTTAGACATACAACATATAGAGTGCAGACAATAGACAACAAAACAGCAATTAAAAATAAAATTAAAGTAGTGTTATAAAAACAGTCAAATTAAGATGCCTACAGGGGACATGGTGGTAAGGGACAAGAGGGAGGGGGACAGCACTCAGTCTGACTGGATGGGTGCGATAAATATATGTGGGTGGTCGTGTAAATAAAAACATGTTTTTTTTTATGATGTATGGAAATACCAAAACTATTGTAAATTTGAGTTTTCTTAAACTATTTATCAAATATGTAGACTCTAAAACTATGGTATAAATATGATAAATATTGTATATTTGGCAACAGTGGGGGCTGCAGCCGCCAATGTTTTTTGTCATAAGGAGAGTTTTGAGAAACAGCTCGTGTTCTAGAGACATGGAAAGTATTTTTTTTAGCATGTTCAAAATTCAGTTGACAAACTGTGAGCCTCTGCAACTTACTCAAGGATGCAGAGAACCTCTGAACATTTTGAGACATTATTGGGATGTTCTTAGGATTCAAGTTTTTTTATTTGTCATACACACTACATGTGGCACATGTGGTGGAACGAAATAAGTCTTAACAGCCTCAGGGTAGAAGCTGTTCCTCAGTCTAGTGGTTCTACATTTAATGCTCCTCAAACTCCTTCCTGAGGTGATTGGGGCAAAAAGTGTGTGTGCTGGGTGAGTGGGGTCCTTCATGATGCAGGTGGCTCTCTTCCAGCATCTAGAGGTGTAGATGTCTGTGATGGTGGGGAGGCTGACTCCAACAGACTTCTGTGCAGCCTTCACCACTCTCTGCAAAGCTTTTCTTTTTGCATTTTTACAAATGCTATTCTTTATATTAGCTCCAGTGGTTACAAACCAGTGAAATATTTGTTTTTGCAGAAAAATTCAACTTCCTCCATTATTTTTTTTCACCCCTCTCAAAGGAGTCGTCCAAGTTTGTTGCATGAACTCGAGTAGCAATGGTGCCACATTATTACTGCAGGTGCAAGCTCGTATGATGTGTTGAAGTTTTCAAGGTTTCCATTAATGAACATTTATATTTGTTAATTTTGTTTTGCTGGTTTTTGTTAATGAGCTGATAAAAGGTTTTAGTGTTGGGATACAAAACTCACAACAAAGGAAGAGAAAGGAATTAGTCGCTCATTTGTTTCCTGAAGTTAACTGCTTTGTTTCTGAAGACTCTGCCGTTATTACCAAAGCAAACAGTTTGATTGTTCCATTTCCAAGGTACAGTGAAGGCAGCATGGTATGAAGCGAAAGTTGTTGGGTGATAAAGATAAGGAGGCCAGATTATTTGTCCATGAGCCGAGAGAGTCTAAACCACTAAAATATTTATAACTGATAAAGAGCTGAGGACAAAGAGCATTCAGATTTTCACTGTTCGGAGTTGGTGTTGATTTACTTCTAACATTAAAAAATATATGAGAAAACTCTCATTCCAAGTCATAAAATTCTCTTTTACAACTCTTACCTCTTACTCTTTCAAGATGGGGTTTCAAATCCGATGAGAACATTATGAAAATATGTTGTTGTGTGAATGAATGAAAGTGAATGTGTTCTGTGTGATTTTATCAGTAGGTTAGTGTGGTAATGTGTAAACAGTGAGACTTTGAATCATAATGAGGTTAATGTGCTGTTGAGACAGACAGGCCTCAAGATTTATTTATTTTTTTATATTTTTAATTTTTGTTTTATTGAAAAAAAAAAAAAAGCCAATCAAAAATAGAAATATTTGGAAAATTAGCTGCTTGTTTTTAAACTGAGTTATGCTTTTCTTTGTGCAACGACGGTCATCGTAAAAAATACTTTTATGTCACTGCCAGACACTTGAAGACGGACGATTCCTGAGTGAGCCGTTTGGTGTCTGAACTGTCTCTGGTTTACCAGAGTACACATTAAACTTCTGTCTGAGAACTTATCAATAACACAAATGTCTTAAAATAAAATAAAAATCAACCCTACAGGTGTCCCTGTCACCGAGGGATTTGAATAGTGAATGTTTGTAGATTTTTTTTAAATAGATTTTTCAGATTTATCTGGACTGGAATTGAACAGGTAATGTACGTAAACCTTAATGTTTTTATCCTGATGCATGCTCAGTAATCCAGGTGGATAAATCCAACAAGGTTGAGTCAGGTCCTCTGGACCGTCATCTGTCCAGAGGACCTGACTCAACCTTCTTAGATTTAATGTTTTTGGTGCAGTATATGAGTAGGAGTTGCACTGTGTAGAACAAGAGAGGTGATTTTATTTTATTGTATTTATTTTTTGCTTGTCTAAGGCAGAGTAACAGATCCTGGCAAGTGGTGGGAGCAATTTTTACCCATGACCAGGCACAATGGCAGAGCCAGGGGGTGGCCAGTGGTGGCCTTGGCCACCATAGATTAATCTTTGGCAACCTCAGTCATTTGAGGAAACTATTTTTTGTTGTAATGTAAAAGCATAGCTTTCTCAAATAATAGGGGTGGCTGGTTTACACACACATTTATATGGAGGTGGCCATTTTGGATTTTGACTTGGCAGCCCGATTTTTATAATGATCTTTCATCTAGATGCAGCCACACGCCAAAGTGGAAGTTGGCCTGTTGCTTATTTTTCAAGTTATGCAGCTCACAAGCTGAACATATTTACGGAGGCAGCCATCTTGAATTTTGACGTGGCATGCCATTTTTCGAAAGAAACCTTTCTTATGCAGTCACAATCCACAATATAAGTCAGTACCTCACTTATTTAAGTTATCATGCTCATGTGCACAAATGGATGGAGAATATTTTTAATTCCCTGTCTTTGCTCCTCTATGTGGAAGAAGTCGTGGTAAAGCAAACACTGCAGAGCAGTGATTTATCAGTGATAAGCATCCTCTGAAAACATAAACCCATTTAGAAGAACAGCTGAGATGCTTCACTAATAATTTACATTTGGACGAGGCTGGTTCCCCCCATGCTGATCCTGGATGACCTCTGGAACAAACCAAAATAAAACCTTTTTTACCACAGTCTGTTAAAAGGTTTCAGAGTTATTCGCTGCTGTGATTCTATCACGTGACAAAACTGACAACGATCAAATTCTGCTTTTGCTGAGAAAGTGCTTTCAGCGTGGAAATGCGAGTCTAATTGTCCTGCAGAGCAGAAACAAACACAAACAATAAGTCATTTTGCAACACAGGCAAACTTTGAAACTCAAATTTTCATCTGGGATCAGATTTGTTTTAAACAAAACAAACAACAAACATGATTTTGCTTTTCAGATTACAGACCCAGAGTCAGATTTTCTCATGTCTGAGAGAATAAAATCTGTTCCTCTGACCAAATAAAATAAATAAACCACCAGTTCCTTTATTTTAACAAGAAATTATGTATTCAAAATTACCCATTTAGCAAGCAAACTGAAATATTTTTACATTATTACAATGTTCAGTTATTGATAAGTCTGATTAGTTTTTTTTAATTCAGCGAAAAACATTTAAGTTTCTGGAAATGCTCAGTTTCATGAACAGTAATAGATTTGGTTCAGAACAGAGTTTAAATGGTTTTGTAGGTCTTAGGTAATTTTACTGTTTGGCACACAATAATAATAAAAAAGAGGAAACTAATAAATAAAATAAACGGTTTTGTACAATTTTTTGATTTGTACGCACGTTTTGAACTTCATCTTCCTCCCAGTCAGATCAGCCAGATTATATTTAAACTGGTGACGAGAACTTCATCTTATTCCCAGCTCGCCAGATGGAAAATATTTGGCAGAAAAAGTTAAAAATGCAACTCAAATCCTCAGTATGGTAATTAACTTCAGACCAGTCTGGGAAATAAATCTGTCATTTTAACTCTAACATACAAATGAGACACAACGTGCAAACCCAAAATGCAGAAAGAGATGATCTTTAAAGATGCTAATTTAATATAAGGAAAACTATCTCACACAGACAAAAATAATAATAAACACTATGGAAAAAGTTTATTGTGATGCTGCAGCAAAGAGCCCTGACATCACCTAAATATATATATATATATTTTAAAAAAGAATACTGTATTTTTCAGACTATAACGTGCACCAGATTATAAGGCGCAATATCAATGAACGGTTCTGTTTTCATACATAAGGTGCACTGGATTATAAAGCTCACTTTCGATTTTTAAGAAAATTAAAGGATTTTAAGTGCACCTTATAGTCCGAAAAATATGGTAAAGAAAAAATGAGAAGCTGTTTTTAGCCTTTTTATGACTCCCAGAACTCTCCTGCACAACAACCATCTGCCACAGTGATTACACGTGTCTGACACATTTTATTCTACAACGCTGAACGTTAGCTCTTCTTCCATGAAACAAAATGTTGCTAAACAAATAAAATTCAGCTTATGAAAGTTTGTAGCTGAAACAACAAACATTTCTTCAGAAAAAACCCTGAAATGCCTTTTACTTTTCATTTAAACATGTGACCCCTAAATGCACATTAAAGCGTGATTAGACTCATCAAACAATCCCACAAATGTCTTCTCTTCATGCGTCAGCCACACACACATTAATCCTCCCAAATCCAGACAGGAAATGTTCCCGTCAGCAGAGCACAATGCTTTGTGACCCCCACTGCTCTCTCTTCCACCCCCTCTCTGGATGATGTGGGACTCCCATCTGGAAGCGGTTAGCCTGAGAACGTCCACACAGCCAACACCAACATGTCTGCAGGTCCAGTTTATCAGCTGCAAACTTTACCCAAACGCTGTGATCAGAGGAAGAACATGAGGCAAGATCTTTTTTTTTTTTTTTTTTTTTTTTGCTTTCACCCTGTTTGTGTTTTCGTTACATCTTGGGATGGAAAAAAAAAGAAAGTATTTCTCTATCAGTGCCTCTTTTTGAAATGGTTTCCTGTTGGCTTTCTGTAGAAGGCAGCACACACTGGAGAATTATTAAAGGAATTCAGTAACGAGTCTATCGGAGTCCTCGGACAGCTTCTACATCCTGAACCTTCTCTGTCCACATCACAGCTCTGTGTAAAACACTGTGGGCTTTTATTCTAAACCAAAACAGCTTATTTAAAGGGAAATGATAAAGAGGAAAAAGAAAAGCTTGTGTAGATTTGGTCACCAAGGACATGGCTAAGCCTGAGTTTAAAAATAAAAGAACGTGTTTTCTTGGAGGAGACGTTTCAAATCTCATCCTTAATGAAAAAGAAAAGACAAAAGACACAACAGTTATATTTAAGAAAAGAAAGAAGTCTTCTGATTTACTGAAACACTTCAAGATATCTGAGCCTGACTGCAGCGAGAAATAAGAGTTAAATATTAACCCCAGCTCCGCTCTCAGGAACTTTTATTTCCTGATCAACAGATCAGTGTTTAGCTGTTACAGACATCAGATCAGTGTTTAGCTGTTACAGACAACACTGTTTAGCTGTTACAGACAACAG
>NC_056513.1:23195090-23195414 GCF_014905685.2 Nematolebias whitei
CAGATCAGTGTTTAGCTGTTACAGACAACAGATCAGTGTTTAGCTGTTACAGACATCAGATCAGTGTTTAGCTGTTACAGACAACAGATCAGTGTTTAGCTGTTACAGACAACAGTGTTTTGCTGTTACAGACAACAGTTCAGTGTTTAGCTGTTACAGACATCAGATCAGTGTTTAGCTGTTACAGACAACAGTGTTTAGCTGTTACAGACATCAGATCGGTGTTTAGCTATTACAGACATCAGATCAGTGTTTAGCTGTTACAGACATCAGATCAGTGTTTAGCTGTTACAGACATCAGATCGGTGTTTAGCTGTTACAGAC
>NC_056513.1:23195424-23196052 GCF_014905685.2 Nematolebias whitei
CTGTTACAGACATCAGATCGGTGTTTAGCTGTTACAGACATCAGATCAGTGTTTAGCTGTTACAGACATCAGATCAGTGTTTAGCTGTTACAGACAACAGATCGGTGTTTAGCTGTTACAGACATCAGATCGGTGTTTAGCTGTTACAGACAACAGATCGGTGTTTAGCTGTTACAGACAACAGATCGGTGTTTAGCTGGTACAGACAACAGATCAGTGTTTAGCTGTTACAGACAACAGATCGGTGTTTAGCTGTTACAGACAACAGATCGGTGTTTAGCTGTTACAGACAACAGATCAGTGTTTAGCTCTTACAGACATCAGATCGGTGTTTAGCTGTTACAGACAACAGATCAGTGTTTAGCTGGTACAGACAACAGATCAGTGTTTAGCTGTTACAGACAACAGATCAGTGTTTAGCTGGTACAGACAACAGATCTGTGTTTAGCTGTTACAGACAACAGATCAGTGTTTAGCTGTTACAGACAACAGATCAGTGTTTAGCTGTTACAGACAACAGATCAGTGTTTAGCTGTTACAGACATCAGATCAGTGTTTAGCTGTTACAGACAACAGATCAGTGTTTAGCTGTTACAGACAACAGATCAGTGTTTAGCTGTTACAGACA
>NC_056513.1:23196062-23210468 GCF_014905685.2 Nematolebias whitei
CTGTTACAGACAACAGATCGATGTTTAGCTGTTACAGACAACAGATCGATGTTTAGCTGTTACAGACAACAGATCAGTCAACTTTCTTAATTAATAAACAAAGCATAAAGACTAAACAAAAGAGAGAAAAATGCACAAAATAGCCATTAAAAAGTCTCATGCTGAGAGGGAAATTACAGTTTAGAGAAATTGCATTTCCTGCAAAAAAAAAAAAAAGCAGTTGAATGCCTATTGCTGAATAACTTGTTGAAAAAACAACTGAAAATAGCTACAAAAATGATGAAATATTGCTGAAAGAACAAGAAAGCTGAAAGAACACGTTTTCTGAATTAGGTTAGAACATGCATGTTAGTCTGATTGGCAACTAAATTGTCCCTAGGTGTGAGTGAGAGAGTGAATGGTTGTTTGTCTCTATGTGTCCCTGTGATGGACTGGAGACCTGTCCAGGGTGTCCCCCACCTCTCACACAGCGATTGCTGAGCATGGGCACCAGTGACCCCCGTGACCCAAAAAGGAAGAAGCGAGTAAAGATGAGGGAAGGATGGATGGATGAAAGTTTAAATAAGCAGAAATGAACACATAAAATGCTAAATTAGCTATAAAAATTGAAAAAAGCTGAAGAAATAGCTGAAAAGTAGATTAAAAAGCAGAAAAAAAGCTTAAATTACCAGAAGGATGTGGAGAGAGCAGAGTTTTACCCAATTAGGCTTAAAGCAGAAATGAGCACAAAAAATGTGAAAATTATCTGAATTAAGCAGAAATTTGAAAAAACAACAACAAAAACAACAGCCGAACATTAGCTAAAGTGGCAGAAAGTTTAAATTACCATAAATAAGTGGAGAGAGCATAGTTGTACCTAATTAGGTTGAAAGAAGCAGAAATGAGCACAAAAAAGTGGAAATTATGGTAAAAAGGTAGAAATGTCCAAAAAAAACCAGATGAATAGTAGCTAAAAAAAAAAGGGCAGAAAGAAGCTTAAATTACCAGAAGGAAGTGGAGAGAGCACATTTTTGTTGAATTAGGCTGAAAAAAGTTTAAATGAGTGCAAAAAATGGAGAATTAGCTGAAAAAGCTAAAATTAGCAGAAAAACAGAAACTTGCAAAAATAAGCTGAAAGGAGTATAACAAGCTGAAATTAGCAGAAAGAAGTTAGAAGCAGCACAACAATATTGTAGATAGCAGAATAAAGCTGAAAAGATTGCAAAACAGCTGAACAAACAGCTGGAATTAGTTGAAAAAAAAAATTTGCACAACAAAGATGAAAGAAGCTGAACCAGAACCAAATGTGAAAGTAGCTGTAAAAGGTTGTAAACAGATCTAAAGATCTGAAGGAAGTAAAATGAGCTTAATTTATTTTTTATGAGGAAAAAAGTTGAAGAAAAGGCTAAATATTTCAAAAAGCTAAAGTTGCACGGATACCAAAAATTATAGCACCCTTCTCCTGAACGAGCTGAACGTTTTGATTTATGATTTGTTGAAATGGCACAAAAATTGTGGAATGAGAAAGATACAAAAAAACATACAGTAGTAAAGAACCCGGAATAATAAATATAAACAGGTTCACAATAGTGTGAATGCCTAATAAACATTCACACTACTAAGCAACAACATCAAAGTGCGCCCTCTGGTGGTGGATAAACCTCACAACTACAAGCAGAACATTCACAAATGAGTTTATTTAAAGCAAATTCGCAGTTACATTTTTACCTCATAAAAGGTAAGAAACGCTGTGTTTTCTTACCTTTGAGTCTTCTTGACTTGCTGCTAAATTTGAAACATCTTCAGAAAAAAGCAAAAAAACAAAACAAAAAGAATTTCCAACCAATATAAACCTTCATTGCTATAAAGTTTAAAACACAACACATAAGAAAATACAACCAGTCAGTGATGCTACAATAAAAATAAAAAATAAATGAAATCTAGAAACAAAATTCAGTTCAGCATTAAAGTCACACTTGAGTGATTTTTCAAAGCTATACACACAGAAATGTTTATTTTAGTACCTATATTCAGTCACAACAGTATGTCGGTCCTCAGTGTTTTAAATGCTCTTATGACGTAAAGCTGAAAACAGACATGCAACATCATCATCATCATCAGAAGGCACCTCTACGTAGCTTTAAAATACTGCCAACAACAGCAAAAAGCCCATAAACAAATTATTTACAAACAAAACTGTTGACCAGGAACATTCACATTCGTCACATTTTAAGGATGGAAGACAATCCTCTGTTTATTGCACATATTCTTTCTGCTGATTAAAAGCTTTTAAAACAATTTTTGGTTAAATGAAAGCAAAGCAAGCGAAGCCTTTTGTTCAAATGGTGCTCTCACGTGCGCTGTACGTCACTGGAAAATACATTTTCCTCTTATGCAATTCAGGCTCTGAGCTTAAACCAGACAGCAAAATGAAATGCTGCTCTCTGAAAGTGGGTCTTAGCTACAAAGTGTCACAATTATTAGGCGTTCTCGTTGACATCCAGTGTTGCGAAGCGTAAAATAAAAAATGATACAAAAAAACACAATGTGCATCTGTCCTTACGCTCACACTGCCTCCTCTGGATCAGCTTGTGACTACGACAGTAAACAAAAAGTAAAATCATTACGTCCAGCTGATGGTGAAGTTCTGGATGAGGTTCAGACCCAGATCTGTGACTGACAAGACCTGTAGAGGAAAACGAAATAAATAAAAACATCAGCAAAAACAAGTGTTTCAGGTGTAAAGGCAAGTCTTGTTGATCGAATGGAAACATCATTCTGAGATGTTTCTTTAAGGGAACAAGTTGACGCCCCCCATCGGCTTTAGGATTTAAATTAGTAGTTTTCAAGATTCAATCTAATTCAATTCAGTTTATTTATACAGCACCAAGTCACAACAGAAGCCGTCTCAGAGCACTGAACAGGAACATTCATATATAAAAATAATAAGTTAACACTATTTACTGCATCTGAGGAGCAGACTGCTTTGAATTTAACTTCATCACAGACTCTCATCTTGAGCAAGCATGAAGGCGACAGTGGAAAGGAAAAACTCCCTCATGAGGAAGAAACCTCCAGCAGAACCAAACTCAGGACAAACGGCCATCTGCTTCGACCGGCTGGGTTTGAGAGGAACATGAAGGAAGAACAGATACACAATGGCAGAACAATAATCACATGCTAAGAAATAATTTTTGTTTTAGCAAATCATTTTAAGAAATGTGGTCAATTTGTCCTCCATTAGTCTAAGCCTGTAGCAGCATAACAAGCCAACCCTAACTATAGGATTTATCAAAAAGGAAAGTCTTAATCCCAGTCTTAAAACTGGACAATGTGTCAGCCTCATGGACAGAAACTGGAAGTTGGTTCCACAAGAGAGGAGCCTGAGAACTGAAAGATCTTCCTCCCATTCTGTTTTTGGAAACTCTAGGAACCACAAGTAAGCCTGCAGTCTGAGAGTGAAGTGCTCTGCTAGGAAAATATGGAACAATAAGATCTTGAATATAAGATGGAGCTAGGTTGTTGAGGGCTTTGTAGGTTAGAAGTAAGATTTTGAATTCAATTCTGAATTTGACAGGGAGCCAATGGAGAGAAGCTAAAACTGGAGAGATATGAGCGTTTTTCTGGAAAGGAACTGACCAGGGAATGCAATGAAACCTTTTTTTGTCTTTGGTGCAAGACATTCATGTGAGTAGAAGTTACACTGTGTAGAACAGTGGTAGGTTTTTTTTTTTCTTGTCATAGAAAACCAACAGACCAACATTCATTATATGCAGGTTCCTGAGTCTGTGGAATTGAATAATTGATCGAAAGAGGCGTGTTTCAAATATTAGCAGTGTGGAGTTCAATTACTGAGGTCATTCTTTCTGTGAAGAAGCAGGTGTCAATCAGGTGGCTCTTATTTAAGGATGAAGCCAGCACGTGTTGTACATGCATTTCTCTGAAAACCTGATAAAAATGGGTCGTTCCAGGCGTTGTTCAGAAGAACAGCGCACTTTGATTAAAACGTTGGTGTGAGAGGAGAAAACGTATAAAGAAGTGCAGAAAAGGATGGGCTGATCAGCTAAAATGATCTCCAGTGCTTCAAAATGGAAAGCAAAAGCAGAGAAACGTGCAAGAAAATGAAAGACTACCATTGGAATGGGTCGAAGAAGAAGAAGACACGTCCTTGAAATGGGTGTTTCAACAACACGACAACCCTAAACACAGTAAGCGAGCAGCCACTTGGTTACAGACCAACAAAATCAAAGTTATGGGGTGGCCAGCCCAATCCCAGATCATTAATCTGATTAAAAGCTTGTGGGGTAACATCTAAAATGCTGTTTCTGAGGCCAAACCAAGAAAGGCAGACAAATTGTGGAATGTTGTCGAATCATTCTGGGCAGGAATATGTGTGTGCACAGGTGCCAGAAGTTGGTTGACTCCATGCACTTCTCAGAAACAGTGGTTCTATAACTAAATATTAGTTTAGTGATTCACAGGAATGAACAGTTCTAAAGATTTTCCAGTTTATACAGTAAACAGGAGTTTGCAAAACTAACTGCTTTTGAACAGCCCAATGTTCATTTATCTTCATTGTCTGTAAAGTGATTAAAAAAGTTTTGCATTTTTCTTCATGGTTTGATTTAGAATATAAAGTGCAGTGTTCCCCTTGACTCTACATCAACTTTGAAGCAAACTTTTTAGAAATATTTCTTTGAAATTCTACAAAATATTAGGTACGCTGGCTCCGGACCTTTGGACATGGCAACATTTGGACTGGTGTCAGTGGTTTAGGACTGGTTTTTAAATCAGACACCAGCTCCAAAACAGCACCAGAACCAGAACTTTGGAAGGAACCAGTGGTGGTCACAGTTAATCAAAAAGTTGGCTTTGCTAACCACCAATTTGCTAACAAAAACTAGCTTTGCTAACGCTAAACTGCTAAAAAGATTATTGTTTTTTTAAATATCGGAAGCTAATGCTAAAGCACTAACTTTTATCATACACTGCTATCGCTGACATTGTAATGTGACAACATTGTAAGTGAACACAACTCAAAACGGTTCATAAATCACAAATAAAGCATCCATGTCCCGTTCAGAGGTGAGCCTTCAGAAATTAATCTGCTTCATCAGAACCAAAGAGGTGGAGCAAAACCCTGCTGTGCTGAAGCAGAGTGATGCATTCAACGTGTGTCGGACGTCTCTCGTGTCATTTACTACTATGAATTAACTCACGTTAGTGATCCTCTTTGTGGTCAACTACTTTTAAAAACTAGCTTGAGCATCATCATCAATATTCTCTTGGTAATAAATCGGTTTGCGTTAAAGATGTGTGAAAACATGTGTGAGAGAGTCACGTCCCAGAGACAGTGTGAGCCTTGCAAAGCATGCTGGGTAGGAATGGTGTGTGCAGTGTCTCTCTGTTCACAATGTTTCTGACTGTGAAAAGGGTTTTTTCTTTATTTACCTGTTCTGGTTTGGCATTTATCTTAAAGTCTTTGTTGTTGGTTGTAAACTGACACCATGAGTCAGAGAATGGTTGTGGTAGATAAGAGGAGGAAAAACACTGTGAGAGCAGTGACACTGGGCAGTGATTAGCTTTGCTTAGGTCTGCATGAGGTACAGCATAGTGTACCTTGGTGTAAATCACCATTATTCTGAATGTTTTTAGTGAGAACTGTCTTAAAAAAAATTAGAAGACCTGAATTTACCTGATTTAAACTTAGCCAGATCTACCTGTAATTCTGCTAAAGGTTTTCAAAGTTAGTGAAAACTCTAATCAGCTAGTTAGTTCTGCTATTAGCAGATTAGCAGAACCGTGTCCACCACTGGTAGGAACAATATACATTGCTGTGCAGCTTTCTACTTTTATTTGTTCACAGAGCTGCAAATGGAAAAGTAACGACTGTTAAACTGAGAGATGAAGATGAAAAATGTGAGAATGTTGCGCTTTTCTCTTCTAATTAACTTGTACAAAATAGTTGCTACAGTTTCAGTGTCATCAGTTTGCTCTTTTAAATGGATAAATTATCATAAATAATTGTAATTATTATGCGTATCATTTCTTTATGAATTCCAAAAAATAAAACACAAGCATTACGACTGTTATTTACACAACACCAGTGCTCACCTGGTTGACTCTGTAGGTGAACGGTACATCTTGGAAATTCACCAGCACTTTATTTGGCTTCTCCTGGACACCGTAGAAAGATGCGGAGCCTACAGTCAGGAATGACGCTTCCTGTTGGCTGTGGAGCACCTGGGATGTCATCATATTCTGAAAAGAAAACAGGATAATTATTAAATCAAACTACTATACATTTGTACTAAAAATTCCTCCAACTAAACAGTATGCAACATTTGATAAAGTTTTTTTTAAACAACTTATTTATTTTATATTGGATTGCATCTTTGAACTAACTTGAATTCTACAGGGAGCATAGATACATTCCCACACAGTATCGATCTAAATTGTCTTTATAGTATAAAATAGATAACAGATAACTGTAAAAAGACAAGTTCAAAGTAAACGTCAGGACTTTTTAGACACACAATTCAAACAAGGCTGAAACTTTTGACGAGTGTAGGAATACTCTGTTTCTGAGCAGAGTATTCAGTCTCCAACTTCCCTCCCAATTTATACAAAATAAAGCAAAGTTAGTCCAAGTTATCAGCGGCGTTTCTGACAATCAGAATCTGACTGTGATTACAGATGGGGGGGAGGTAGTGGAAGAAATAAAAACCTGAGCGACGCTGAAGATGACGTAGGTGTACTGGTTGGTCTCGTAGGTGTTCACGGTCTCCCCGTCGTCCCAGAACAGATCTCCACTGGCAGAACCATCATCAGAAAGAGCCGAGACCAGGTGCAGAGGCTGGCCGCTGCTTATCCACAGAGTCAGGTTGGGTGCCTGTTCACACATTAACAGAGAAATATTAGGAGTGAATTGCATTCCCTGCGACAATGCAGTGTGAATGCTTATTGCTGAAGAACTTGCAGAAAAACAGCTGAAATTAGCTAAAAACATGTTGAAATGTAGCTGAAATTAAAGAACAAGGCTAAGTTAGCAGAAGAAAGCAGAAAGAACACATTTTGCTGAATTAGGTTTACATAAGCAGAAATTAGCACAAAAATTAGATAAAAAAGCTGAAATTAGCAAAGAAAATTGCTGAAAAATAGCTGAAAGGTGGGCAGCACGGTGGCGCAACTGGTAGAGCTGCTGCCTCTCAGCGAGCAGGTCCCTGGTTCAAACCCCGGTCCAGGGGCCTTCTGGGTGGAGTTTGCATGTTCTCTCCGTGCATGCGTGGGTTTTCTCCGGGTACTCCGGTTTCCTCCCACAGACCAAAAACATGCATGTTAGGCTGATTGGTAACTCTAAATTGTCCCTAGGTGTGAGTGAGAAAGTGAATGGTTGTTTGTCTCGTTTGTCTCTATGTGTCCCTGTGATGGACTGGAGACCTGTCCAGGGTGTACCCCGCCCCTCGCACAGTGATTGCTGGACATGGGCACCAGCGACCCCCATGACCCAAAATGGAATAAGCGGGTAAAGAAAATGGATGGATGGATGGATGAAAGGTCAGAAAGAAGCTTAAACTACCAGAAGGAAGTGGAAGGAGTTGAAAAGAGCTAAAAAAAAAAAAAAAAGTGGAATTAGTTGAGAAAGCTAAATTTGGCACAAAACAGCTAAAAAGTACCAGTAGTTGAAATAGCAAAAAAAGCTGAAACTAGCTGAAAAAACTGAAAGGAGCATACAAGCTGAAATTAACAGAAATAAGTTAATTAGGCTGAAAGTAGCAGAAATTACCACAAAAACCTTGAATTTAAATGAAAACAGCTGAAATTAGCTAAAAAAAAAAATTAAAATAGCTGAAAAGGTAGAACAAGCTTAAATGAGCAGAAGAAAGCAGAAAGAACACGTTTGCTGAAAGAAGCAGAAATGAGCACAAAAAAGTAGAAATCATCTGAAAAAAGATGAAATTAGAAACAAACAGCTGAAAAGTAGCTGAAAAAGCAGAAAGAAGCTGAAATTACAAAAAGGAAGTGAAGAGAGCAAGTTTTTGTTGAATGGGGCTGAAAAAAGTTGAAATTAGCATTAAAAACAGCTATATAGTAGCTGAAATAGTAGAAAAGGCAGAAAATTGCAAAAATAAGCTGAAAGGAGCATAACAAGCTTAAATAAGCTGAAAGAAGTTAGAAGCACAAAAATGTTGTAGTCAGCAGAAAGAATCTGAAAGGAGCCAAAAACAGCTGAAAAAAACAGCTGAAATTAGCTGAAAGTAGCAGAAAAAATTAAAATTTGCACAAGGAAGCTGAAAGAAGCTGAACCAGAATAAAATGGGAAAGGAGCAGTAAAAGGTTGTAAACACATCTAAAGATTTGAAGGATGTAAAATGAGCTCAATTCATTTTCTGTGTGAAAAAAGAAATGTAGAAAAGGCTAAATATTTCAAAAAGCTAAAGTTGCACCAATACCAAAAGTCATAGCAGGATTGTTCTGAAAGAGCTGAACGTTTTTGATGTATGATTTGTTGGAAGTAGCTTGAAAACTGCGGGATCAGAATAACGCCGAAAACGTACGGAAGAACGTCCAAAAGACTGAAGAAGTCTTTTGGATAAAAGATGAAACGTCTCAACAAAGAAGAATCCATCCAGAGGACTTGACTCAGCCTTGTTATGTTTTTATGATTTGTTTTCTTTATTTTTTATGGTGCGGTCTCAGAATTGGTCAATTTTTGCACAAACTTTCAGAGGACTCAAACAGTTTTATGTATTTCGTGTATATTCTATTTACCTGCGTTGGTACAACAGAACCTTCTCGTAAATGTACGTTGATCTTGTCTAACGGCGCATCGAGCCGAAGCACTTCTCCTTTGCTGCGCACAGAGTCACCCTGAGGAGAAAATAAATACATGTGAGAACTAAAGCCCTTCTTTTTAACTTTCATCAATTTGTTTATACCGAGTCTTACCGTGAAGTAGTCGTACCACACACCCTCGGGGAAGTAACCGTCCACATAGTCAACTCCAGGATCCAACACGGGTGTCACTAACAAACTCTTTCCCCAAAGGAACTGTTTGTCAACCCCGTACGTTTTTACATCTTTTGGAAACCTGAAGCATACCCAGAGTTAAATGACATACAAGAGAAAGCACACACAAAAAAATAAATAAATAAATAAAACGCTCAACTTACTCAAACATTATTGGCCGTGCAACAGTGTGTCCGTGTACGTGTGCGTGATGGAAGAGTGTGTAGAGGAAAGGAAAGAGGGAGTAACGCAGCAGCAGAGCCTCTTTCATGGCTGTACGAGCGAACGGGCTGAAAACTGTCGGGTCCTGAGGCTGTGAAGATATTTATTTAAGAAACAGAGGAAAAAAAAACACAACTTCTACAATGTGCATGATCATAAAATCGTTAGGAAGGCAAACACTACATTAAATCAGAGAAAAATACATTATGTAGGTATGGTACGATTATATATTATACATTATATCCTTGTTGCCACATATTTCAAAAATATTAAGAGAAATTATTTATAACCAGATTAGATCGATTCATAGATAACAGAATAATTTAAGTAATAGTCAATATGGGTTTAGAGCAAATAATTCAACATCAATGGCGCTCATGGAACTAATATAACAAATGCTGTTGATCAAGAACAGTGTTGTGTTAGCGTTTTTGTTGATTTAAAAAAGGACTTCAACACAATTGACCACACCATTCTCCTTGAACAACTGAATAAATATGGCGTTAGAGGATTAGCACTACAGTGGGTATCTAGTTATTTGAATAATAGGAGACAGTTTGTACAGGTAAAAGATCAGAATTTTGTGTTAATGGATGTGGAGTTCCTCAGGGCTCTATGTTGGGACCAAAGTTGTTCATTTTGTATGTGAATGATCTGGTTGATGTGTCAGGACTTTTGAAGTGTATTTTATTTGCAGATGATACCACTTTTTTGGGGGGGTGAAGATATTGAATGGATGTTAGAGATGATACGGGCAGAATTTGTAAAAATACAAACTTGGTTCCAACTTAATAAGTTATTAAATTTGGAAGAAAAAAATATATATTTAGTAATAGAAATAAAATGATCGAAGTCCCATTTAAAATTGACTGTATTAAAATTCATAGAGTTAATGAAATAAACTTTTGGTGTGTTGTTATTGATGAGAAGCTGACATGGAAATCTCGTGTAAATTACTTAATAAAAACAGCAAAATCAATTGCATTACTGTTTAAAGTAAAACAGTTTTTGAATGACAAAGCTTTGTATATATTGTATAATGTAATGATTGTTGCATATTTAATCTATGGTATTGAAATTTGGGGAAAAGCATGAAAAAAAATTAAACCCTATTTTCATTTTACAAAAAAGAGCTATAAGAATTATTAGTAGGAAGTGTCATGGTCACCCAACAAATATATTATTTCATCAGTTGAAATTATTAAAATTTTATGATTTGGTTGAATATAGTATTTTACAAGTCATGCATAAAACTCATAAAAAATATTACCCCCAAATATTCAATTAAAATTTATTTAAAAAAGAGAGTCATTATAACCTTAAGGGAATGTAAATGTTTGTAAAACCTCCATTTAGAACCAGTCTGAAGGAGCTGTGTTGTAATTCAGGGAATAGGATTATGGAATTGCCTCAATATCACCATAAACATTTCTAAAACAATTTATGCGTTTAAAAAGATGATTAAGTTAAAGTTGTTGGGAAGGTATGGTGCCAAGTGACGAATGCCTGATGTTTTTTGTTTTCAGTTTGGAGATTGTTCAAGTGTAGGTTGTTGTTTGTTTGTAGTTATTTATTTATTTAAATAAGGGGCAGATATTATATTTTTTTCTTCTTTCTGCACCCTTTTCATTCAATGTTTTTTCTTTTTGATGAATTTGTTTTGTTTATTTTGTTTCTTTTAATTGAATGAATACATTAATAAATAAAAAATATATATTATTTAGTGAGAAAGTACAATTACATCGCTCTTTTAGGTTGAACAAAACAAAAAATCCTTGAAACAGCTCCCGACAGCTATTTTTATTTTCACAATTAAAACGTGTTGAAATTCCAATTAAATGACTACATATCCAGTTGATAACTTCATAAGATATATGTGCGCCTCACACCTGTGCTTTGTCACAAAGCCTTCTGGATTTTTAATACGCAACGTTTACCTGCGTGCCAATGGAGTTATGGTTTCGCGCGAAAGGATAGAACGCTCCCAGCTGAGTCCAGCGAATACACAGTTCCTCCTGTGGCTCCTCACTGAAGCCACAGATATCTGCTCCAACCAACGGAATGCCAAGAAGGTTAAAGGTCAAGATACCTGGAATTGAATAACGTGAAAAATATGAATAACGTGAAAAATATGGATTATAATACACACGTCAACTTACTTTAAGACAAGATAAAAACAAGATAAAATGTCTTTATTGCCACTGTATATAAAAAAAAAAAACCCAACACAATAAAATATCAAAAAACACAAAAGAACACTAAACTGGAGAACCAGAAGCTGCTGCATTCAGTAGTGCACTATGCTCAGACTCAGAGTACTGCAGTGACATCTAGTGGCAGAGCTGTGTATTGCAGACACTTCTTTTATGCCTACCCTTTTGTAAGCTTGTAAGATAACTGGTTGTGAGAAATGATGAAAACGCTGAACAGGAAAAGCTCAATCTGAAGTCTGTGTCTAGTCGTCAGTTCAGCCACAACAGAAGCACAGCAGTGCACCAAACATGCACATCTGCATCACAGTTCATTTCAAGTAATGATTTTCCCGAGTGCAGTATGATGGAACTTAAATGGGTAATTTCAGTTTTCTTGAATAAAATCTTACATAAAATACTTTTTTTGGCATTTATTTTCAACACAAACACACGTTTTAAAAAAATTCATAAAAAGTACCAATGTGTGTAAGGAGGTATTTATCTGTGTGCCTGAAGGTAGAATGGGTTCAGGTTTTATTTAGCTGTTACTCATTCTGTTTTGATTTTTGATTTTTTCTTATTGTGTACAGTAGTACCTCACTAGTTTGCGGTTCAACTTTCGCAGATTCGCTCTTTCGCAGTTTCAAAGTAAGATTGAGCATGAGGAAAAAAAAAATAATTGTACACGACACGATTGTCAACTTTAATATTACTCACGTGATTGGGACTGTACTGGATACTGTCCAGTAAAAAGTTAATGAAAAAATAAAATACTTCAGACAGTTGCCACCATTTTGTAGTTTTCTCTCAATAAGCCTACACTGTATCCCCATCATAACTACATTTCCCAGAAGCCCTGTTGCCTTCTGCTGAAATACTAGAGGGAAAGTTTTTCATTAAGATTTGGACTCGATCGAACCACCATCTGGTCCCGTGCTGGACATCCGAAAGTCCGGCTCCCTCCAAAATGCATTTCGGTGCTCAAGAGCTGCACAGAACCAGAGCAGAACCGGCAGGGTAAGGTCTGCCAGACCGGAACTAAGCTGCTGTTTCTGCAGAGCTGGTGAGTAAAAATTTGCAGTACTGTGCAGTTAAAATTACTGGTAGTAGGTTTAAGCGTTTAGAACATTGCAAGAGCGTGGGAAGGGTTTCTAAACCTTAAAATATATAAAAATACTAAAAGATAATGTCCCTACTTTGCGGTTTTTGACTTATTACGGGGTCCAGAACGTAACACCCGCAATAAACAAGAGACTACTGTATCTCTAAACTGTTCATTTTTTAGGTAAAGAAAATGTTTCATGAAAACTGTGGATTTATCAGCAGCTGCTTCAGCCTTCACCTTTTTTATGACTTGTTACAGTATTATCTTGTTTCAACAGTCAGTATAACTGTGTTGTCTTATTATATGCATATTTTTTTTCAATAATCTGAAATAAACAAATAAAAAAAAACTTGTCTGAGCCTTTAACCTGAGATCGAAGTGTAAAGCTCTTTCCACAGGCTCCTGTTGTCTCCCAGCCAGTGACCAGAGTACATCCCCTGACTGGGGAAGGTGGAGCGAGAGATCACAAAAGGTCTCTTAGACAAAATCCGCTTCAGAGCGCTGAACAAAAAAAAGAAGAAGAAGAAAATAATAGCAATAAGATTTAAGAAAGTCTTTTAGTGATTTCAGTGTATTAAACGTACAAACCTTGCAGTGGCTTTAGCTTCCATCAGTCCATAGAGATTATGCAGATTATAATGTGTGGATTGATTCTGCTGTGCAGAGGTACACACTGTTTTGGATCTCAGCAAACCTCCCAGCACGCCTGAAACAAAACGTACATCTTACCAGTCAGAAAGGATTATTTGTTGAAGTTGTTTTGTGTGTGATTTGTTTGTAGGATGCGAGTCTTCAACCTGGAGTATAAGGTGGATTTTCAAGACTGTTTGATGGACAGCCTTTTGTTGATCCATCCAGGAAGTTTGAGGGCTCGTTCATGTCCTAAAGATTAATACAAACGTCAGTGAGTGGTGTAAATAAAACATTTTGAACTCAGCGTATATTTGAATCATTTACGTACAATCCATAATCCATCAAAAGGGACCTTCTCATGGAACCTGCGCAGGTTGTCGTACCACCATTCATGCGTCACTTCAGCAGAGAAATCAGGATAGGCTGTCAGACCAGGCCACACCTGACAGAAGAGATACATTATATTAATTGTTCAATCCCATGTTTAGGAGTCCTGGTGAACCAGGATATGAATGACTTTGAGACATTGTGAAATTCTGGATTTGACTGCAGTTAAAACAAAAACAGGTTCAGCTAAACTGCTGCAGCACTGAAGCTGAACCAGGTGTCTCGCACACTGAACGTCTTACAAAACATGATGTGTTCCTCCACATGAATGATCTGATCTTTTTATCTTAAAGAACTGCTCACTGCTCAAACATCAACACGGCCCCTCCGTTCCACAAATTTCTACCAGCTCTGCCCTCCCTGGACAAAACTGTGCACCATGGGTGACAGGGCCTTTTGCTCTGCTCCTCGTCTGTGGAACACTCTCCATGACCATCTAAGATACCCCAGACTACAGAAAGCTTTAAGAAAGGACTGAAGACATTCTTATTCGAAAGAGTTTATAGTTTTTAAATGTCTTTGTTTTTAGCTTTTCAGTTTTTTATTCCAAGTTTTACTTTCTCTAGTTGCTTTATAGCACTTTGAGATTGTAAAATGTAAAGTGCAGTAAAAATAAAATACATTATTATTATTATTGTTATTAATATTATATTATTATATAACAGTAATTATTAATGTGTTAATGTTTTTATTACAAAACATGTTTTTGTCTCTTTCAGTCTATAAACTTAATATTGCATATATTGACTGATGAAGCCTTCCGGATCGAAGGTGAAACGTTTCAGCACTAAAAAAGAAACTGTCCAGATGACCTGACTGAAAAATGTTGGATTGTATACTAGTGTACAACTACACTATACTGTATACTAGTGTACAACT
>NC_056513.1:23210478-23240789 GCF_014905685.2 Nematolebias whitei
TGTACAACTACACTATACTGTATACTAGTGTACAACTACACTATACTAGTATACTACAGGTCCTTCTCAAAAAATTAGCATATTGTGATAAAGGTCATTATTTTCCATAATGTAATGATAAAAATGAAACTTTCATATATTTCAGATTCATTGCACACCAACTGAAATATTTCAGGTCTTTAATTGTTTTAATACTGATGATTATGGCATACAGCTCATGAAAACCCAAAATGGCTGTCCCAAAAAATTAGCATATTTCATCCCACCAATGAAAGACGTGTTTTTAATACAAAAAACACCAACCTTCAAATAATCTTGTTCAGTTATGCACTCAATACTTGGTCGGGAATCGTTTTGCATGAATGACTGCTTCAATGCAGCGTGGCATGGAGGCAATCAGCCTGTGGCACTGCTGAGGTGTTATGGAGGCCCAGGATGCTTCGATAGCGGCCTTAAGCTCATCCAGAGTGTTGGATCTTGCGTCTCTCAACTTTCTCTTCACAATATCCCACAGGT
The DNA here is from genome assembly GCF_014905685.2 of Nematolebias whitei. NCBI lineage: Eukaryota > Metazoa > Chordata > Actinopteri > Cyprinodontiformes > Rivulidae > Nematolebias > Nematolebias whitei. The sequence goes on from NC_056513.1 coordinate 23,210,995, forward strand.
TATCTATGGGGTTCAGGTCAGGAGAGTTGGCAGGCCAATTGAGCACAGTAATACCATGGTCAGTAAACCATTTACCAGTGGTTTTGGCACTGTGAGCAGGTGCCAGGTCGTGCTGAAAAATGAAATCTTCATCTCCATAAAGCTTTTCAGCAGATGGAAGTATGAAGTGCTCCAAAATCTCCTGATAGCTAGCTGCATTGACCCTGCCCTTGATAAAACACAGTGGACCAACACCAGCAGCTGACATGACACCCCAGTGACTGTGGAAACTTGACACTGGACCTCAAACAATGTGAATTCTGTGTCTCCTCTCTTCCTCCAGACTCTGGGACCTTGATTTCCAAAGGAAATGCAAAATTTACTGAAATCAGAGAACATAACTTTGGACCACTCAGCAGCAGTCCCAGGCGAGATGCTTCTGACGCAGTCTCTTGTTCAAGAGTGGCTTGACCTGGGGAATGCGGCACCTGTAGCCCATTTCCTGCACACGCCTGTGCACGGTGGCTCTGGATGTTTCTACTCCAGACTCAGTCCACTGCTTCCGCAGGTCCCCCAAGGTCTGGAATCGGCCCTTCTCCACAATCCTCCTCAGGGTCCGGTCACCTCTTCTCGTTGTGCAGCGTTTTCTGCCACTTTTCCCTTCCCACAGACTTCCCACTGAGGTGCCTTGATACAGCACTCTGGGAACAGCCTATTCGTTCAGCAATTTCTTTCTGTGTCTTACCCTCTTGCTTGAGGGTGTCAATGATGGCCTTCTGGACAGCAGTCAGGTCGGCAGTCTAACCCATGATTGCGGTTTTGAGTAATGAACAAGGCTGGGAGTTTTTAAAAGCCTCAGGAATCTTTTGCAGGTGTTTAGAGTTACGTCGTTGATTCAGATGGTTAGGTTAATAGCTTGTTTAGAGAACCTTTTCATCATATGCAAATTTTTTTGGGACAGGCATTTTGGGTTTTCATGAGTTGTATGCCATAATCATCAGTATTAAAACAAATAAAGACCTGAAATATTTCAGTTGGTGTTCAATGAATCTGAAATATATGAAAGTTTCATTTTTATCATTACATTATGGAAAATAATGACCTTTATCACAATATGCTAATTTTTTGAGAAGGACCTGTACATTTGAACTTATCAGTGTTTGTGACTAACAGTTTAGTGCAGGGTTATTCAACTGGCGGCTCGGGGGCCAAATCAGGCCCACGGATGAACTCAGTTCGGCCAACGAATGGGTTCATTTTTACATAAAACTAGATTTTAAACCATAAAACAAACAATTAATGACAAGAACTGCTGGATGTCCGTCCCCTGAGCGCTTGGCTTTCAGTAATTGTGGCCCCCTGAGCAATTTAGTTTTAAAGACCTGGTTTAATGCATATTTATGAAGCAATACTTAATATTTTTACCAAATCACTTCTGTTATCTCATTCCATTCAATCTAAGCTCTGAAACACAAATCACAAATTTCAGCTTTAAACTCTATCTGAACTAAAGCTGCACTTTAGCCTTTTTTTTTGTTTTTGCCTCCAAGAAACAGCAGAAAACAGGTGAATGAGAAATCCCTCCTCAGAGAAAGAAAAAAAAAATCTCGCTCATGTTAAACTGAAACTTGTCTCACCCTCCCGAAAAGTGTTTTCCCCTTGAAGTCTTTGATAAAAACGTCTCTCTTCAGTCCCTCATCGAAAGGCCAGTACGATCCCTCGGGTTGTGTGCTGCTGATAGCTGGGTCCTGCAGCCGGACGAGGAAAACCCGCTAAGACAAGCGCATCAAATGAAACACAAAACGCGTGATAGGAGATACAAACTTCTGTGTACCACGATTATGACGTAGGTCTGGTTGTGAGTGTGCAGGTCTTTAACAAGGTCAGGAAGCGTGTCAAACTTTGTTTGATCAAACGTGAAGTCCTTGGCCTGGTCCATGTAGTCAATGTCATTCCACTGGACATCCTGAAACCAAACAAACGCACCGTTAAAACAGAGGTTATCACAAACTTATGCTGTGGTCGACATCTTTGTTTAAATCCACATAAAAGGTGGAAACTTTTAAGTTGGCTCAGATAAGTTCCAGCAATAAATATGATAAATGGAATGATGATGAAATGTTTAAAACTAAGGAGAAAACAAGAAGCGTTGCAATTTATTATGTCTACTTTAAATACAGCATTAAAAGAGGGATCTGATAACTATGATTTAATGACAAAGTGCACAAAATAAATCATATATTTGACCCCACTGGCACCAGTTTGTGCTAGATGAGTCCATGTGGAAAGAAAAAAAAATCACCTGAGGTATTCCATAATTCCTCATCTTCTTAACAACTTCCCAGGTAGAATTACTGCTGCCATAGCCCCAGCGACACAGGTGGTACCCTAAAGCCCAGTAAATGGGCATGAGTGGGTGGCCTGGAAAAAAAAACCAGAAGGATGAAGAACAACTTGCCATCTCAAGAAATAATAATAATAATAATTGATGCGACAGATGTTGTTTAACTATTGTTCCTAACTACTGAGTTATACAGTAATATTAATTGTGCTGCTGCATACATTCAGCACACTCACTGACCTATAACGCCCACAAACTGTTCAACCACTGAACTGGGATCAGGACCGAGAAAAACATAAAAGTCAAGGATTCCACCGATAGTGCGCCAGGTGAGGGCCGGGCCGGGCTGGAGGGCCACATCTTAAAAAAGAAAAAAGTGAACACAATGGACAAGCTAATAAGTTTACTTACACATCTATTGCAAAACTGAATGCAAAGAACAGTGCTTTAAGAATAAATATGAATACAATGTACATTTCAGTTTTATTTGTTAAAGACAGACCAGGCAAAAACAAACAGCTTTATGCGTGCAGCTTCATAAGTTCACCCTAAACACTGGACTCTTGGTGAGCCAGTTACTCACAGGAACGTTCACTTAAAACTTCTGCTTTTCTTTGGTTTCCTACTTTTGTCAGCAGTTTCAATCTGAAGGATTGTAAAATACTGAAAATATGAACCCCAGATTTCTTAATCAGCTGCTGATGTGCATTATTAGCAGCAGTGTTTTTTTTATTTCAGCCCACATTTAGACTTGAAACCAGACGATCATCAGACTGACCCATTGCGTTACTGTTCAGCAGGAAGAAGCCGTGTGCGTTCCCTCCATCTTCCATTGCAAGATAAAATGGGTGGACTCCGTACAGGTTTGCCTGTTCCTGTATGGCAGAAAAAAAATACAACTCTAAACGCTCTAAAAGAGCACAGAATGTCATGATTTCAGCTCCCTGCCTCCGGCTGGACTCTCGGCAACGCCCACTTCTCTGCTCAGCTGATCAGCTGCAGGAGGAAGCTTCTCCCACAGCTGTGGGCTGCACACAGGTGCAAAATAATTTAAAACAATTTATTTTAAATAAAAAAATCCATGCCAATCGTGCAGCTCATCCATCAATCAGCCAATTGTGTGTCATGTCCAATCTTACTTTGAAAAACCGCGATAGAGCGAGTTCGTGAAAAACGAACCGCGAAGTAGTGATGGACTACTGTACACCTTGTTTCCTTTAATGACATTTTATGAATAATAATAAATATTTCCAGTCAAGTCAGAAGCTATAAAAGCCACACATTGAGTGGTAAATCAATTAAATAAATCAAGCAGATTTTTTCATGAGAGGCCTTTGCAGATTTTCTTACAACATGAATTTTCCAGCATTGACACTGACACTCGGCCACATGCCAATAACTTTAAACTGGACTTTTACCCCATTTTTAAACAATGTTTAACAAAACAAACAAAAAAATTATCTCTGCTTTGTGGACTGTAGATACCATTGCTGTTACAACAGGGCAAAAAGTGTAACGAGAACAATGAATACTGTGATTACCATCGGGGGGACATCTCTGGCCCACATGGTGAGGGTGTTCCAGTGGACATCATGCAAAAAGGTGGAGCGGTGCTCTCCCAGGCCGTAAATGAACTGAGAGGGCAGAGAGGTGGAAAACTGAAGGAACTGATCCGCATAAATGAGAGGAGCCACTGTGGTGTTCAGACTAAAAACAAGAAGAGCAGAGGATTTAAATTATTTATACAATTTTGTGTAATTTATATATAAAAAATGAGTTTAAAGGCTAGTACATAGTGGATCCACTCCACTGAAATGTAAATCCAGCTGCACTAAGATGTAACATTGGTGTAAAATAGTGCTATCCAACTTTTTTTTTTTACTTTGAGCCTCTCTTCTTGTATCAAGAGAGAGCTAACTCCAGTATTTCCTAAGCTTCGCGTCAACTAATTCAAAGTTTCTTATTGGAGTCAAACTCACAGCACGACTCCTGTAGATCTCCTCCTCACGATGAGACCAAACGGATGCTTTGAAAACTCTGTGATGTACTCCGTGTTTTTGGCCTTCTTGGTAGAGGTAGGGACAGAGATCGGAACCTCAAACCGTGGACTTGAGGGGTCAGTTATCTGCATTGAGAACAGTTTGTGAAAATTTATATACTGGAGAGAATTCACAGCATATGTTGTGGAAAAGCAATCATCTGCTCCACAAAGAAACAAAACCCATTTCATTTACTAAAAAAAAAAAAACTGCCACAGAGAATGAGGTATAAGGGCACAGCTTAATCTTTGAACTCTTTTTGTAACCTCTTTTAAGTAAATTATCACTAAGCAAACGTTTGTGTGATAAAGATGATGAGCAATCAAGAAAGATCCTGTTCTTACAACACATTTAAAGTTAGTGCAACAGAAGCTGGGAACAAAGTTTACACTGATTTGGAGTCTCGTGAAATAGGGTCATTACACTGGTAAAAGTATCACATTGTCCATTCATTATCTTTACCCGATTCATCCTTTCCAGGTCGCAGGGGTCACTGGTGCTCATATCCAGCAGTCACTGTGGGAGAGGAGGGGTATACCCTGGACAGAGCTCCAATCCATCACAGGGACAGATAGAGACAAATGTTTTGTTTTATTTGTCAAGTGACCTTGTAAGGAGAATTAATGTCATTTGAGGTAATCTCTGTTGAGAAGTATTAGGAAAATCATATAATCTGTTTGAAGAGTTTCAGTCAGGGTTTAGAGCTCACCACAGCACTGAATCTGCACTGGTGAAAGTTACTAATGATATTCTCATGGCCTCTGACAATGTACAGGGGTCTGCACTGGTCCTGTTAGACCTCAGTGCTGCATTTGATACAGTTGATCATAATATTCTATTACAGATACTTGAATATGATATTGGAATTACAGGAACGGCTCTAAATTGGTTTAAATAATATTTAGCTGATAGATTCTAATTTGTAAATGTAAATAATGAATATTCATCATACACCAAAGTTAGTCATGGAGTTCCTCAAGGTTCAGTGCTTGAACCAATACTCTTTACCTTGTATATGCTTGCATTAGGTAAAGTTATTAAACAGTCTGAGATAATTTTTCATTGTTATGCGGATGATACATAGTTATATTACTCCATGAAACCCAATTAATCCAGTCAGCTATTTAGACTACAAGCATGACTTAAAAGTGGATGACACTAAATTTTCTGCTTTTAAACACAGACAAGACTGAGGTTTTGGTTTTTGGACCTGAGCATCTTATGAATACATTTTTTTGTCTTTCGCCCTCCTTGGATTGCATAAATCTGGCCTCCAGCTCTAATGTTAAAAATCTTGGTGTTATTTTTGATCAGGACATGTTTTTTTAGCTCCCACATTAAAAATGTTACTAGAACCGCCTTCTTCCACCTGCGTAATATCACTAATATTAGAAACATCTTAAATAAAAATGATGCAGAAAAACTGGTTCATGCATTTGTCACGTCTAGACTGGACTATTGTAATGGTTTGTTATCTGTCACGTCTAGACTGGACTATTGTAATGGTTTGTTATCTGTCACGTCTAGACTGGACGATTGTAATGGTTTGTTATCTGTCACGTCTAGACTGGACTACTGCAATGGTTTGTTATCTGGGTGTCCAAATACTTCTGTAAAATGTCTTCAGTTGATCCAAAATGCTGCTGCCAGAATCTTAACTGGAGTTAGTAGGAGAGATAATTTATCTCCAGTTTTAGCTTCTCTCCAATGGCTCCCTGTCAAATCCAGAATTGAATTCAAAATCTTACTTCTAACCTACAAAGCTCTCAACAACCTAGCTCCATCTTATATTACAGATCTTATTGTCACATATTTTCCTAACAGACCACTTCGCTCTCAGACTTCAGGCTTACTCGCGGTTCCTAGATTTTCCAAAAGCAGAATGGGAGGAAGATCTTTCGGTTATCAGGCTCCTCTCTTGTGGAACCAACTTTCAGTTTCTGTCTGTGAGGCTGACACATTGTCCAGTTTTAAGACTTTCCTTTTAATTAGGGGTGGTTTATGCTGCCACAGGATTAGACTACTGGAGGACAAATTAACCTCATTTTCTTAAATCAATTGCTAAAATTGAATAGTTTTCATTTGATACTATTTCTATCTTAACATGATTCTTGACCTGCCATTGTGTATCTGTTCCTCCTTCTTATTCCTCTCAAACCCCAGCCGGTCGAAGCAGATGGCCACTTGTCCTGAGTCTGGTTCTGCTAAAGGTTTCTACCACATGAGGGAGTTTTTCCTTTCCACAGTCGCCTTCATGCTTGCTCAAGATGAGAGTCTGCAATGGAGTTAAACTCAAAGCAGTCTGCTCCTCAGATAAATAACGTTAACTTGCTATTTTTATATATGAATGTTTCTGTTCAGTGCCCCGAGACAACTTCTGTTATGACTTGGTGCTATATAAATAAACTGAATTGAAAAGTATTAGATGTCACAAGTATTTCTCCAAATCATCAGAATATTTCTGCTAATACCATAACAACTTTGTGTTATTTTGTTTTCTGTATGTACCAAAAAATTTGTTGTAGATAACCCTTAGTTGTCAACAGCACTCCTTCAAAATGGCTCAAAAGAATCAAGAAAAAACTCATGAATTTGGATTTTTAAATCTAATGAGGGACCTGCAAAGATGCAATACCTACAGATGTTCTACTCAGGTATCCACTGATAGAAAAATATATAACCTGCCAATGGCCCAAAAGAATCCCAAAATCCTCCTGTACAAGCCTCAACAGGTCAAAGCTGTTATGGCAGACTGAGGAGTTGAATCGTTCACTGGTTTAAATGACTGAATTCTCTACTCACCCTGACACGCAGTCGTGTGTCTGTCTCGGGTCGTATCTCCATTTGTAATGTGAGGATGTCTCCAGGGTAGTAAGTCTTCACCTCCTTTACGAGCATGCCCTTGAGGCACGTTGTTGTGTCATTGAGTGATGCCAGGGAGTAGGAAGGGAAATTTAAAGGATAGAAACACCAGGGAATACCCTTTTTCCGTGATGAGCGAGCAGTGGAAGAGGAAGCAGGGATAAAGCAACAGTTTCTTGCCTCACACAACTCTTGGGTCACAACAGCCCCTCTTTCAGGGTAACAATCAAACCTCCACGCCTCTGGGATTAAACGGCAGGCCTCGTTGCGAGAAGCAGCAGCAGTGCTGTTCAGTTCTCCTGGTAAAATGGAGTATGATGCTTGCCCTTGAGCTGGAGGTGGAGGTCTATGCGACTGCTGGCTGGATGGACTGTGCAGCCAGTATATCGTGTGCAGCAGCCAGCCTCCACCAAGAATCAACAGGAGGCAGCCAGTTATCACCACAGCTGTGGTGGCGAAGCGCGACGACCAACGTGGGATCAAGGAAGCGCTCTCTTGCTCTGGCACCTGAAAATTAAAGAACGAGCACAATCAGCACATCTCTGACTGCATCTTCCATCCGTCCATTATCTTTTAACTGCTTCTTCCTTTTAGGGTCACTGGTGTCCATATCCAGCAGTCACTGTGTGAGAGGTAGGAGACACCCTGGAGAGGTCTCAAGTCCATCACAGACAAACAATCATTCACTCTCTCACATAGGGACATTTTAGAGTTACCAGTCAGCCTAACTTGCATATTTTTGGTCTGTGGGAGGAAACGGGAGTACCCAAAGAAAACCCACACATGGATGGAGAGAACGTGCAAACTCCACCCAGACAGGTCCCAGGTCAGGATTTGAATCGGCGACCTTCTCACTGAGAGGCAAACAGCTCTTCCAACTTACTGCGCCACCATTCTGCCCCTGACTGCGTCAGTTAAAACTACCCAGTGTTTCCCCTACCATTATACAAGCAGAGTACCCCACCCCATCAACAGAACTGAGCTCCCTGCCTACCAAACCAAACTTGCCCGCCCACCCGGCACTGACATAGCACTAAGCTAGTGGCGCAAAATACAGGTTCTCTAGCTAAAAAGCTAAAGGCAGCACTCACGTTGCCTCTTCCCTCATGCTGAACGCCCCCCGCCCCCACTTAAAAACTGTTTGTACAAGCTGCGCTCAGACAAGTGTCCGTCCCCCCATCAACAAAAATCATGGAAGAGATGAGCACCCCGCCATGGCAAATTAACTAGGGGAAACACTGCTACCTTAATTAATCTGTTTTCACATGTGATGCAAAGACAAGCCTTTTACTTCTACTATATGTTTAAAACAGTCGGACCACTTCTAGTGTGGAAAAAAAAATTTTTGAAAAGAGGAAGCGTTCCTTCTTTCAGTTCAGCTAACTGCTTAAGTATTCAGTAAAGGTTAAACATCTCTTCTTGGACAATGATTTAATGAGTGACCCTAAGTATTCAATGTGTTCTGTTTATTCACTCAATATGTGTGTGTAATCCTAGTTATTTTTTTCCATTTAGCTTGTATTTATACAGGTTAGTCTCATTGAGTCACGAGGACTCATTTACAACAGAGACCTGATTTAGACAAAGAGCACAAATGAGGTACATATAGCAATAAACGTTCATATAAAATCATGAAAAATGAAAAGTAAATGAAAGAAGAGATATAAAGCAAACTAAATAAACATGCTACTTTATAAAACAGTGTAAAATACTAAAAACGGGAACATGTCTCTGCATTGATTTTTGCAGTGAACTTAACAATTGTTTAAAATCCCTTAGAGAGGTCAAAGCCGAGAACTTCAGATCTTTTTGCAAAATATTCCAGGTTATAGAAGCGGAGTAGAAGGCCATTTTGCCTAGTTCGGTCCGCAATGAGGGTACACTGGATGTAATAATGTCCTGAAAGTGCACGCGTAGCTGCACTCATGCAGTGACATGTAGGTGGAGATGTAAGAAGGCAGAAGACCAAGAAGTGATTTAAAGATGAAAATGTACCAGTGAGAGAGACTGTATGTAGTTAATGATGACCAGTTGACCAATGAATACAGGGTGCAATGGTGGGTATGGTAGTTACAGCCAGTTATGAATCTTAGCGCACCGTGATAGACAGCGTCCAACATCTGTAAGGTGTTTGTAGGAGCATTCATGTAACTAATGACAGCGTAGTCAATGGAGGGAAGGACATTTGCAGTTACAAGGTGTTTCCTAGTGTTCAGAGTTAGACAGGATCTATTCCTGCAAAAGAAACCCAATTTAACTTTCAGTTTCTTTACCAACTTTTCAACATGAGGACTAAAAGGGAGATGTGCATTGACCAAGATTCCCAAGTATTTGTAAGAATCGACAAACTCAATAGGAACACCATTCGTAGATAAGATAGAAGAAAGGACTGCTGGTACCGATTACCAAAATTAAATCTAGTAAGAGTTTTGATTACACCATCAAAACCTTTGGAGTTTCCAGTGACAGTAATTTAAGCGGGTCACAAGCAGACAGTTAAAAAAGTCCTGTTATTAAAGCTGTTAAAGAGAGTCTATATGAACTCACTGCAACCTCCTCTTGAGCTGGATGAGATTCCTCTGATAAACTTGCACTGGAAAATTGGACATCTTCAGGGTTCAGCTTCTTGTAAGACACCATTGTGTTAATGTGAATCTGTCAAACAGATAAAAGCAGAAGTGCAAAAATAAGAAATGTTACATAAATGGAGAAAGGTGTTGGATATTTTCAAGCAAAATAATTAATAATGAAAATGGAGTGTAATCATATTGGTTTACGAAAAACATAAGTCTACTTACACCATTATAAAATATATTTTAGTAGGATAATGTATCTCCCTTTAACATAAATCAAATGTTAACATGACATATAGATCGCTCAAGCTAGCAGTTGTCATCACCTGTTTTAAGTTGTGAGGACTGAAGAAAGTATGGAATATATATAATACACTAAATTAATTCTTCATTTGAAGACTGTCTGTCCTTGTGTACGTAGTCATACGGACAGGACAGTAACGGCCATGAAGACACACAAACGCGTTATTACAGCATAATGTAGCATAATTACGCTAGCTAAAAACAAAAGACTACGTTAGCTAAATTGAGCTAAAGTTCTATTGAAGTCATCGCTTTAGCTGAACAGAGCGTCAATTTCAAAACCTTACCCGATTTTTTCCCCTGAAATTTACCGGTACAAAAATACAGCATACAAGGAGACCTTACCTTTTAGACAAATCCGGGGGCACCGAGGTCTTTTATAGTGCAGTTATCGACTCGCTGCATGAAACATCTGTTTACTCTCACGTCACATTCAATACACCTCGGAATTTCTATAACTTTGGTTTTAAGAACCCTCCTACTTCCAACCTCCAACAAACCATTTTTTTGCTAGCTAAAATAAAATGCTCGTATTGGTATAGTTATACTAATCTAAATAATAATGACACATTAACTGAAACGTGACTTATAACTACGAAATAAAGAATTACGATTAAGTTTATGTTATCTTTACAAATTACCACCGTCAATAAACACATCTCGTCGTTGCATCTACGGTGGCCTGAAGCGGTCATAACAGTCTCAAAACATTTGGGTTCTACAATTATGGAAATTTTTAAACAAGAAATTGGAACACTGTAATTACATACCACATTTGTGTAACGTGTTTGTAATCTAAAGAAGCTTAACTATGATTTAAAAAAATATTCAAATGCAATTATGTTGCAATGCTTAAATGTAATGTTTTTGTTCAGTGCCCTGAGATGACTTCTGTTGTGACTTGGCGATATATAAGCTGAATTGATGTGACTATTTCAAAATTATGCTAGGCTCTTTCATAAATATGACATAGCACATCATAATTAGGGGGTACTATCTCAAAAATATGACTTGGTTATCCAAAACTACTATAATAGATACTATGTCAAAAATATTACTTGAGATCTCTAATGAATATGAAATACAATTCAATTCAGTTTATTTATATAGCACCAAGTCACAACAGAAGTCATCTTAGGGCACTAAACATAAACATTCACACACATATATATATATATATATATATATATATATATATATATATATATATATATATATAAAGTAAGTTAATATTTTATCAGAGCAGACTGCTTTGAGTCCAACTTCATCGCAGATTCTCATCCTGAGCAAGCATGTGTCCTAATTATGAGACATCTTTAGTGACAATTTAAAGACTACTCAATAAAGAAATAATCTAAAAATTATCACTTGGTGATCTCATAATATTTTGATTTTATTTCACATTTATTCAATACATTTAATCTCAGAGACATAAGCTCTCATTCTGAAGAGACCCGTTTGAGGTGAACATACAAGAATGGAAACAGTCAATAGTCACTCTGTGAATGTAAAAATATGACTTTGCATCTCATAACCCATAATTTTGAGTTGGAGGGAATTTTTGCTAATCAAAGTGGCAAAAATGGATTTCCACTGTGTGCTGGTGTGGAGCCTGCCCCCCCCCCCCCCCCCCAAAAAAAAAAAATCCTCCATGACACTTCAAAATTAAAAGACAATTTCAAAATAAAAGCAGTGTATTTGGAGTTGCAACTCACTTAATTTGATTTTTCGCATGCAAAAAAAATAAAAATAAAATCAAGACTCAGTTGATTAATGGTTTATTTGGCCCAGTCACTGTTTAGTCCATCTTTAAAAACACGTTTGGTAAATGATGTAAAGTTCGAGAATTAGGAAACCTCACCTAATTGTAGTTTTTTTGCGACGCTTGCGCACCCTTAAAAATCAGAGTAAACTCTGGCTATGGGTCATAATATGCTTGATAAATAAAACAAAATTGAGTTGTTTTTTTTTGTTGTTTTTTTTTTGTCCATGACAAAACAAACAAGATCCAGCAGCTGTTACAATTGAAGTTACATTCGGACACTAAACCAGATTCCCTCCAGACCTACATTTCATTTATGTTCCCCTATAATGCAACATAATTTCAGAGAACAGCAAAATCTCCCACTCCTTTAGTCATGACAAACAACACAATGTTTAATATTTTATTGTTCAGCATAACACATCTCATACAGTTATATTTACCATCTACAAAAAATCATTTCCTTATTGGATCATGGTCGTAGAAGACAATTTTTTTAGTCAAAATTTCTAATCAAGGCATTACTGTAGTATTTGACACATGTAACAATGTATTTTTGATCACTTGGTAGTTTCCTCAGAGGATGAACAATTCTTACTGGATTGTTAAAACTGTTTGATGCCCACCATAGCAAAACAAAAACAATTATTAGGCCCATATATACAATTCAATGACAAATACTGCATCAACAAAGTAAAATCACATACCTTAAATTGTATTACTTTCAACATAAATGCAACAGTTCAACATATCTAACATGAGAATGATTAATCAGAGTAAGACCTCATCGTCTCTGGCTGTTACAGATTTTCTAATACTTGCGTTTGCTCTGAATATTTATGTGATCATATAGTTTAAATGCAAGGCTAGCTGCTGGAAATTACTTGTCATGTTTCTATTTATTAACTACTCTGAACAATACAAAAAGTTTAATACCTTTCATGTGAAGCACCACGTATGTTTGTTAATCTATTCATCGATGTACGTCCTTACTTTTAACTTGTATTGAGTAACAGATACTTATCTAGTTATGTAAATGTGTCATTGTCATGTTTGTCTGTAATGCACATATTAATTGGAGAGTTGTTGTCACTCTGGGAGAAGTCTTCATTCTCCATAGAGACTGAAGACTCTGGGTCAGTGTTAAGTTGCCCATGCTTTCGTCTGTGAAGCCTCAGGCTCTGCGAGCGGCTGAAGCCTCTCCCGCAGATGTCGCAGCCGTACGGCCTCTCACCTGTGTGAAGCCTAATGTGATTCTTGAGACTCGACGAGCGAGTGAAACTCTTGTCGCACTCTGGACAGTCAAACTTCTCCCCAAAATGAATTTTCTCATGTTCCCTCAGGCGGCCGGACTGGTTGAAGCTCCTGTTACACACTGAACAGTTATAAGGTTTCTCCCCCGTGTGCGTGAGTCTGTGTCTGTTCATGGCGCCCGAGTGGGCAAAGCTCTTACCACAGTCAGGGCAGGAGAACGGCTTTTCACCTGTGTGGACTTTATAGTGCCCTTTTAGTTGACCTTTCTGTGTGAACTGTTTCCCACACATTGTACACTGGTATGGTTTCTCACCAGAGTGGATTCGCATGTGGATTTGAAGTGCTGACATCTTGTGGCAGTCTCTTCCACACAGCCCGCAGCAGTAAGAGCTCTTTGTCGGATTGTTGTTGCACTGTTTTTGGACTGGTGATTCTTGAAGATTATCTTTTCCATAGTCTGTGACTGCATCAGGCTCGTCTCCCGACACTATGAGAGGAAAGAAAAAGAGAAAAAACTTTTATGGGTGACAATTAGAACAAATAACAGCAGTCTACCACTTGCTTTAATTAGATATAATATTCACCTTTTACCTAAATGTGACATTGACTTTATGTTTAGCTATTCAAATAAAAATATATGTTGTGGAAACTTTGAAATTAAGTGTACAAGGTGTTTGTGTATTAGGAAAATAAATAAAACTAATGAAACAATTTTTTTAATTAACATTTATTTAACTAGGCAAATCCCATTGATATTAAAAATCTCTTTTTCAAGGGTGGCCTGAGCCTAAAGGCAGCCTAAACAAATATTTTGGGCAGTAGGAGGAAACAGTAGTAACCGGAGAAAGCCCATGCAAACAAGGAGAGCATGCAAACGCCACACAGAAAAATCCCGGGGTTAAACCCTCAACCTTTCTTGCTGTGAGGCAACAGTGATAACCACACTAAGCCATGGTGCTGCCCAACAATAACAAAGCCATCATGGAAGTAAAGACAGGACAACTGATCAGTGGATATTTGTTACGTTGTACAGGTCCTTCTCAAAAAATTAGCATATTGTGATAAAGGTCATTATTTTCCATAATGTAATGATAAAAATGAAACTTTCATATATTTCAGATTCATTGCACACCAACTGAAATATTTCAGGTCTTTAATTGTTTTAATACTGATGATTATGGCATACAGCTCATGAAAACCCAAAATGCCTGTCCCAAAAAATTAGCATATTTCAGCCCACCAATGAAAGACAAGTGTTTTTAATACAAAAAACACCAACCTTCAAATAATCATGTTCAGTTATACACTCAATACTTGGTCGGGAATCCTTTTGCACGAATGACTGCTTCAGTGCGGCATGGCATGGAGGCAATCAGCCTGTGGCACTGCTGAGGTGTTATGGAGACCCAGGATGCTTCGATAGCAGCCTTAAGCTCATCCAGAGTGTTGGGTCTTGCGTCTCTCAACTTTCTCTTCACAATATCCCACAGGTTCTCTATGGGGTTCAGGTCAGGAGAGTTGGCAGGCCAATTGAGCACAGTAATACCATGGTCAGTAAACCATTTACCAGTGGCTTTGGCACTGTGAGCAGGTGCCAGGACGTGTTGAAAAATGAAAACTTCATCTCCATAAAACTTTTCAGCAGATGGAAGCATGAAGTGCTCCAAAATCTCCTGATAGCTAGCTGCATTGACCCTGCGCTTGATAAAACACAGTGGACCAACACCAGCAGATGACATGACACCCCAGTGACTGTGGAAACTTGACACTGGACCTCAAGCAATGTGAATTGTGTGTCACATCTCTTCCTCCAGACTCTGGGACCTTGATTTCCAAAGGAAATGCAAAATTTACTGTAATCAGAGAACATAACTTTGACCACTCAGCAGCAGTCCCAGGCGAGATGCTTCTGACGCAGTCTCTTGTTCAAAAGTGGCTTGACCTGGGAAATGCAGCACCTTTAGCCCATTTCCTACACACGCCTGTGCACGGTGGCTCTGGATGTTTCTACTCCAGACTCAGTCCACTGCTTCCGCAGGTCCCCCAAGGTCTGGAATCGGCCCTTCTCCACAATCCTCCTCAGGGTCTGGTCATCTCTTCTCGTTGTGCAGCGTTTTCTGCCACACTTTTCCCTTCCCACAGACTTCCCACTGAGGTGCCTTGATACAGCACTCTGGGAACAGCCTATTCGTTCAGCAATTTCTTTCTGTGTCTTACCCTCTTGCTTGAGGGTGTCAATGATGGCCTTCTGGACAGCAGTCAGGTCGGCAGTCTTACCCATGATTGCAGTTTTGAGTAATGAACAAGGCTGGGAGTTTTTAAAAGCCTCAGGAATCTTTTGCAGGTGTTTAGAGTTACGTCGTTGATTCAGATGGTTAGGTTAATAGCTTGTTTAGAGAACCTTTTCATGATATGCTAATTTTTTGGGACAGGCATTTTGGGTTTTCATGAGCTGTATGCCATAATCATCAGTATTAAAACAATTAAAGACCTGAAATATTTCAGTTGGTGTGCAATGAATCTGAAATATATGAAAGTTTCATTTTTATCATTACATTATGGAAAATAATGACCTTTATCACAATATGCTAATTTTTTTAGAAGGACCTGTACATAATCGACCATTACTTTTACATTGATTATCAAGCAGGGAAATATAGATGCGGCACAAGCCACAGCAATACACACCAGTGCACAACTTAAACTAGAATGCCATTCTGGTGTTTGATGTTTCCAAAACAAGTAAGTTAAATACTTTTTTTGACAGATTAAAAAATAAATAAATAAACATAAAAAAAGCGAAAAACAGCTGCTCCAATCTCTAAACATTGGCACTGGTCATAGGAAGAACCAAATTGCTTAATGTACAGAAAAAACCCTCTCAGTAGTGATGGGCACAGTTCACTAATCCACTAACAGCTAATAGCGAAACTAACTTTTCGTTTAGATGATTAGCATTTTTGCTAATCATCTAAAAAAAAAAAAAAGAAACCGTCCAGATGACCTGACTGAAAATTGTTGGATTTTATACCTGGATTATTGAGCATGGACTTTGGTGTTTTGAACCAGTTTGACAAGACTGTCGACGAGGGAGAGGACAGGTACCGGAGGAGGGGGCGTGCCCCAGAGACCATCTTAGCACCAACATAACTGTTTGTTTTTTCCACTTTGGAGTAAGCTGTTGGGGGAGAATCAGTTTTGTTTGGTGTTTCCTCAGACTGATGAAGCCTTCTGCACAAAATAAATTAATAAAAAGAAACTGTCCAGATGACCTGACTGAATGAAAATTGTTGAATTTTATACCTAGATTACTGAGCATGGACTTTGGTCTGCATGGACTTTGGAGCATTTTTGCTCATTTTGGACACCATTAGCAGACTAATTAGCCTCCGCTAAATTGGGTTCCAGAGTAGAAACACAAGTCGAAAAGTGACGCACTCTTCATGCAGTGATGGTCTATTTTTCTCTTCCTCGCGGTGCACGGAGGTCTGTTATCTTAACTGATGAACTGATGATAAGAGTTGTGACCACCTGCTCACAGAATTTAAAAACCACATTTATTTATGTGTTCTTCTTCTTCTTTCGGCTTTTCCCTCTTCAGGGATCACCACAGCATGTTATCCTCCCCCATCTCACTCTGTTCTGTGCATCCTCTATTTATTTTGTGTTACCAAGAGAATAACGATGATGATGCACAGAAACTTTGTAGTTAGTTTAAAAAATAGTTAACTGCACAGAAGATTGCTAAAGTGTTAATTCATTATAGTAAATGACACGAGACGTCCGACACACATTGAATACATCACTCTAGTTCAGTAGAGCAGAATCCTGACCCACCTCTTTTGATCCCGCTGAATCGGATTAATTTCTGAAAGCTAACCTCTGAATGGGACATGGGACGCTTTACCTATGATTTATGAACCGTTTTCAGTTGTGTTCGCTCACAACGGTGTCACGTTACAGTCTTACAGTGTCAGCGACAGCAATGAATGATAAAAGTTAGCGGTTATCAAATGTTAGCTTCCACTAATTTTTTTTTTTTACCTGTTTCTCATTAGCAAAGTTAATTTTTTTTAGTTTGTGAATTAGCAGTTAGAGAAGCTGACATTTTGGTTAGTTGTGCCTACTGCTGCCTCTCAGTATATCAGTCATTCAATACACTGCTTCACCAGGGCCAATTTAATATTACATTTGATCCCAGTTATTGGCCAGTAGTATAGATTCAGTAACACACTGCAATAACTAACATTAGCATCTACTGTAAGGTAATTTTCTTACGGTTTGCAGTTTCCTCTTCTTCCTCCTTCACTTTAATCTCAATATCTGTGTTACATTCCTGCAGCTGGTCTTCAGCTTCCTCTTGCGTGGTGCTGTCGTCGCCAGCAAAACTTTTGTCAGAAGTTTCTTCTGTAAAAAAAAATAAAAAATCACAACAGAAAAGGTAAACAGTTGATATACACACCATTCTTTCAAGGGATTTATACATTTTGGTAAATAGGTTTCTGTGGAGTGGTTGAGGTAATTTTATTTAGATGATGATGAGAATTCTCTTTTAACTTGGCTCTGTTTAGAGCACCAGTTAGTTAAGACTCACCCAGTTGTTCTGGCAGCTGTAAACGCTACAGAAACCCATTTAAAAAGGTCTGAGTTATTCCTTCACCGAGCACAGACTGAGAATGGAATCGGAAAGGCGTGTTGGTGTGGTGGTTTTTACTTACCAGACAAAAATTCCTCCTCCTCCTCCTCTTTCACTATTACATTCATGTGGGAAGAGGAACAGCTGTCCTCCAAATGATCGACTGGTTCTCTCTTAACAACTTTGGGCTGAGCTTCTTTGACACAGTTTAGACCCTGTGAGGACAGGGGCCCAGCGGCACTAGGAAGGGTTTGGCTGTCGGATACCTATAAATAAAGTTTCATAAGAATAACCTGAGGCAACTCAGCTAATATAAAAGCAAGGTTTTAATTTGAGGCCACTGTTTAATGTCTCTACCTCACAGCTGACGTTGCTGGCCTCGTCTTGCTGGGATGATTCTTCCGCTGAAGACTGAACTCCAGTTGATTCAACACCAGGAACAGACTCATCCTTGCTCTGCATGCATGACCGCTTGTGATTCCTGAGCGTTCCTGCTAACGAGAAGTGCTTTCCGCAGTCTGCGCAGGTATACGGCTTTTCTCCAGTGTGTATCCTGGAGTGCCTCCGAAGTTCCCCCGGAGCGACGAAAGATTTTTTACACTGCGTGCAGCTGTAGGGTTTTTCTCCTGTGTGAGTTCGCATGTGCGTGGTCAGCGTCCACTGCTGTGCAAACGTCTTGCCACAGTCAGAGCAGTGGTACGGTGTAATACCTGTGTGGAGACGCTCGTGTCTAACAAGTGTCCCCGACAACGCAAAGCATTTGTCACAGAAGGAGCACTGGAAGGGCCTCTCCCCAGTGTGAGTCCTCTGATGATCCCTCAGCTCGGCAGCTGAGTTACAGCTCTTGCTGCAATTCGAACAAGGAAACTTCTTCCTGGTGAAACCTGCTACAACCTTAGAGTGCATTGCCTCCAAGTGCGTTTTCAGGTGCCAGTGGCGGGAAAAGCTCTTCAGACAGATGGTGCAGCGATAGGGCCTCTCCCCAGTGTGTGTCCGCCGGTGCAGCCGGAGCTCCCCCTGACTGGCAAATCTTTTCTCACAGAAAGTGCATGGGAATGGCTTTTCCCCGGTGTGAACTCTCTGATGAATTATGAGAAGCCCCTTTTCTGGAAATCTCTTTTCACACATGGAACAGGGGAAAGGCCTCTCTCCTGAATGAGTACGTAGGTGCCGCTGAAGTTTCGAGGCATAAGGGAAGTCTTTACCACACACCAAGCAGGTGTGCACAGACTGTGGTCTTTCATGCTCACTGATATTAAATTTCATTGAGGGAGCTTCTGCAGGTATGATGCCAGAGATAACATTCACTCCTGTGTGAACACAAAGAATCACAATTAGCTTTAAGGACTAAAAACAGGTTTGGTACAATCAGTTAGGCCTGTCACGATAAAAAAATTTGCTGAGCGATTAATTGTCTCAGAAATTATTGCGATAAACGATAATATTGTTTGAAATTTTACAATAATTAGTAATGTCAAATTTAAGAAGAAATTTTGATTAAGTTTGTGTGTAGTACCTTTTTTGACCATTGAATGGCAGAATAAGACTGTTTGAGCTGAAGGACAGATAGTGAGGGAGCGAGCAGTGTGTCTCTTTAAGAAAATGGGAGGGAGGCCCCTTGACGTGTCATGAGCTTTCTCTCTTTAGTTCTCAAAATGGTGGATGTTCGGTGTGATTTGAGCTCTTTAGCATAGCATTTGTCACACAAAGCTTTTAATTAAAAAAAAATCATCAGTAATCAAGTTCTCAGCTTCTATTTGCAGAGACAAACAACTTTTAAGACAAAGGTACGGGATTCAACCATGAATTTTGGAGCTTTGACAAAACTGAGGTTTTTTTCCCCGAGGCCGACCTGTTAGCTTAGCTCGTAGCTTAGCTTCTCAGCTTCTCTCCAAACCAAAAAGTTTTGCTAACAGGACAAACAAACATTAAATTAAAATGCTGAAATACAATTACAATAAATTAACAAGAACACTAAAGATTGGGATTTAAGGCAAAAATGTTCTTTGAATTCATCTGTAATTATCGGTTATACAGGTTTTCTTCAAATAATCAAAACTGAGGCTTTGGGTAAAGAGATGTGTGTACTACTGGAAAATCTGCTAGCCTGGGATCTTCTTAGTCTCTTTCTGTCTTACTAGTTCAAAGAATGAACATGGCGGGACACACACAAATTCTGGCAGTAAAGCTGAGCTCACCTGTGATTACAGATTCCACTTTATAATCCTTTCAGAATAAACTACAATGGCAGACACAAACGGTAGGATGATCTAATTTTTATTTTTTTATTTTTTCATTTCATGGTGTCGTGGCAAAAAAAAGCACCGTTAGGAAACAATTTGGCGTGTCACTACCAGATGCAAGGGTAAAACAAAAAGAAAAACAATAAAGACGGTTGCGACAATAACAATGTTTCTGCAAATTTACATAATTTAACCTGACTTACCTATCCATTCCTCAGATACACATTATTGACAAAAACCAGAGAAAAACATATTTTTCAACAAAAATAACATGGAGTTTTAATATTCTCTATCATAATTTACCTACAATAAATTTAAGTATCAAGACTGTAAATAAGCAAAAAGATATAATCACTCTAAATAACTAATATACTGTAATGGGATTCAAATGAGAATGCATCTACGTACTTTATATCATGTTTTTATACATAAATCATGAAGGAAATGTATTGTGTTGGATAGAGTCAGTTTTGTTGATTCTATTTATTGACAAATACCATAATAATGAGATAAGTTGTTCTCTAATTGGGACTGCGAGTCTCAAGGATTAAGAAAAGACCACCACAAAACACTTCACTCACTGGGATCGTAGAAGTCCACTTCTTCACCATCAGAGTTTATTAGGCCTCTGATTTCCTGCTGATCTTCAGCAACAAGTCCAAAGTCGTCTGGGTTCTCAGAGCACATCTCTCAAATATACAAACTGGTAAGAAAGCAAAGAACAATGTTTCAGTAAAAAGACAATAACAATACATAACAACAAAAAAAAAACTAACCTTTTATCGTTATCTGCACGTAACAATACAAACTGCAAAATGACTGAAAATATGTGGGTAAACATCTGTAAAGAAAAATGTGTGAAGATCGAAATAATTTGCTCTTTTTCAGTGGATTACAAACCTCAACCAAGCCAGTGATTAAGAGAAATTGGCAAGATCAGAATCCGGCTCTAGCAAATATAAAAAGGTTTTTTTTTTTTTTTAAGTTTTAACAGTGAAAACAGGTAACTGAGTAAACAGAGTTCTGATGTTTTTTTTAATAATAATACAGAAGTTGTTCAGTCTCATGCTAAACAAAATAATGTACATAAACTACAGTACAAAAACCAGCTACATGTACTCAACTGCTTTGGACCTGTATTTATGGAATGCCTCCTGTTTTTGATATTTAAGGCCAGCAAGACAGTTTTATGGCCATTTCAAATGTAAAAACTTCTTCAAGTGCAATCAGCAACGTCCAACTTTCCCACGCATAACCTAATAAGTTCACAGTCCTTCTCACAGTCATAAAGAAGTGACGGTGACAAGTGTCCAAAAAAAAAAGTGTGGTTTTCCAGATATTTTAAACAATAGTGCATCTTTTCAACGCAAGCAACACATTTGCTCTTAAACAAGACTTTTTAAAGGGTTAACATGAACAATATTCTGTGAACAATATTTTCTAACCTAAGACTTTTAAAGGGCTCTTTTTCTACATTAAACAAAAACCCCGTTTGTTTTCTTGTCATCAGTTAAAATGAAGAAAAAAGCTAAAAAATATCACAGCTTGACACAGACAGAAAACCACAAGACGATTCCCTAAGTGTCGTTAGCTGTAAACATAACATACAGCGGTGCTTGAATGTTTGTGACGCCTTCATAATTTTCTATATTTCTGCATAAATATGACCTAAATAAAACGTCATCAGATTCAAACACACGTTCTAAAACTATATAAAGAGAACCCAGTTAAACAAATGAGACAAAAATATCATACTTGGTCATTTAGTTATTGAGGAGAATGATCCAATATTACATATTTGTGAGTGGCAAAAGTATGTGACCCTTTATTTCATGTGAACCTGTAATTTGAAGGTGACATTAGAGTCAGGTGTTTTCAATCAATGGGATGTCGATCAGGTGTGAGTGGACACCCTGTTTGATTTAAAGAACATGGATCTATCAGCGTCTGATCTTCACAACATGTTTGTGGAAGTGGATCATGACACGAACAAAGGAGATTCATGAGGACCTCAGAAAAAGAGTTGTTGATGCTCATCAGGATAGAAAAGGTTAGAAAACATCTGTAAAGAGTTTGGACTCCACTAATCCACAGTCAGACAGATTGTGTACAAATGGAGGACATTTAAGACCATTGTTACCCTCCCCAGGAGTGATGGACCAACAAGGATCACTCCAAGAGAAAGGCATGTAATAGTCTGCGAGGTCACCAAGGACCCCAGGATAACTTCTAAGCAACTGAAGGCCTCTCTCTCTTGACTAACGTTAATGTTCATGAGTCCACCATCAGGAGAACATTGAACAACAATGGAGGGTTGAAGGAGAAGCTACTGCTCTCCAAAAAGAACATTGCTGCTTGTCTGTAGTTTGCTAAAGAGCACGTGGACGAGCCAGAAGTTTATTGGAAGAATGTTTTGTGGACGAATGAGACCAAAATAGAACTTATTGGCTTAAATGAAAGAGTTATGTTTGTAGAAAGGAGAACTCTGCATTCCTGCATAAGAACCTTATCCCATCTGTGAAACACGGTGGTGGTAGTATCATGGTTTGAGCCTGTTTTACAGCATCTGGACCAGGATGGTTTGCCATCATTTATGGAACAATGAATTCTGAATTATATCAGAATTCTAAAGGAAAATGTTACATCTGTCCATGAACTGAATCTGAAGAGAAGGTGGGTCATGCAGTGAGACAATGACCCTAAACACACAAGTGGTTCTACCAAACAATGGTTCAAGAAGAATAAAGTTCATGTTGTGGAATGGCCAAGTCAAAGTCCTGGGGGGGTGTCACACCAGATACTGAAAGCAAAGGTTCACATACATTTGCCACTCACAGATATGTAATACTGGAGCATTTTCCACAAGAACTACATGACCAAGTAAAATATTTTTGTCTTATTTGTTTAACTGGGTTCTCGTTGTCTACTTTTAGGACGTGTGAAAATCTGATGTTTCTAAAGGATTCACAACCTTTCAGGCACCACTGTACAGTAAAAGATGATCTCTAAGGTCCTGCATCTGATCTTTACTTATTTTTTTTTTTTTTTTTTTTTATTTAAAAGTCTTTTAAATATTGCTCATCGGCTGTGGATAGTTTTCAGGCCTGATACGTCTTTTGTCACTTGTCCACTTTCGTCATTCGGTAATCAGATAATATTAATGAGGGGCCGAGACGGGGTAGAGGAAGGGCAGTCGACTTGGGACCAGAAAGTCGCAGCTCGACTCCCAGCCGTTCCCACATGTCGTGACTCTGAGCAAGACACCTAATCCCTAATTGCTCCCCGAGCGCACACTTCTCCAACTGGGTGTATCCCAGGGGCGATGGGTTAAATGCAGAGAACCAGTTTCATCATTGTATGTTCCCATACAATGACAACAACATATAGCACTTTATAAGTTGGTCAGGACAAGGACTAGACAGAAGAAAATGAGTACCGGAAAAATGCAGTCAAATTCCACCAAAAATCTCCAAAAGACCTTTAGAAATCCAGGAGAATTATAAATTAGTATCACTTTGAAGGTGTATAATAAAGTCTGATGCCAAGGACCCAAAGTATAAAGAAAGTAGTACTTTAAAACCTTTGTACTGCACTTGATTTTATCCTCTAGTATCATTTTTGTGCTTATT
The DNA here is from genome assembly GCF_014905685.2 of Nematolebias whitei. Taxonomy (NCBI): domain Eukaryota; kingdom Metazoa; phylum Chordata; class Actinopteri; order Cyprinodontiformes; family Rivulidae; genus Nematolebias; species Nematolebias whitei. The sequence continues at coordinate 23,234,616 of NC_056513.1, forward strand.
GTTCTGACTTTAGGTTAAAGTTTGTGGGAAAACGTTGCATACATTCATATGTCACTATGTATGGGTCATCTCAAGGCGAGGTGCTGATTTCAAGGAGATTCACCCCGTTTTGATTTTAATGTCACACACTTGGCACCCCCACCCTGGAGGACATATGTCCTGCTCAAGGACACTGAAGCAGAGGATGTTGAGGACACAGCTTATTCGGCGTGGTATTTATAACATCCTGGAAATGTGTGCTGTGCATTCTGATTCTTTCAGGTGATTTTATTTATTTTATTTTTTTTGGGGGGGGCGGGGGGGGATCAGCAGATACACAGCTCAAAGCACTGCTAACTCATTAGCTTAGGTCTCATTTTGCTTTTAATTGTCGTGTAAACTGTGTTTTAGTTAGCACGCTAACTTACAGAGCTGTGGACTACGAGGACTACAATGATTTTAAAAACGCAAGCACTTGAAGCTAACGGTAAATGAGCTGTAGATGAACTGTCCACCGATCTGGTCATCGACCACCTCCTCTGGAAGATGATTAACCAGCTGGTTACTACCAGCAAACACTGACCCACACCCAAACTACAGTCTGTGTTCAGCAACATCTGAGAGATTCATGTTAAAAACATGACCACATTCCTCTGAAACCCACTCCGCGGCTCGCTAACTCGACTAGCTTCACAGACAATAGACATGTCGACCAACCTCAGCATGGATTTTTCCCTCCGAACAAAAGTAGTCTCTCAAAATAATTTTATATAAACGACGTCTCTGCTACTTTGCAGGTTCGGGCTCGGTATGTTCGAAGAGTGCGTCAAAACACTTTAAATAAACAAATGAGCCACGTTAGATCAGAGTCTGAAGAAAACATCTTTAGCTGAAGCGGCTAGTTAGCTTACACGATCCGTGCTTCCGGTTGAGTTTTTCACAATAAAAGCCCTGATACAACTTTTTGCCAACGCCACAAGGCAACGGGAACATTTCAGGGAACCATACAGAGGGCGGAATGTGACCAAATTAAATAAATAAATGAATAATAATTCCATCCTTCCATTATCTTGCTCTAATTGATACAATCGACCACGAGATCCTCATTGCGAGGTTAGAGCAGTGGGTGGGCATCACTGGGTCAGCCCTCGAACTTTAGATCTTACCTCGCTGACAGGTCCTTTTGTGTCTCCATCAAAGATTTTAGTTCAGCCTCGGCAGCGCTTAAATGGGGGGTACCGCAAGGGTCCATCCTTGGTCCTCTTTTATTTTCTTTATACCTGTTGCCACTAGGTGCTATTTTCAGGAAACATAACATACCTTTTCATTTCTACGCCGACGACTGCCAAATCTACTTCCCCCTCGGACTCAACGGTACTCGCTCTATTCAACTGTTACTGGACTGCCTGGCTGACATCAGAGATTGGATGGCTTTAAATTTCTTGAGTTTTAACGAGAAGAAATCTGAAGTAATGCTGTTTCCTCCCAATGACACAATCACCAACCACTGCATCGACCTATCCGTTCTGTCACCGTTAGTGAAACAAAGAGTCACTAATCTAGGAGTGATACTTGACCCTTCTCTGAAACTCAACAATCATGTAAATATGATTGTCAAATCCTGCTTTTTCCAGCTGAGGCGACTGTCTAAGCTGAAGCCCATATTGTCCAAAAATAACCCGGAGACAGTAATTCATGCATTCATTACATCCAGGCTCGACTATTGCAACTCACTCCTTTTTGGTATCAGTCAGACCTCCATAGCTAGACTCCAACTGGTCCAAAATGCAGCAGCCCGGTTTTTGACCAGCACAACCAAAAGAAAGCACATTACACCTGTTTTGGCCTCCCTACACTGGCTTCCGGTTCACCTTCAAATGAAATTCAAAATACTCTTGTATGTCTATAAATCACTAAACAGCTCTGCCCCCTCCTATCTTACTGATCTGCTCCAGCCGTATGTCCCACCACGTTCTCTCAGATCAGCGGACCAGTTGCTCCTAACAGTCCCAGGAACCCGCCTCAAGCGCAGAGGTGACAGGGCCTTCTCTGTAGCAGGCCCAAGACTTTGGAATGAGTTACCTCTGCTCGTTAGACAGGCCCCCTCCCTCACAGTTTTTAAATCTCGCTTAAAAACACACTTTTATTCCCTGGCTTTCAGCACTGTGTGGTCTGTGCTGAGTCTGTGTGCATCACACTGTGTTGGTCATGTTGCGGTTGTTGTTGTTATCCATTATTGTTTTTGTTGGTTTCTACTTTTTGGTGTCCTGTTATGTAATCTGTTGCTGTGTGCTTGTTCTGTTTGTCCATGTACAGCATTTTGGTGTGCTTTGTCACTGTTTAAAGTGCTTTATAAATAAATTGGTATGGTATGATAATTGTTCTGAAGTCGGGTTGCGGGGGCAGCAGCTTGAGCAGGGAGGCTCAGACATCTCTTTCCACAGCCACCTCTTCTGGGGGGACCCCCCAAATCGTGCCCAAGCCAACCGAGAGACAGTCTCTCCAGCGTGTCCTGGGTCTTCCCCGGGGCCTCCTCCAAGTTGGACATCTATAGCAGGACCAAGACTTTGGAATGAGTTACCTCTGCTTGTCAGACAGGCCCCTTCCCTCTTGGGTTTCAAGTCCCGTTTAAAAACCCACTACTATTCAGTAGCATTCAACACCAGATGATCTGTGTTTTGAACCTGTATGCTCCACACTGGTTAGTCGTCATTATCTGCATCGTTTTTAATGTCTATATTCTGATTTACTTCGTTTTGTATATTGTTTTGTGTGTTACCTGTTGTTCTGTCTGTACAGCACGTTGGTTGGCCTTGTCGCTGTTTTAAGTACTCTATAAATAAAATGATATGGGTATGGTATGCCCGAAGCACCTCCCTAGGGAGGCATCCAGGAAGCATCCTTACCAGTTATGGACGGATCAACCCCAAAGTCCCCCGACTCAACTTCCTCAATGGAAAACGTGCTGGCGGGATTGAGAAGGTCCGAGAAGTATTCCTTCCACCTCCCGACGACATAATAATTAAATGCAGCATTTAATTAAATACGAGCTGCACTAGTCCCACCCACAAAGTTTGATGAGTGAGGCTGACAGTTAACATAAATTCATGATGACACTAGAGGGTGTGATAAACATAAATAAAATAAAACATGAAATAAATAATTTAAAAGGTACATTTATTTATTTCATGTGTCATTTAATAATTGTATATTGAATGATTTATTTAATAATTAAATTAAACATTTAATTATGTTTTTTAAATGTTGTCACATTCCACCCTCCAAACTTCTGAGCTGTTCTACTAACACTTCTCTGTTGTAGAAAATGCACACGGACTTAGAAACAATTCTGATAAAAAACGAAAACACAAATGTATCTATAATTTAAAAAAAGACAACACATTTTATGTACTTGTTTATAAAATGACAGAAAATTATAGCACAATGTGGTATACAATATTCAATCTGATCCTATACAAATAAACAATAATAAAAATATCAGTTTTATTTATTTCAATTTCACACCTATTTTAAAGAGTTGCTGGTATAAAAACCACTCAGCTCAGTTATATTTGAGTGTTAGATCACTTTCAACTTGACAAATCACTTCAGTAAATCTGGTTTGTGCAAATTAAATTAAACAAATTTAAGACATGGAGAAAAATAGAGTGGAAAGACAAAAGAAATATTAGAAAGAAACAAGAAAGCAACTTTTCAATGAACAGTTCTGCATGTTTTTTTTATTTTTAACATTGTTCTTTAACTAATATTTTTAAAACACATTTATAAAACTCTGCTGGTAAACCATTAGGACCTGGAGATTTATTACTATTTAGTTGATTTAGCTGTGATGACTTCATCTTTTCTAATCTCTCCTTTTGAAGTAGAAAATACATGTAGTGCATGAGTCCACATTTAAAAAAGTGATGGCTGGATCATCAGATGAACTTTCAAATATTTGTGAACAGGTTTTTAAAATTGCTCATTGTTTCTCTGATTCACTAAAACTCAGATTACTTCTAGATCTTCCACAATTGGAATGAAGTTTCTGCTGCATCTTCATTTATTTGCAGAAATGGCATTAAGCTGTATTCCTTTCAGTGTCACTATCAAGTGTTTAACTTTTAAATTAATTTTGTCATTTTCTTCCTCCAAAGTTGTTTTTACTGTGTCAGATCCATATATGCCTTCATATTATTGTTGTATTTTTTGTTTTTGTAGATTAAATGCCCAATGTTACGCAAAACAAATATTTAATCCTCTTTTTAACCAAACTTCTATATTTCATTTAACTAAAATTTCAAATTCACGTTTCGCCTTTCAATTCATTTAACAAACCTGGGTCTTCAAGGCATTTAATAGTTAATTTCCAGAAACCTTTCCAATCATCAGCTCCGCACAACACTAAAGTTTAAACTATCCAAATGTGAGGAAACATACATTCTATAGTTTTTGTATCAAATTGTGTAAAAGTATTATTGTGAGGGTATATGTTCTTTATAAATCTGATAAAGAAGCACTTTCACGTTTCATTAAGACCTTAACCTTGTGAGAGCTTAAAAGGATCAGCAGTAAATCTGATCTTTCTTCAGTATTAAACAGTATTAAAATCACCACATGAAGTATTTATAACCAACGTTCTCTATTTAAATAACAGGATCTACTGGTAGTTTTATCGGAAGCAGTATAAACAGTGATATGAAACTTTTGACCCAATTAGATTCTGTATATTTTATCGTTTGGTGGTTCTTTGTGTTTAAGAATGGATTTGAGTCCATTTTGATCATGTTTTCTGTAATTTGTTTTCCTAATATTTAGTTTCTGTTACTTGTGATGTTTCAACCTGATCAGTTTGCATCATCTCAGGTGTTTCTAGTTGAGTTCATTCGTTCTTGTTTATTTATACTGTTCCTTCTTATAATCAGTCTGGCATTATTTGACTTCTGTTCATACATGGCATCAGATGTTTCTGTACACAGGTGAGTTTCTTTAGGTTAAGATTTTTCTAGTGTGCTGCCGTGTCAGAGTTTTGTTGTTTTATTCATTTATAATAAAAGTTTTAGTTTTATTTCTATTCAATTCAATTCAGTTTTTTTATATAGTGCCAAGTCACACCAGAAGTCATCTCAAGGCACTGAACAGAAACCTCCAAAAAGTAGGTTATCTCAGGAGCAGACTACGTTTGAGTTTAACTTCATCCCAGAACTATCATCTTGAGCAAGCACAAAGGTGACAGTGGAAAGGAAAAACTCCCTCATGAGGAAGAAACCTCCAGCAGAAACACTCAGGACAAGTGGCCATCTGCTTCGACCAGCTGGGTTTGAGAGGAACAGATACACAATGGCAGGTCAAGAATCACATAAGATAGAAATATCAAATGAAAACTATTCAATTTGAGCTCCTGCATCTGGGTCCATCTGCAAATACAATCCAAGTATTGACACCCAGATAGTTAACCAGGATGAGACGGTCTGGTATCATACCCTTTTAAAAATCATGTTTTTTAAATAAGATACCCACATCATCAGCACTGCCCTCACCTACAGTAGAGATCTTACAGTGCCACATCTGCAGTAGTTTTGAGGCACAGCTCTTGCAGGCAAAAAGTCAAAATCAGAGTTCATTAAATAATTGATCTTTCCATGTCTGAGTTTACAAGACTGGATGCCTCTGACATTCCAAGCAGCAAAATTCAAAAAGGCACAAAGAGAAATGAAAGGTCCGTCAGTTTTCTGTGGACTTTCCTGTCTCTTTGCATCTCTCTGCACAAACACCTGAGTATTCAGGACACTTCCTTTTGCTGTTCATGTCAGACACTTCATGCACAAACTCTTTGGGTACAGAGAGAGGAAAGCTAGATGAAGGCCAAGATCACTTCATCTTCATCCGTTGGAGCCAGAGGAGCTGTAATGATTTCCTGGAGCCGATGAAGATCTGGATTCTTCACTTTCACTGACGCGCTCAAAGATTCTTCATGGTGGAAAACAGACTTGTTGCTGTCATCGTTTTCATCACTGGAGCTTCCCAGGAGAGGCGGGACAAGATTGTGACCGTTGTCTCTATGATGTGTCAGATTGTTCAGATTTTATCGGTCCAAAATTTCACCGCAAATTTGGTCGCATTAAACTGCACAGTGGCCTCAAAAGTCTAATCTTTTCATACTGGGTCATTAGAATTAGAAGAGACTGTCTAGGG
>NC_056513.1:23240889-23244655 GCF_014905685.2 Nematolebias whitei
GGGGCTCTTGGCAGAAACAGTCCAAAGTCGCTTTTGTTTGGCAAAGCAATAAATTAATAAATATGCGATCCACGTGGATTTAAACACTTCTTGTGCCATGTTATCATGCATGGGTGATTCACCCTCACCAGTATATTTCAGTCAGTTGCCCAAAGGTAGAATAAGGGGAAGTTCTCAATGAGGCCATAGGAGAGCGGGGTTTACACTATTCAGCTGACCAGTTCAGTCCACCACGGTGTGCCATGGCACCCCCTTTACCAAGAAAGTCTCTCAATACCAACTGTGCCTCTTCCACTAAAGAGGAAACTTTAGTTCAGAAAACTTCCCATTGACCAAACTATGTTCTGGCAGATGATCCTTCCAGCACGGTAACTGAGTTTGATTCTGCTCCCTCTAGCAGACCACAGCACATAAGATGGCACCTCCACCCCTGTGGTTTAAACACGTGGCTCCCCTCAAGGTGGCAGTTCACTTTGATCAAAAACAACATTTTTTCCCCCCTAAATTCTTGTTTTTTTGGGACCTGATAGACACAAAGAAATTTACAGAACATCACACAAGCCTTGCAGTTGAACGGACAATAAAATGAGCCTGTGTCAGTTTCTACTCGATCTCAACAGTTAATGTGATAAAACGGACTAAACGGCATCAATTTAAAAGGCTGATGAAGCCATTATTGTCAGTTTAAATTTAGTTGAACAAAGGCAGCACCACAAAGCCCTACACTCCTATGAGGGAACATGGATCCTATGTGGATGACACCTGGGTCAAAATCCAAGCTAAGGAAATAGAAGTGTTCACAAAGACACTAACTCGGTCGATAACAACATCAAGTTCACCAGAGAGGATGCAAACGACAACAAGCTGCCTTCTTTGGACTGTTTGGTTCAGATGGAGAGAGAGGACAGCCTCAACATTGAAGTTTACAGAAAACCAATCCACACAGACCAGTATCTTCTGTTTGACTCCCACCATCCACTGGAACACAAACTCTCTGTCATCAGAACTTTACAACATCGGGCCGAATGCGTCCCCACGAAGACAGAAGGGAAAGAAAAGGAACTGAAACACGTTCAAGAAGCTCTTCAAACATGTGGATATCCTAACTGGGCTTTTGTCAAGTCAGAGAGGAAATCTACAAAACACACCAATAAACAGAAAAAGGAGAACAACAGACGGAAAAACATTGTCATCCCTTATGTTGCTGGAGCATCAGAGAAATTCAGAAGGATCTTCAACAAACACAAGATCCCAGTACATTTCAAACGCAGCAGGACTCTCAGACAGAGGCTGGTCCACCCTAAGGACAAGACACCCATACACAAACAGAGTGGTGTAGTGTATGTGGTCCAGTGCAGCGAGGACTGTCCAGACCTCTACATTGGAGAAACTAAACAGCCTCTTCACAGACGCATGGCTCAACACAGGAGAGCCACCTCCTCTGGACAAAATTCAGCTGTTCACCTCCACCTCACAGATAAGGGACACTCTTTTGAGGTCCAAAATGTGCACATTTTGGACCGAGAACACAGATGGTCTGAGAGGGGGGTGAAGGAAGCAATTTATGTAAAAAGAGAAAAGCCGTCTCTTAACAGAGGAGGCCTCAGATTTCCACTTTCAAAAACATATAATGCAACTTTAAAACAGATTCCTAGCCGGTTTTCACACCTGATGGGAACAGAGGGGCCTCGTCAGTGAATTAGAGGAACAAAGACCTACTGTTTAGGTGTTTAGGTGTGAACTGCCAATCTGCATATATGTGTGTGTCTTATCTCACTCAGCCTTATAACCTGTATCTCTCACTCTCTGCTCTTTGAATTGAGAAAGCTCCTCGGATGAGGAGCGAAACGTCTTCTGTTACAAATAAAGTCCAGTTGTTTTTGTATTGAACGCTTTTTGAATTCATCATGTCCTGGATGACTGAGAATCTTCACCAGCAGAATGTTTTAGGTTAGAATAACTGTTGGAAAACTCCTACTTTATAGATGTTTGCAGTTTCACTTTATGATGATTGAAACATCTGAGAACAGACCTGCCACTGTTCCCACTCTTAAGGAGTGATCTATTTCTCCAACTTAAATGAATAAATAAATAAATTAGGGATGCTCCGATCAGGTTATTTCTGCCGATCACGATACTGATCACGCATAGTACATATCACCAATACTGATCACATGGATTGGCTGTAAAAAAAATTATTTAGTTAAGATGAGTGCTACTTGCTACGCGATTTGGAAAACAGAAACCTTAAAATCACCTTAATTTGGACAAAACTTATTTTTATTTACTTTTCAAGATAAAAAATATATTAAAAACTTGCAGGCACAATACAGCAACTACAGTGCGTTGCGAAAGTATTCGGCCCCCTTGAACTTTTCAACCTTTTGCCACATTTCAGGCTTCAAACATAAAGATATAAAATTTTAATTTTTTGTGAAGAATCAACAACAAGTGGGACACAATCATGAAGTGGAATGAAATTTATTGGATGTGTCAAACTTTTTTTAACAAATAAAAAACTGAAAAGTGGGGCGTGTAATATTATTGGGCCCCTTTACTTTCAGTGCAGCAAACTCACTCCAGAAGTTCAGTGAGGATCTATGAATGATCCAATGTTGTCCCAAATGACTGATGATGATAAATAGAATCCACCTGTGTGTAATCAAGTCTCAGTATAAATGCACCTGCTCTGTGATAGTCTCAGGGTTCTGTTCAAAGCGCAGAGAGCATCATGAAGACCAAGGAACAAACCAGGCAGGTCCGAGATACTGTTGTGGAGAAGTTTAAAGCCAGATTTGGATACAAAAAGATTTCCCAAACTTTAAACATCCCAAGGAGCACTGTGCAAGCAATCATATTGAAATGGAAGGAGTATCAGACCACTGCAAATGTACCAAGACCCGGCCGTCCCTCTAACCTTTCATCTGGAACAAGGAGAAGACTGATCAGACATGCAGCCAAGAGGCCCATGATCACTCTGGATGAACTGCAGAGATCTACAGCTGAGGTGGGAGAGTCTGTCCATAGGACAACAATCAGTCGTACACTGCACAAATCTGACCTTGATGGAAGAGTGGCAAGAAGAAAGACATTTCTCAAAGATATCCATAAAAAGTGTAGTTTAAAGTTTGACACAAGCACCTGGGAGACACACCAAACATGTGGAAGAAGGTGCTCTGGTCAGATGAAACCAAAATCCAACTGTTTGGCCACAATTCAAAACGATATGTTTGGCGTAAAAGCAACACAGCCCATCATCCTGAACACACCATCCCCACTGTCAAACATGGTGGTGGCAGCATCATGGTTTGGGACTGCTTTTTGTCAGCAGGGACAGGGAAGATGGTCAGAATTGATGGAAGATGGATGGGGCCAAATACAGGACCATTCTGGAAGAAAACCTGTTTGAGTCTGCATGAGACCTGAGACTGGGACGGAGATTTATCTTCCAACAAGACAATGATCCAAAACATAAAGACAAATCTACAATGGAATGGTTCACAAATAAACATATCCAGGTGTTGGAATGGCCAAGTCAAAGTCCAGACCTGAATCCAATCAAGAATCTGTGGAAAGAGCTGAAGACTGCTGTTCACAAACGCTCTCCATCCAACCTCACTGAGCTCGAGCTGTTTTGCAAAGAAGAATGGACAAGAATTTCAGTGTCTCCATGTGCAAAACTGATAGAGACATACCCCAAGAGACTTGCAGCTGGAACTGCAGCAAAAGGTGGCGCTACAAAGTATTAACGCAGGGGGGGGGGGGG
>NC_056513.1:23244755-23266734 GCF_014905685.2 Nematolebias whitei
TTAACGCAGGGGGGGGGGGGGAATAATATTGCACGCCCCACTTTTCAGTTTTTTATTTGTTAAAAAAGTTTGACACGTCCAATAAATTTCATTCCACTTCACGATTGTGTCCCACTTGTTGTTGATTCTTCACAAAAAATTAAAATTTTATATCTTTATGTTTGAAGCCTGAAATGTGGGAAAAGGTTAAAAAAGTTCAAGGGGGCCGAATACTTTCGCAGGGCACTGTATTCAGTTGAATGGACAACTGCAAAACACTTCAATTTACCTGCTGTCAGTAACAGAATCTGACTGAAAACATCAAGGCTCTCGACAGGCTAAATAGTGCAGAAAGTCAAATAAATCCCAAAACATTGCTCAAATATACTGCCTGGCCAAAAACAAAAAGTCGCCACCAAAAAACCACTATCCTTCAAGTTTTTAATAACGCGTTGGACAGTTCTTAACCCAATTTTAGTAGTTTCTGCAATCTCCTTAGATGTTTTCTCTGCTTGATGCATGCCAGACCCTTCTCAAACAGACTGACATCTTTTCCACGACCACGCGATGTGTCTTTCAACATGGTTAAAAATGAGAAGCACCTCATTGCACCAGTTGGGGTTAAATAACTTGTTGCCAGATGAAAGATAATCGCCCATGCAGTAATTACCCAATAGGAGGCTCGTACATATTTACTTAGTTAAATCCAGGTGGCGACTTTTTTGTTGGCCAGGCAGTGAATATATATATACCACCGGGCCTCTGCAGGTTGCAAAGGTGATCGTTTTTTGTGATCGGCACTGAAAGGGATTGATCGTATCAGCTGATCACACTTTAACGGAAATCGGCCGATCGATCGGAACATCTCTATAAATAATGTATTATTTCAAATAAAGAACAATTAAACTGGGTGCTTTTTTTTTTTTTACAAAGCTTTGTATTCTGTTATGTGAGCTTTGAAAGAATATTGAACTAGCAAAGAATTTCTTTAACAATAAATATTTTTTGGCATGCAGAACACAAAGAAACAGCACATAGGCACAAAACACAAAAGCAAGACAACAGACAACATCCAGAATATGTTTGGCAACCCACTGTGAGTGGGTGGCACACATTTTCAGCAAGATACTTGTCTTTGCTTTAAGAGGAAATAATGGAAGGGAGATGTGCGAAGACAAAGACAAATTAACTGCAGTCTTGTCAGTTTAAGTCTACAACAAAATGGATCAGCTGTTAAACATCTGGCTTGGCCTGTTGTTTGGGTCTGCCGAGCTGTCTGGTTATAGTGCGTATTCCAGTATGTGAGCGCTGATGTTGCCGTAGGCCCTGGCGGTAAATGAAGCTCTTGCCACATTTTGCACACTTAAACGGTCTTTCTCCTGTGTGATGCCTGTTGTGGTCTCTCAGTTCTTCAGCTCTGGTGTAGCTTTTTCCACAGACATTACAGATGAAAGGCCTGGACTTAATGTGAGTTCGGTAATGTGCGTTTAGATAGGAGTTGGCCTGAAATGCCTTGCCGCAAATCGAACATGCAAACGGCCTCTCCCCAGAATGCTGTGTCTCGTGGAGTTTGAGAGAAGACGCTGTGAGGAAACCTTTGCCACACTGGGAGCAAAGGAATGGTTTCTCCCCTGTATGGATGCGCTGATGGATTTGTATATAACTCTCGTTGATGAATTTCTTACCACAGTCTGGACACGAGAAGGGCTTCTCCTTGACATGAGTTTTCATGTGTTCTTCCATTTTTTTACTATCAACAAACTGAACCCTGCACCGGCGACAGAAGAAAAACTGTGACGTGGTTTGATCGACTGATTCAGGGATTGTCTCACTGTGTGTAGTGATGTGATGCGCCTGTAAAGCTGACTGACTCTCACAGTCCTTTCCACATTCCAGGCAGCAGGTGGACAACTGGACACGGGGTTCTTCCGACAGAGACTTCAAATTCTCAGAGAGCTCTGAGAGATTATGATGCACCTCGTCGAAGTCAACAATACCCTTTTGACCTAAAGAGAAAGAAAATAGAAGCTATAATTGCCCACTCAGAGTAAATCAGTAAAGTTAGTGATCTATGTGTACCTGCACTGTAGAGCATCAAACTTTGTTGTTAGTTCATAGTGAAAGTACCGTGTGACTGGATTATTGAAATACAAACTGACAGAACTAAAAATAAGTCATTAGATTATGAGGTCATGCTTGATCAGGAATTTCCAACTTTCAATTAAGAATGACCTTGTTATTTTTTTATTACTTGGAACCACTTTCTGAGTACAATTAGAACATCATTAACCCAGAGTACAACCATGAGCACAATAAAAACCTCCATCTTGGGGGCTGAGATGGTGTAGATCACAAGTGTCAAACTCAAGGCCCGTGGGCCATATGTGGCCCGCCCGCCACATCACATGTGGCCTGCGAGAGCTTAAAAGGTCTGATTGTTGTATAATAAATAAGTCAAAAGGGTGCACTAACAACAAACTACATTTCCCATAATGCATGCCAATTATGTTACCTGCGAAGTAACAGCATCCCACCACTAGATTGCAGTTTTTTCACAATATCATTTTTCGAACAAGTGGAATCGAGAAATACAATGACCCCAAAATGTCCAGGAAGAGAAACATTAATGCAGATGGAAGGCTGTTTCAAGAAAGATGGGAAGGTGAATATTTGTGCTTCAAGGAGAAAAACCGGTAAGTCTTTTGTGTTATGAGGCAGAGGCGGTCGTCAGAGAGTACAATCTACGTCGGCATTTTCACACCAAACACAGAGCTAAGTATGCCAAAGTGAGCCTTCAACCCTAATGTTGTTATTTTGAGTTTATTATTATTAAATGTATTTTATTATATTATGTTAAATTTGCAGCAATGTATTTGGGATTGCAGGTTTATGTGTTTAAGCAGGTAAATGTTTTCTATAACAATACCATCTCTCATGATTTGGATGTATGACCCTTGCAAGGCTGTGTGCAGCCTTTTGTTTTTTGTAAAATGCTACACCCGTCACATGTTCTTAGCAGCTCACAATTGTTGGTTGGACCGTTATTCTGCTCCTCTTAACTATGACAAAAAAGTTTTGGACAAAGTTAAAAGTCATAACTTGTTATTTTTCCTTATTCACTGGGAAAGTTTGATCATTAATTTATGGAGTAATGTGGGTTTCATAACCTGACAAATTAAAAGGTTTTAGGTTATAAAATATACATATACAATATACATGAAACCCATGAAAACAGGATTTCAAAAAATTAGAATACTGTAAAGAAATCAGCCCAAATTTTGCAGGGCATGAATGTTTTAAACCGAGTGTGACACTAATCATCTACTAAACTCAAAGCACCTGCACAGGTTACCACAGGTGTCATTAAATTGCTTCAGTTTGGTTCATTTGTCTCAGTTCGGTTCAATATGGGGAAGACTGCAGACATAACTGGCCAGAAGATCTTCACTGATACCCTCTATAGCATATGTGTCAAACTCAAGGCCCGGGGGCCAAATGTGGCCCTCGACATTTTATCTGGCCCTCAAGATGATATGTGAAACGTAAAATACTTCTATCTCTTGAATTTTTTTCAGTAATCTTTGATTATGATGTTGAAAGCACAACAGAGAACATCAAATGAGACCAATCAAATTCTTGCTGAGGAACCTGTGACCAAGAAAATAGATTGGGTATCTTGATTTGAGTTAATGTAGTTTCTGAAATTGGCCCTTAGTTTGAAAAAGGTTGTAATTTTGGCCCCCTTTTGTAATTGAGTTTGACACCCCTGCTCTATAGGATGGGTAAGCCACAAAAGTTCATAGCTAAGGAGGCTGGCTGTTCACAGAGTGCTGTGTCCAAGCATATCAATGGAAAGTCTAGAGGAAGGGCAAAATGTGGCAGGAGAAAATGCACCAGCAAAAGAGATGACAGTGGGCTCCAGCAGATTATTAAACAGAGAAGATTCCAGAATTAGTGGAATGAGGTGGGAGTCACAGCTTCAAAAACCACCACATTCAGATGCATCCGGGAGATGGGCTACAACTGTTGGGTTCCTCGGTCCTATTTTCCGATGAAAGTAAAGTGTGCCTTTCATTCGGAAATAAAGGTCCAAGGGTTTGGAGGAAGAAGGGTGAGGAACAGAGCCCATACTGCTTGAGGTCCAGTGTGAAATATCCACAGTCAGTCATGATTTGGGGTGCAATGTCCGGTGCAGGTGTTGGTAAACTCTGCTTTCTTAAATCCAAGGTCACCACAACAGTCTGCCAGAATGTTTTAGAGGACTTCATGATTCCTTCTGCTGAGGATCTGTATGGAGATGCAGATTTCATCTTCCAGCAGTACCTGGCCCCCTGCCCATGCCGCCAGAAGCACCAAAACCTGGTTTGATGCCCACGTCACAGTGCTTGACTGGCCAGCCAACTCGCCGGACCTAAACCCCGTTGAGAATCTATGAGGTATTCTCAAGAGGAAAATGAGGGGCACCAGACTCAACAACAAAGAAGAGCTGACAGCAAGCATCAAGGAAATCTGGGCTTCCATAACTCCCAGTCAATACCACAGGCTGATTGCCTCAATGCCACGACGCATCCAGGCAGTGATTAAGGCAAAGTGATTGCCAACCAAGTATTGAAGATTGACATATCATTTTGAAAGTACCACATTTTGATTGATTTGTTGTGATCCTAATTTCTTTTTTTTTTTTTCTGCAAAAACTGAGTAGTGTGAGCTGATGTCTTCACAGTTTTCTAATATCTTGAAATCCTGTTTTCGTGGGTTTCATGAGCTGGAAGTCCAAATTGTGTAAAACTAAACAAATAAATACTTGAAACTGTTTAAATTGTGGGCCCTGAATCTATCATCTATTAAAGATTCACTTTTTGAATGGCATTATGGGAGTTTAACAACTTTTCCATGATATTCACATTTTTTGGAAAGGGTTTGTGTGTGTGTGTATAATTTGTATAGTAACCACTGAATATTAATAAACTAATTTCTCTCAGGATCATTCAGCTATTATCATCTTGCCTTTGTACAGCCTTGCTACACTACTTTGCCGGGCACAAAATGAGTACTGGTATTTTGCTGATTTTAGAAGCAAATTTATTTAAAAAAAATTTAAAATACAAAATCATGTAAGGCAGTGAACTAACAACAAAGTTTGCCATTCTGTGATGCAGGTAAGCATAGATAGTGTGATGCTCTTCTGTAAGCTGATTAACAAAAAAATCTTCAGTAATACTACTGTACTCCATGCAGATGTACACCACTGTTGATAACTCTCACCGAGGTGGACTTTGTAGTGCGTTTTTAGATTTCCCTTCTGGGTAAAACCCCGACCGCAGATGGAGCAGCAGTATGGTTTCTCCCCCGTGTGGGTCAGCTTGTGTCGACCCAGTCCATAGGCATGAGGAAACTTTTTACCACAAACTGAGCAGCGATACTCGATCTTCTCTTTGGGCATTTTTAGAAACTCAGGAGGTATTACCATTGGTACACGAGCCCTCCGTTTGACAGGGAGCTTCTCCCCTAAATGGAGGGGGAAAGAACAAGGAAATACAGATTTGGATTTATTCACATCTAGTTATCTGCAAACTAGATTCAGTATAATGTTAACTTTGCTGGCTGAAGAAAGTCGAACCACCAACCCCTGACTATTCAGGATTTTTTTACAACTCAAACCAACACAGAGTTGTTTTGAGGTGCTGGTTATTTATAAATGAGATGTGGTTTTCAAGTTTTAAAAGAAAACATCTTATTCTCTGATTTATAGCTTATTTTATCTTCTGGTCTCTTGCAGCTCCATCAACTACTGCGTCTCACATTGCCTTTCCATTTCCATTTAGCTGCCGAGTTACTGCAGTAAAAACGTGGCCTAATCAGACAAGAGACTGGTGCTTAAAAGAAAACCAAAAATGACTTTACTTTTCGAAAAAAACAGTTTAAATTAAAGTTATTACAAATTTAAAATTATTTCATTAAAATATGTTCATTGGTAGGGCAGCATGGTGGCGCAACTGGTAGAGCTGCTGCCTCTCAGCGAGCAGGTCCCTGGTTCAAACCCCGGTCCAGGGGCCTTTCTGGGTGGAGTTTGCATGTTCTCTCCGTGCATGCGTGGGTTTTCTCCGGGTACCGGTTTCCTCCCACAGTCCAAAAACATGCATGTTAGGCTGATTGGTAACTCTAAAATTGTCCCTAGGTGTGAGTGAGAGAGTGAATGGCTGTTTGTCTCGTTTGTCTCTATGTGGCCCTGTGATGGACTTGCGACCCGTCCAGGGTGTACCCCGCCCCTCGCACAGTGATTGCTGGACATGGGCACCAGCGACCCCCGTGACCCGAAATGGAATAAGCGGGTAAAGAAAATGGATGGATGGATGGATGGATAGTCACTGAATCCGTTTTTTTTTTTTTTTTCGAGGACTTTACTGAGAAACATAAATCACAAACATCGTAGTGCAGGACACACAGGCTGTTGTAAGAATAAAGGATTTACCCATAATAAAAAACGGATCAGTGTTGTTTGACCTTCAGCAGCAACCATACTAATAGAAAAAGTATGGATACACAATAACAGCTTCTTACCTTTATGAACATTCAGGTGTGTTTTGAGCCTTCCACTCAGGAAGAATCCTTTCCCACATATGATGCATTTGAAGGGTTTTTCCCCTGAATGAATCAAAAGATGTCTCTTCAGGGAGTTTTGGCGAGGGAAAACTTTTCCACAGTTTGAACAGACAAATGTTTTCTTTGTTTCTCCTTGAAGAACAGACAGAAGAACATAAGAATAGTGTTTGGATGTAAAACTTTATAAACAGACATGTTATTGCTTGAATCTGATTTCCCCTCGGTTATAAAAAACTAGACATTGTTGATTAAATTAAATAAAATAGAAAAGTTAAAAAATAGCATTCTTTGAAGGAATGCGTATTGCCTGCATCCTTGGCCAGGCTATTTAACTGCCTCTCCTTAAACCACTGGGTTGTTGCTTCAGCAGTGTGTTTATTGTTGTAGTGGAAGGTGAACCTCCATCTAAAGCTTGCTACATACTTCAAAAAGACATCAGTTCTTTTTCACATGGACATTTTATTCTAAAAAATAAACTCTAGTGAGAACTCCTGAAAAGAATGTTAGTAAAAATGCCTGGTATAAGATTTATTTGACAATCTTTATACATTTTGCTGGAACAGTTGTAAAGTTGAATGTATTTTCTAACAGCCTCGGCCAGCTTGTGCACAGAATGGGTTCTCCAAGGCCATGCAAAAATAAAAAGCTATAATTTTTGTCACCAACTACATCAACAAAAACAAATAATTTTAAGTCTTACAGGGTGTAAATCGGATTTTAGGAAAAAACAGGTTTCTCTCACAAGTGTATCTGTATTTTGCTCCTTCTTTCCTTCAGCTTTCACCAGTTTCCCTGATAAAAATCCCCTACCATTATACGAAGAGGGCGGTCCATCCTACCAGTGGAACCATCCACCCTAACATAAAGATCATGACATTCAAAAAAATTAATAAATGGCCATACATGTTCGCACACGATCAATTATGTGCAGCAAGTGAGACATCCAATGCCAAAACACCATCACCCCCTCCAAGACCTCCCCGGGACTTTTGTATTTATAATTTAACTTTCTAATAAATGTTAGTGTATTCAGAGCAACATCATTAAATCCAACATCAACATCCAAATGATTGTCAATTCAATTCAATTCAGTTTATTTATATAGCACCAAGTCACAACAGAACGGTCAACCCAGGGTCCAGTCCAGGAAAAAGAGATGCAGTCTTACACATTATTTATATTTTTAGAGCTGATTTTAGGCTAAAATCAGCTCTAAAAATATAAATAATTAAAATCATATTAAAATTAAGAGTTTCCTTACTAGAACAAAACAATAAAATCACTAAATGTGGATTACTGAACGTCAGAATTCTTTCCTTCAAGTCTCTGTTAGTTAAAGATTTGATAAATGATCATCATCTGTCTTCTCAGTAACAAGTGGCAATTTTGCCGTTGACTCAAGTGTCCGGCGAACCTGGAACCTCCCATCCCCGCCCAACAGATAAACAACCTCCCCCCACTCCTTTTAGACAGAGACCCGAAGTTCTTTGTCAAGCGCTTAAAAAAAAATCTACAGGAAGATGAAGAAAAAGCCATGGAAGTTGAATGGAGTTTGGCGCATGATAAAGAAACAGCAAGAGCAGGAGTGAGTAATGAGGCTTGAGCGATTTGTGATTTTTGCATGCTTGGGTTTTGTAGTTAGGATGTAGGATGTAGGATTGAGCATGCATCAGGATAGTTAGGATGTAGTTTAGTGTTTAGTTTTGTCACTACAAGAAAACTGTAGTGTAGTAATAAAAAAAAAACTTAAAAGCTCTCAACAGCTTAGCGCCATCTTATATTACAGATCTTATTCCATATTTTCCTAACGGAGAACTTCACTCTCAGACAGCAGGTTTACTTGTGGTTCCTAGAGTTTCCAAAAGCAGAATGGGAGGCAGAGCTTTCAGTTATCAGGCTCCTCTCTTGCGGACCCAACTTCCAGTTTCTGTCTGTGAGGCTGGCACACTGTCGATTTTTAAGACTAGGCGCAAGTCCTCTGCACCCTCTGCGCAGCGCTATCATGAAACAGAGGAGCTGCTTCAGCAGCAAACTGCTGTCCCAGCCCTGCTTCACAGACATATTCAGGAAGTCCTTTGTCCCTCAAGCCATCAGGCTGTTCAACTTCTCCCCATACAGTAAAAATAAAGCCTTGTAAAGTTGCAGTATCCCAGACACTTGTATGTATGTTTACATGCACATATGCATGTGTATATACATGTAGCACTCCCTATCACCTTGTGCATGTGCATATTGTCTTTTTCCAAATTTGTGTATTCTACGTCTTTTTTGATTATTTCATGAGTCTCTTTTTCTGTATAATCAGAACATGTTACTGGATGCCTCAAATTTCCACCGGGGGATTGATTAATTAAAAAAAAAAAAAAAAGACAGAATGAATGAAAGTATCTATATCTATCTACTTACAGTAAGTCTTTCCTTTTTGATAAATCCTATAGTTAGGGTCAACTCAGGTTTCCTGAGCTATCCCCTAGTTATGCTGCTATAGGCTTAGACTGCTGGAGGACAAGCTGATCACATTTCCTCACTCTGCTGCTGTCTTTACTTGCTCTACTCTACCCGTTTTGTATTTGTAATTATTTCTATCTTAACGTGTGTTTTTTTTGTCTTTACTCCAATGGAAAGTCCACCTGGACCGGTCATTCTATGCTTGTTTGTTTCTTCTTCCTGTCCTCTCCAACCCCAGCTGGTCGAAGCAGATGGCCACTCATCCTAAGCCTGGTTCTGCTGGAGGGTTCTTCCTGTTCAAAAGGGAGTTTCTTCTTTCCACTGTTGCATATGTATTGCTCAGGATGATAGATTGAGACGAAGTGAAGATTAAATGCAATCTACTGCATTCCTTAAATAGATCACTTTTACTAATTGGCTTTTATGATGTATGTGAATGTTTTTGTTCAGTGCCCTGAGACGACTTCTGTTGTGACTTGGTGCAATATAATTAACGTGAACTGAATTGCATCATTAGCATACACACGTCTAACTTGTGCGCGCGACCAAACTCCCACTAACAGAAAGGGTGCCGTGGCCGAAGTACACACAGCCTGTTTAAGTCACTTTTTTTGGTGGTTCTGTTTCTGAAACATTAGTTCTTTGGAGAATAAACAATATTTATATTATAACATTTAAAATGGTTCATTTGAATACCCAAAATGATAGCAAAGTTTCATTTAACTAAGAATAAAAAAAAACCCTCTCCATGTTCTCTCTGTGAATGTCAGTTTCAACTGTTTGTAGTTTATCATAAATATCTGACATTTTCAATTCTTAACTGGACTGTATCTACTAAACCAGGTTTTGGTTATCTGTGTGTACTAAACTTGGTTGCTTTTGAAACCATACTGTGAGGTAACTTTACTGTGATAAATGTGATTCAGTAAACAAGCATGAAAAATAAATGGTATTAAATTACTATATTGGTTGAAAATTTTAAAATATAAATCACTTTGAGTAAAATATAGTAATTTTAAGGCAGAAATCCATCAGTCTGGCAAATATTTTAAATTAGTCTTAAATGTGCAAAGGACTACCCGAGTTTTAAATTTTAAAACATCATCCTTATGAATATAACAGTTAATATAAAAGCAAAAATGCCCGATCAACAGTGTCAAAATATTGGAGTTTTATTACTTTAATCACATTCTGATTTGTGAGCATCACACTATGAGGGTTTGTATGTTTAAAAATGTGAATTTATGGACTTTCTCATCATTAAAGTACTTGGACATTATAAGATGCCAGATTGGTAATACGAGGCAAACTAGATACACAGATTCGATTGAATCAATGCAAAATTATAATTATTTTTAAATATATTTGATCATTTCTTACATTACATTCATTTTAAAATGTTGCAACCCTCCCAAAACAAAAGAAAAAGTGTTTTATCTGTTATAAGAAATTTGGAAAAAGCTATTTGACGTCTCGAAGAAAACACTGTAGTGATGAAAACTGAATACTTTACAAACAAATCAACCAGTTATAAAACTATTAAAACTGTTGTTAAAAGCAAAACATATTGTCTTGTTGACTACACCCCCCACCCCTAAGGCCAGAAACTATCGTAGTAGAAACACTACCTACCCATGCCCATGAAAAAAATCCCCACAGCAAGATGCTGCCAGCATCATGCCCAACTTTATTGACGGTGTCCTCAGCATGATGAGAGGTGGCAGATTTGCACGATACTTGTCATTGCATCCCTTTTCAGCTTTAAATACATTTTTTGAACTATTTAAAACTTTTTTTCCACATTTAACTTTAACTTGGAGTACTGTGTGTGGTTAAAGTACATGTAGTAAAATGAAAATCCATTCATCTATATTTCAGGTTGAGAGGCTAAATAAATAAATGAATAAATAAAATAAAAAGCAAGAGAGGCGACTACTTCTCCAGCCCATTGTATGGATACGTGTTCAGTCTAACTCACCGGTGAGTGCTGAGTTGTGTTTATTCTTCTGTGCTTCAGGTTTGTCTTCTTCAGTGGTATTCAGCTCTGTCTTTGCTTCGTTTGGGTGCATTGTTGTTCGTGCGGGGTTGTCATCCTCATCCTGAAAACCAATCAGATTAAATAAGCTCAGCGTGTGTCAGTGAATCGAGCCAGAGTAAAAAAAAAAAAAAAAATGTTTTGAAGATAAAAGACAATCAAAAAAATGCATCCTTGAATTATTAATATAGTCTTCACAGGCGTCGACAGAAGCAGTTTCCGTTCGTCCGAGATAATCTACCGGTATTTTAATCTTGGACAACCAGATCTGGCCTCAAGTTTGTCCGGTGTACAACCAAGTGAAAAAGTCTTCTTACAACTTCAGTGCTTCATTAGAGCAGTGGTTCTCAACCGTGGCCCTTGAGGAACACCATCCTGCATGTTTTAGTTGTTACCCTGCTTTGACACACCTGATTTGAATGAATGGGTGATGAACAGGCTTCTGCAGAAATTGATGAAGTAATTACATCACTGAATCAGGTGTGCTGGAACAGGAAAACAACTAAAACATGCAGGATAGTGTTCTGCACAATCCTAGGTGTAACCACCACCTAGGGGTTGGGTAACCTCTAGGTCAGGGATACTTGTTGCGTGGCTCCCGAGCCACATGCGGCTCGCCATGCTTTATTGGTGGCTCGTGACAGGTTACAACAATACGCCAGCACAGCAAATATATACTTTAAAACGTGCTCGGCTCGGGCTTCTTTGATGCGGTTTTACGAATAATATTGTGTTAATCTACATGTTGGAGGCAGGTCCGACCGGCTGGTAGAGGTAAAAAAAAAAGTTGCATTAAGCTTCAGATGGATCAGCTGATCATCATCATCCGCGCGCGTCCGCCGACCCGCTGGTCAAAAGACGTTAAAAAAAAAGTCCTGTTAATCTCAGATGGATCAGTTCCCGGCCGTGCACGTCTCCGCACCTGCCGTCATCTACTGTAAAGGAAGTAGGAGCATCTTACAGGGCCGGTTGTAGGCATGGTTACATGAGGGGGCAGTATATTCATTGTTGAGCATGGACTTTGGTATTCATTGTTATTGTTGACTTGTGTTTCCTTCATGGGATTGGGGTAATAAAAGATTAAATTTTTACACCTGTGAGTCAAAATTTTCAACCATGAACACCATGACTGGCCCATGTCCATCTTGAATGTCTCACTGTGGTCGCAACAACAAATTACAAACACAACATGAAGAAAGTCAAGAACATGCACCACAGCTTCCACTCATCGCAGTACTAAGGTACATTTTGTTTAAACAGATAAAGTGCTGGCTGTGTTTCTTTTGTGTTCATAGGTAAGATTGTTTAATTTTTTTATTTTATTTGAGTGACTTGGGGTGACATCGCAGCTCTCCCCTTGACTTTGATCTGTCAATATGGCTCTTTTGAAAAAAAAAAAAAAATAGTGAGGATCACTGCTGTAGGTGTAAACAACAATTCAGTTAAAATATTTTTTTCGGCTTTAATCTCATTGGGAGTGCCTTTCTTGCAAAGTCTGATGACAAGGAACAGTTGAGGGGGAGAACGAGGAAATTCTCATGAGATTTTTTTTGTCTTCTTTATAATAAAGGTTACATACGACCAAAGATTCTGGCAGACAACCAGATTCTGTCAAGAAATTGTCCATTGGACAACCTGGAAATTTTCCTTATGTCTACCCACTGTTTCACATGTTCATTATTCAAATATTCATAGAAAACTCAATCAAGCTGGACAGAATTTAACAAGAACACACTTTACCATTTCAACTTTCACCATGACTTGTAGACTATCTAAAGTAATTTAGCATAACAAAGCTTCAAACAGTAAGATTCAACAATTTCGAATCAGCATCACTTAAATGACCAGACCCAAAGGACCAATCGTGATTCTTTGCTGCTCTACAGTTTGAAGCACGCGGCCTTAAACATCTTGCAATCAACCAAGCATTACTGTGAGAGATGCAAACAGTCAGAACATTTAAATGAAGGTTCTCTCACCTGGTGAAGGTTCTCAGGTACATCTCTTTCTTCATTCTCAAGATGATGATGAGGCTCATTTTCTGTACAAAGAATCAAATTAACATATGTATTAGCTACTCACGAACTGAACACCCATTTAATACAGCTACTATCCAAGCTTACACAGAAACCATTTAAACAGTGATGAAAATAAATAATGATTTTGTGACTTTTTATTAAGATTTTACTTACTGGGTAATTTAGAAATGTGTTACTTCAGCATCTAAAGTAAAGTGCTGTGTGTTGTCATTGTATGTTCTCATACAATGTATTCTATTTCATGTGCTTAACTTCTTGGAAAGTAATAAAACATGTATATATTTAATGGAAAGTTTTTTTTTTCCTGAGAGCTGCATAATATTGTCAAAACAAACCCCGCCAAAGATGGTAGTGGCTCATTCATGCCCCTAAAACCGTTTAAAAAGAAATCTTCGAAAGTGCAGTTGATTTTGATCAAAACATGTCATTTTATCAAGCAATGCGTGTTCAAGTTATAAAAAAAGTGAAGAGCCTCATTTAGGATAACAATAAATATATATTTTAAATGGTCTTGTACAATCTAATGTTGATGATCAAAGTATATCTTAACTTTTATGAATTCGTATTAAAAGCCCCACTTTCCGTCACAAACACAATAAACTGACAACATGTCCTGTTGTCTCCATGCTGTTTCAGGGAAAGTCAATGTAGAAAGACAAAGAAGGATGTTCTCACCCTGAGCTTGACTCTTATCCATCTCTGATGGTCGTTTGCTCCGCTTTTTGTTAGCGGCGCCTCTTTTACTGGTTTTCTGACCAGCTTTCAGGCTCCTCTTTGTTTTAGGGGCACAACTGGTTTGAACAAAGAAAAGAAAAAATTATGAGAAACTGAAGTAGCTTTTCCAGAACAAAACTTTAGTTGAAAGACATACTAAGAAGGCATGTAGTCTTCATCGTCACTGTCGTCTTTGCAACAATCTTCATCCGCCGTCTCTTCTTCCTCTGAAACATCTGCCGCATCCTCAGCTGGAGTACAGGTTTCGTCATCTGCCTGATCAATACTGTTTAAAAATAGTCACACCATCACACCCCGACACTCAGCACGCCACAGGTACCAGGTAATGTCCATGAATGTGACTTACTCCGAGTCCAGACTGACGTCACTTTCATCAATGTTTACAACAATCTCCATTTGTGAAAATCTAAAAAAATCAATAATAATAATTTCAAAACAGATTAGAGCGCAAATTTCTAAGACAAGTATTTTACAGGTCTTTTTTTTAAAAAGTAAACAGGGTTTTATGCATATTTGTCTGTATCGAGTCATTTTATTATCGCTTACTATATGGTTTGTCAAAACGTTAAACAGTGTTGCTACAGCACAGATATACTCCTGATTATTTTACTGCCCTCCACAGTACTGACCCTGAGGTTAGATATTTTGTTCATTGAAAAGTGCCTGCAGTCTTTTAACCAGCATGATGCAGGAAGAAACCTTAGAAATGTCTCGGTCACCGTATAGCATCATCCATACTATGTATTCTTCTCAATCACCAGATACAAATTAATGTACTGATTTAAAAGGTTTTAAAAAGCAGGACTTTCTGGAAAAGCCTTTAGTTTCGTGACAGACCGAGAGTTTTTGAATTTCAGACAAATAAGAGCTTCAAGAGCCGAAGTCAAGCTGAGGGGAAATAAAAGGAACCTGCAGCTGAAGACCTTCTACGAGACCTTAACAAATGATTTTATTGTTTGTTTTCAAGGCTGTATTTTTAAGCATTTCGTATATTTGTAGACTCCAGAATAAACCGTTTAATGGTTTGTTACTGTTTATGGAAATGATTGTGTTTTGAGATATGTTTACTGTACAGCACATTTGTGCAGCTTTGTATAGTGCTATATTAATATAAAGGACAACAAATTTTAACAATGTCTTTTTTATTTTTAAATATATATATATAATTAGAGTAATAACTGTTATATTAGATATTGTAAGGATAATTTTACCCATTTCTTCTCATAATAACTACCGGATATGCCAGTAGCCTGAAATGGTTGTATAATAAAAGGATTTAATCCCATTTCTTTCATTATTCTGTAAGAGCAGATATTTGAGGACCAACTAAATGACAAACCGTTCCTCCTCTTCATGACAACTCAGATCCTTCTTTGCAGAGTCATCATTTCTGTAAATTTATGAGGGTGAAATTAAATAAATTCATTTTGGTTCAAATTGAATTATTTATTGAAGTAACAAACATCAACTTCTAAAGATGTGTTAAACATGTACCTCATATGTAAATAGCTGTACATGTATGTATAAATGTATATGTCTCGGTGTATATAGAAACATTCACTAACATTTGCTTATTACTTGCATATACACTAGAATTGCATCTTCTGCTCTAAACAAGAAAGTTTATAAAATTCATGTAAATTATGTACTCCTACACTGCTGTGGAGAAATTAAATGGAATTATCACTCTGTTTTGCATAGTGTGCTGTACAATTCTGAATGACAATAAAGTTTATCAAGTTAAAAGTTATTTTGAAATTACTGCTTCTAATCGAGTAATAAATCGGTGATGAGCAGATTGCACAATATAAATACTGATGATGATCTCATTCCTAATCTCATCGGTCCTTGTCTCTCCTAAGGAGAACATCAACATCTTCATTTCTGCCACTTCCAGTTCTTTCTCCTGTCTTTTTGTCAATGCCACTGTCTCCAGACCATATACAACATCTGGTCTCACCACTGTCTTGTAAACTTTTCCTTTGACCTTTGCTGCCACCCTTCTGACTCAAATCCCTCATGAAACATTTCTCCATCCTGCCTGGACTCTATTTTTCACCTCTTTACCACATTCCCCATTTTCCTGGACAGTGGACCTCACTTGAAGTCCTGCACCTTTGTGACCTCTGCTCCTTGTAGCTGTTCCACTGGCCTCCCTCTCATTTACACACATACTCTGTCTTACTACAGCTAACTTTTATTCCTCTTCTTTCAAGTGCATTATTCCACCTCTCCAAATTCTCTTCCACCTGTTCCCACCACAGATCACAATATCATCTGCAGACATCATAGTCCACGGGGATTCCTGCCTGACCTCATCTGTTAGTCAGTCTATCACCAGAGCAAACAAGAAGGGGCTCAGAGTTGATCCTTGATGCACTCCTGCCTCCACCTTGAAGCTGTCACTCCTACAGAACATCTCACCACTGTCCTGCTGTCCTCATACATGTCCTGTACCAGTCTAATAATTCTCTGTCACGCCAAATTTCCTCACCTCCTCCCTCTGCACCATGTCATACGCTTTTTCTAAATCCACAAAGACACAATGGAGTTCTTTCTGACCTTCTCTGTACTTCTCCACCAGCATCCTCAAAGCAAAAATGGCATCTGTGGTGCTCTTTCTGGGCATGAAACCATATTGCTGCTCACAAACAGTCCTTTCTCATCTAAGTCTTGCTTCCACAACTCACTCTCTCAGATCTTCATTGTGTGACTTGTCAATTTAATTTCCCTACAACTCTGTACATCACCCTTGTTCTTAAAAATGGGCACAAGCACACTTCTCCTCCATTCCTCAGGCATTTTCTCACCTTGAAATATGCAATCACAAATGTTATAACAATTACTGGAGTATTTACGAGTATAAAAAATAACCTTTATCACCCCAAAAATCGTAAAATAACACAAGATTGGGGGAACCCAGCTAATTTTCTTATCAATGTCTACATGTAACTTGAAAAACAAATACTAAACTCTGCTCTAATGTTGCACAATTTTTTTCTAACCACTGAAGACTCCGTTAGCATCGGTAACAGGCTAACATTAGCATGACAGTAACATCACGAAAACAACACAGGTGGGAGACGAAGTGCTACAGTAACCCTAAACATTTTACTTACTGGCCTTTCATCTTGGAAAAAGAAACCCCAAAGATGCAATATAATAATTTACCAGTCCAGCAGAAATGTAGCTAACTGTGCATCAATTGAATCCTTTCTGTTCCAGTAGCTTTCTCCATCTCTGGTTTTATTTCGGGCTCGGTCCAACTCTTTCTTTGGAGCTCGTTATTTGACAATGGGTTTCCTCTTTTTGTCAGATGCTTTTGAAGCGAACGGTGTGGTCAACCAGAGACAGGGAACTTCTGTTTTTATTCCCGCTGCTTGACTTTCGGACATTGCAGTCGGAACAAGAGTAAGAAATCCATAAAATAAACACGCTATGCGAGAATTCCCGTTACCCGTGTTCTCGCGAGACTTCCTTTGTACGCGATGACGTCAAATTATGAAAGCGTCCTCACGTTTTCTATCGGCTGCTCCCATGTTAACTAATTATTCCAAAGATAATTAAAGAGTTATTGTCTTTTCTGCAGTTAAATATTAAGAAGAAAACATCTATGTGTTGGTACATAACCTTGGGAGTCATTCCAGAGAGCAATTATTCATTTTTGTATTTATTTCACAGTTGAACGCCAGCAGTTGTCTAGAATCTTGAATACAAACCATTTATAAAATGAATTTTAGTTGGATAAACCATACCAAGTTTGTACAGATCCATTTCATAATGTTAAGATGGGTTTTAAATATTAGAATATGTGTGAACAACATTGAGAAAATTCTAAGATACATCAAACATTGATTGCCCTGTGCAAAAAAGGTGAAACAAAATGCATTTGATGCAAGTTTCATTGTGTAGTTGATAAGTTTAATTTGTACATTAGCTCAAATGTTTGAACTCTGACAATAACTGCTGTAACATATGAAGAATGTTGAACATATTAAGAAAAAATAGAACTTTATTGATCCCGCAGGAAACTGGTGTGCCAGAGTTTCAGTACAAAGGAACAT
Source organism: Nematolebias whitei (assembly GCF_014905685.2). NCBI lineage: Eukaryota > Metazoa > Chordata > Actinopteri > Cyprinodontiformes > Rivulidae > Nematolebias > Nematolebias whitei. The sequence goes on from NC_056513.1 coordinate 23,262,659, forward strand.
ACATATATATTGCAATGTTTGTTACATTGCAATATAAATGCACAATTTTATTATTGAATAAAATGAGGTGGAGACAATTACTCATTTTCTATATCAATGGTCCAGAATAATTGTTTTATATTAAACAAATATTGTGGCCAAACTGATAGTCTAACGGAGTAATTAAACTGAGCCTTACTCTTGTCACAGTCATCACAGAAATGCATGTGATAAACTAAATGCCATCAGTTTAGCAAGTTGATGAAGCCAATCATTCATTCATCCATCTATATTTTGACACTTCTTATGGTTGAGTCACAAGACAACAGGATCAGAAGGAATGCGTAGACATCTCTCTCCAGCCAGCGACACTCTCCGGCTCATCCTTGTGGATCCAAAGACATTCCCAAGACAAAAAGAAAATTGAAGTTCTGAGTCTGCCCTGGGATCTTTACCCAGTGAGACATGGCTGGCCGGGAAACCTGAAGAGAGGTGACCATGTGGCATCGTCCCAACCATCCCAGCCGACCGCCAAGGCCCAATTATTTCAAGGCAGCTCCTCACCTCAACTTTAAGGCTGAGCCCAGTCACTCTTCACTGGAAATTCATTTCAATTACTTGCATCTGGGACATCTTTCTTTTTTTTTTTTTTATCATGATCCATGCTTCATATCTCATCTTGTCCATGAACACCACAGACAGGGTCTGAGACAAGTAGCAGTCCTAATGGAGTCCAACTTGCACCGGGAATGAGCTTGACTGAATAGCCCTTAAAAGCCCATAAACCTGCAGCACACACAGAATGCCTTGGTAAACAGGGTTATGTCTTCTACAGATCCAAAAAACACATGTAGACAGTCAAACTCTCATGACCTCCTTAGCAACTCTGCACAAGATACCCGATGGACTTTTCCACAACTTGGAAAGAAGCCACCCTTCTTCTTCTGGATCCAAGGTTGACAATCAGTCAAAGCTTTCCTTCCAGCACATTAGGTTAAACTTTATGGAGGCTGAGCACTCAGGAGTTGGAACACACTCCCTGGTCTAATTATAGAGAAAAATAGGGTCCACCACCACCATGGTCTGCTACTCCACAGGTGCTGTTCTCCATGCAGCATTAAAGAGACATTTAGAATATTACAAAACTTTTATCTGAATTGCTTTGCATTTTCAGTTTATGTTAAATGAAACACTCAAGCACAAAGCTGCCATTGGACTGACACCTAAAGACTGGTCTCCCATTCCAACTTTCATAAAACTACAGCACATCATTTCAACTGAACAAAATAATCAGGTGTTTCTAACAACTGTTTGTATTTCATTTACATTTGTTTTAAAATAACATTGAAGTAGTGCAGAATTTCTTTAACAATAAGTGCTTTTTTGGCATGCAGGATACAAAGGCACTGAAATTGAACTAACGGGCTACTAGCAAAGAGGCAACATTAAAACATGGGCACAAAACATAAATACAAAAACAGAACACAGAAAGAATCAAAGCTATTGTTTGGCAATCCATTGTGAGTGGGTGGCATACATTTGTAAAAGTACTTGTCTCTGCTCTAAGAGGGAAGAATGGAAGAAAGATGTTTGAAGAGGAAGAGCAATTTACTGCAATTTTGTCAAACTACTTTTACAACAAAATGCATCAATGTTAAATGTTAAATGTCCGGCTTGGCCTGTTGTTTGGGTCTGCCGAGCTGTCTAGTTGGCCCGATGCGTCTTCCAGCATGTGTGCGCAGATGCTGTCGCAACCCCTGGCGGTAAATAAAACTCTTTCCGCAATCTCTGCACTCATAAGGTCTCTCTCCAGTGTGAAGCCTTTGGTGAACCTTCAGTTCTTCAGCTCTGGAGTAGCCTTTTCCACAGACATTACAAATAAAAGGCCTGCTCTTAATGTGAGTTTGATAATGTGCGTTTAGATAGGAGTTAATCTGAAATGCCTTGCCACAAATCAAACATTCAAACGGTCTCTCTCCAGAATGCTGCATTTCATGGAGTTTGAGAGAAGAAGCTATGTGAAAACCTTTGCCACACTGGGAGCAGAGGAATGGTTTCTCCCCTGTATGGATGCGCTGATGGATTTGGATATAACTTTCATTGATGAACCTCTTGCCACAGTCAGGACACGAGAAGGGTTTCTCCTTGACGTGAGTTTTCATGTGTTCTTCCATTTTTTTACTATCATCGAATTGAACCCTGCACCAGCGGCAGAAGAAAAACTGTGACGTGGTTTGATCGACTGATTCAGGGATTGTCTTGCTGTGTGTAGTTTTGAGGTGCGCTTGTAAAGCTGACTGACTCTCACAGTCTTTTCCACATTCCAGGCAGCGGATAGATAATCGGACCTTGGATTCTCCCGGCAGAGACCTCAAGTACTCTGAAAGCTCCAAGGCAGACGGATTCATCTCATCATCATAATCTACAGCACCCTTTCCACCTAAACAGAAATAAAATGTATTATATTGCAATATTTGTAAGATTTAGCAGTGCAATTTTCAAACTAAGGGACATTATTTAGCAAGGGGATTTTATAAACCTAATGGAAAGTGTAAGACAAGTACACAAAATGCATGATAAACAAAGTAAAACAAAATATTATTTAGTACAAAAGTAAGACTCATGACAAGTTGTTTTAACAATTTTTTATACAATATATGGGATTAACTGTAAGAACCGTTCAGTAACACTACTGTACTCCATGTACATCATAAACAACTCTCACCAAGGTGGACTTTGTAGTGTGTTTTTAGATTTCCCTTCTGGTTAAAACTCCGACCACAGACAGAGCAGCAGTATGGTTTCTCCCCTGTATGGATCAGCTCGTGTCGTTCTAGTTTGTAAGCGTGAGGAAATTCTTTGCCACAAACCGAGCAGTGATACTCAATCTTCTCTTGGGGTCGTTTTAGTAGCTCAGGAGGTATATCTATTGCCAAACGAACCCTCTTTCTTCCGGGGCGCTTCCTTCCTAAATAGAGAGGAGGAAAAACTGTCAAATATGAATATATTTAATGATACCCTTGTTAGGGGATTTGTCCCTATCTGTGCGTGATTGAAAGTATTAATGGTTGTCTATCTAGTTTGTCTAAATATCCAGCCTGTGATGGACTGATGACCTGCTCAGGGTGTACCTGTGCTCAATGACTGCTAGAGATAGGCACCAACTCCCTGCAACAATGCATGGGGGGGAGGGATGGATGGTTGACTAAAACCCAATAAGATTCAGATCAAAATATAGTTACTTTGTGGAATGACATGCCACTTCCCTTTCACTAAGAATTCTGTTCTGATTCAAACCAACTGCATTCACCCAAAACTGGTTAAGTGGCATCTAAAAAAGTTAAATCTGGTCCTCTGGACATTCAAAAAACAAAACAAAGCAAAACAACAAAAAAATGTAGAAACGTTTCGTCTTTCATCCGAAAGACTTCCTCAGTCTGAGGTGCTGTATTCAGCTCAGTCTTATAAATAGCACCTTCTCCGAGTGGATCAACCAGTTTTGCTGCTGACAACCAAAACCAGCTGCTCACATGGTCAAGAAGGACCATCAGCCTAACAATGGATCATTAGCACACTGATGCCTGTTTACTATTCACAGGAGGCTGAGTGATACTAGCAATAACAGCATTGTAAGAGGGGGACAGTTGAGCACGGAGGCCTCCACCCCTGTTTAATGATGGACGGTTTCTTTTCACAAAGATGGCTTCCTTTACTCCTCTCTCAAACCATCGTTCCTCTCTATCCAGGATGTGAACATCTTCATCCCTGAAAGAGTGACCGCTGGCCTGGAGATGAGTGTAGACCGCAGAGTCCTGGCCTGATGATGTTGCTCTTTTGTGCTGGGCCATCCTTTTGGCCAGTGGCTGTTTTGTTTCCCCGATGTAAGACTGATCACCCTCCTGACACTGAACAGCATACACAATATTACTCTGTTTGTGCCGGGAAACTGGATCTTTGGGATGAACCAGTCTTTGCCGTAATGTATTTTGGGGTTTAAAAACCACTGGGACGTTATGTTTAGAAAATAAACGTCTCAGTTTCTCTGATACTCCCTCAACATACGGAATGACCACTGGTCTGGGTCTGGGTTCCTCCTT
>NC_056513.1:23281734-23292976 GCF_014905685.2 Nematolebias whitei
ATGTGCGTTCATGTTCAAACAGTAAATATAACAATATATTGATTGGGCGGATTTTTGTGTAATGTGGCGGTTTTTATCAGATTTTTGGGATGGAAAACCATGACTCTATCTGGCAACACTGGTAAGTCTCAGTGGTCTGTTACTGGCAGAGCTCTTTACAGGGCTCTGGTTACTGGTGAAGATCAGCAGCTGGAACAGTTGTCCACGCAAGCCTACGTGTAAGGTAACAGGTTACACTTTATATGGCTTGCCATACACTCGTTATTATCGTTGTGACGAATCAGGAGCAGCGGGTTACCTCAGGCCGAAGGATAACATCTGAACTTTGGTCCAGTACATCTTCCATCATCCAGCGAACGGCTCATACACAACAGACTGACGTCGGAGCGTAGAAGAAGAAGAAGAAGAAGAAGAAGAAGACGACGAAGAAGAAGAAGAAGAGGCGGGCACGGCAGGAGCTATGGCGAGATATTCAAGCAGACACATCTGTGCTCTGTCTGCGACCACTTGAACTTCCACAGAACATTTAGCCGGTCAGTCAAGTCAACATTCACCTCTTTACCCCTTTAAATCCAACCTGAGGCCAGGATTAACACGGTTAGATTGTTTTTTAAACTACTTATGTTATAGCTAACTGTTCTGACCAGCTAACTAGGCTAAGTTATCGTAGCACCTGTTTGGTCCCTGTAGTAACTTGCTCCTGTTGTTTTAGGAAACCACAACATGCCAATAAGTTAGCTCGTAGCTAGTTCCCAGTTAGCTCAGGTAACTTTCCAGACCAGGATGTTTGTGTCCCAGTTGAATGTACTTGTTTTCGTTTTAAACAGTGGTACATTGCTAGGTTTCTAAAGCAGTCGGGTCAATTAACTCTTAAAAAATAGCTTCTGACATTTTCTATAGTTCAAAATCCTTAACCTATTTAAAGCATCTCCGTTGGTAAGTTTACTTTGCTTGCAGTATAATTTAATAAGGAATTAATGTCCGTTTTTATTTAAAATAAAATGTAAATGACTGTTGTTAATGAGTCCCCGAGGCTCAATGGAACTAACCTGTGTAAATAAAGGTTGAATAAATATTTGTTCAGGGCATCATAATTCTCACAATTATTATATTACTTTCACACAGCTAGTACTGTAGGTATTTTCTGATATGGTCTCTTTAAAACGGACTGCTTTTTAAATTTACAGTATTTTCAAAAGCAGGAAATTCTTAATAAGGCAACATAACCACAACAACTGTTAAATCGTTTCATCAGGACCAGTTACTTTAAGGGAGAAACGTCTCGTCTTCCATCCAGAAGACTTCATCAGTCTGCGGCCTGCCAACCAGATCTGTCCCATAAGTAGCCTTCATTGCTGTGTTTCAAGCCAACCTCCTGTTGGAATCTCAGAAGCAGCTTTTAACACATGCAAAAGGACCCATCTGCCCAAAACGATCAGTCATCACGATTAACAATCAAATGTTTTAGGCCGACTGGTCCAGATGAAATGATTTAACAGTTTTTTTGTTATCTACCTGGATGATTGAGCTTACAAACCTTTTTCTTTATAAGGCACTGAATAACTAAAGTTGCAGTGTAATGTTTTCAGGTGACACATACTTTAAATTGCACCAGAAGTTGGCCGTAATGGCAGCATGCAGGTTTGAGCTTTTGCTTTATCGGGAGTGTCATATTTTTCCATTAAAATATCAAGAAATTGTTAATTGTATATGGATAGATGCCCTGATTGGTGAGATCGCGAAGAAGACTCAGTATTACATGCTACCACACATGATTACAAATCATTAGGCAAAAATGACCCTTGGAACTGAGGCTTGCCAGGTTAAAGCAGAAAAACTATGAGCAACATCTGAGTTCTGCACATTTTGTGTCAGGTATGATAATATTTCTTTTATAAGTGCCTTTTATACAAGGTACACCACATAGGCCTAGTAGGCCAACGTACTTTGCTTACCTTGCCTTTACCAGGCACTTGTCACTAAACTGTGTGTGCTGTTTCTCTGATTCACCCGCAACACATCTGCCTGTAACACCACACATTACAGATCATCAGCGGTATGAGGACTTGGTGAAATCACCATGTAGTTAACAATGTCTGGGTAGGTCACTGCCGGCAGATCCTTCTCATCTACAAATCGTTTACCAAGCGTGTATGGGTCAGAGCCACCAATTATTAGCAGTTTTTCTAAATAGTGCTCTTTTGCTGCAAGCCCAAGATCATCTACCTAATTTTTACCATCTTCTGCCTTCCTTGCAGATGTGTTGCTCCCAGGTAACTTAGCTTCAGTTAAGCATAATTTGTTTTCAGTGTGAGTATCTCCATAATGATGGGCTTTCTGGTGTTCTGCTACTTTTTATGTTTGTTCAGCAGGTCTATACATGGAAATAGTTTTACCAGAGAACATTTTGATGCATTTAACAATGATGCCTTTATTTTTCATGTTTCAAATAAATCTGTTTGATACAATCCTTTCTCTAAAGTTTTGCTTCCTTTTGTTCAGATTGGTTATTGCTCCAGATGGATTGGGATACTTCAGATCACAATGGTGATGGTCCAGCAGTCTTAATGGATGACTCCTCTTATGTATCTGAATCTCGTCAAATAAGGCCAAGAACAAGCGGAATTTCAGAGCGTGAATTCACCTGCCACTGTTGCTACGACATTTTGGTCAACCCCACCACTTTGACCTGCGGCCACAACGTCTGCCGCCACTGTCTGGCTCTGTGGTGGGAGTCCTCGCGCAAGAATGAATGCCCAGAGTGCCGTGAGAAGTGGGAAGGCTTCCCTAAAATCAACATATCAATGAGGTAATATGCTCACAGTTACACTGGTTTTCCTCTAGGTTTCAACAAAAAACAGAAATGTGCAAATAACAACAATGGTAGAAACGTCTAAATAAAGAAAACGAAAATGACAGATTGAATCAAATATTCTTTGCCAGAATTTTAAACATAAACATATGCTTGCATCGTTTTTACACACCCAATTTTGTGTTGCTACTCAAAATTCAGTTCAATTCAGATAACGCCGAGTCACAACAGAAGTCATCTCAGGGCACTGAACAGAAACATTCACATACACACAAAAGCTAAAAGTGATCAAAGGAAGGAAGCCAGCAGACTTCGTCACGGTCTCCACTCCTGAGCGAGCACAAAGGCGACAGTGGAAAGGAAAAACTCCCTTTTAACAGGAAGAAACCTTCATCAGGATGAGCAGCCATCTGCTTCGACCGGCTGGGGTTTGAGAGGAACAGGAAGGAGAGACAAACGAACACAGAACGTCAGGTCCAGGTGCAGGTGCACCCCCATTGGAAGAATGCCACAAAAACACTGAGGTTTTAATCTCCAGCACAAGTTCTTGCTAACAATTATTTTTTGTTATGTTTCTTAAGAAGAAACAGTTATTCTGGTTTGTGTTTCAAAGTTAACGGATCAAAACTACAAAAAGTTTGACTCATTCGTTAAGTCAGCAGGGTTTGGAGGATGATCATATATTTAGTTACTGGTGAGCTTTCAGTTTAAAATTTAAAGGAAACATGAAAAAAGTAAAACACTTCAGACTATAATTTGGGTACACTCGGGTGAAGGAAAAAAAACCCATGAATGACCATGAATGTATTTGTTAATGAGAGGCAGACTGATGGTTGTTTAGTGATAAGACGCATGTGATTGGGTGATAGAACACAAAGCTGATAAGATCCAATCAGGTCAGAGATATGGATGTCTGTGTCATTGTTACACAAGTCCTCTGGTTTACAGCAAAACTCTCCAATTGGAGTTTGTTCTACAAAAAAAAAAATCTGCTCTCACTTTAAGACTGTGATGCAAATGAGAATGAAAGGTCAGGCTTTATAGAAAAATTTTATTTTTTATGTAGTGCATGTGGATAAGTCCAATACTGTTGAAAAGCTGTATACATCATTAAGTGTAGCACCAACTATAAATATAAATTTGTTCAGTTTTTTCTCGTTTAGCCAGTTAATGTGTGTTAGGGTTCATCAGTCTGGGATGAGGAAGCCTGCAGTCTGATCTGTGTACAGTTTGAAACAAGAGCAAACGTTTCTGTCTCTGTGCTTGAACAGGGTTTGTTTCAGCGATTGCTCAAAACTCAAGTGTCTTTTGGGACCCTTGAAAGTTGTCTTAAACGTTCTTTCAGAGTGCTACAAAAGGTTTTAGCATTGGGTTCTAGAGTTTGAGACAGGTTTCAAAATGGAGTTGGACTATTGGTTTCTGAAGTGTGCATTTTGAAAATGCGTGGAAACTTAATGAATTACCGTGCACTGTAAACCTCACAAAACATAAAAACGGCACAAGTTAGCTGTAATACCTACCGGTATCTGTTTGTGGTTGGACGTTGCCCCAGAAAAACAAGGGCACAACCAGTGTCATTACTACTTTTTGGCATGTGGTTTGGTTTTACAGTTTAATTAAAATAACTTGTACCGTATTATTCGGACTATAAGGCGCACTTAAAATCCTTTCATTTTTCTCAAAAATCAACAGTGAGCCTTGTAATCCGGTGTGCCTTATGTATGAAAGCAGACCCGTTCATTGATAATGCGCTTTATAATCCGAAAAATACGGTAATTACCTGTATTTAATTATTATTATTTCGTTTTTGTTTTTTAGAGATGCAATTGAAATCCATTTCAGCGAAGTTATTCAGCGGAGGAAAGCAGAAATCCAAACAAACCACCCAGTTGCTCGCAGCCTGTTGGCATTTCAAAGGTAACTTTTTCTCCAAGTAAAATCCTTTGAGGTTTCAGAAATACTTTTTAACCTTTATGTTACTTTGTCGACATGTTTGAACCGTAGCGGCTCACTTACTGCAGGAAAATCTCGTTTTGGTCTTCTTTTAAGCTGAGGACACGAGTCTCACAGTTTGTTATTAAACATATTTTCTCATCTTTTTAGGAAATATTTCCAGATTGTTTTTTTTTCTTGCAGTTGTTATTTCAGCCCCATTACCGCTTACTTTTGCGAATTGCTCCGTGTCTGATCCGTTTTGACATGTTTTTTGTTTTATTTTGTAAATCAAAGGAGCTGACGTTTGGCAAAACACTTCATCTTCATCTTGGCTCTTCTTAGGTATGGTGACAACTTGGGTAGGTCCAAGAAAAGACAGTGCAAAGGAGCAGGAGCCTTCTTCTCTGGAGTCCTGACTGCACTCACGTGTGTGGCTGTAAGTACGACGACGGGAAATAAATGTGTTTTGAAGAAGTCAGAATTGTAATAGATTCATACATTTGCTAAAAGCATGACTCGAGGCTGTTGCGTGCTGCTGTTCCACAGTAGCAGATGCAATGAAAAGGCTATCATGTCTGTGGCTCAAAAGGTCAGTTTTCCCCACTCTGTCAAAAGAACATGTTTATTTTGTCCATGTGGCTCTTGGGAGCAATGTCACTGTGGGGCTTGCAACGTGGCAGTAAATTCAGGTTTGTGTAGGTTTAACTGTTCGCTGTTGGTTGCATGTAAATGAATGACATCACTCCAAATATCGTACTCCCAAGGTGATCGTTTTATCTTGTCAGAGAGCTCAGCCTTGACCTGTGTGCCGAGCATCAATTTGATATTTTGGGCTCTTTGTTTGACTTCATCCACAATATTTGCACAGAAAGGTAACATTCCTGACAAGTTCTGGTGTTTGCATGCAAAGGTTGGGCACTGTATTACTGTAACACTGCCCAATCCTGACATGACAATAACAGAAAGCATCATTAATATGTATGATAGTTTCAAACATATGGAGTACGGGGGTGCATCACCTTCATTAATCAATTAATCTTGTGTTTCAGTGTGATAGCAAAGTGTTTGCATTATCAGAAAAGGTGATAAAAGCGTTAAATGAATAAACAATGAACTGTTTAGGAACGTCTGGAGACAAAAAAAGCCCCCCCCCCCCCCACTGAATAATTCAACAGGAGCAAAGCAGCTGAATGAAAAGTCAGGGAAATCACAGCTAAGACGTTCCGTCATCTGCCACGTTCATCAGGAAACAACAATCATGAAATTACAAACGTCAAGTTACGACTGGAGTCAACAAATGAGACTTAACACAGAAACTGTTTTTAAAATGCTAAATATTTAACACGTTTGCTTGTAAGTTTTTAATATGTATCAAAGCAACAAAAAAAAAGTTAAGATGGATAAAGAAAATAAACTAATTTATTTCTTAAATCTATTTTGTCTGTACAAATACATCTGTTTCTAAATGACAGATATTTAGTTTTATATAGCCTTTAACAACATGAGACCTGCTATTGTTTCAATAAAAGTTACTTTTAGTTTTTGTTGTGCTTTAATCAAAACAACAAACCTAAAATCATTTTCAGTTACTACTGGTTGTACTTAAAAAAAAATACTGGTATTCAAATCAGCCAAAACACAACGCAAGAAAAACTAATTAATAACAATAAAGGGCATTTTCTATTGAAGTTTGTTTAGTGAGTTATCAGGGTGTCATTGCGCAAGACTGATAATCTACAATGTTTGTACTTTATATGTATTTCTCTCATTTTAAGTTGTTTTACAGTGACTTGTTAAAGTATTAGTGAACAAAAGCTGGCTTTGCTGAAAAAGTCACTATTTCCTGTGCTCGGCTTGCAGTAACTTGAATGGAAAAAAAGGTGTTTTATTTGTTGATTCATGAAAAATAAAAAATATATATACCGACAGGAAACGGTTTCTAAATGTTACATGGTATTTACTGCTACTTATTGTCCAGGAATTGGAGCTGTTGAACATTTTGATTGTTCTTGTTTTCATGAATACTGCTGAAGATGCCACAGTTTATCTGTTTCTACTAAATGTTGAGCAACACTTCGCTGTGATCTCACGCTCTGAACCATTGTTCTGTCCCTGTAACGTTTGCATGTTTCCAGGTGGTGGTGCTGGTCTATCACTGGGGCAGTGGAGTCCTGGAACAGCCTGACCTGTTGATCAGTAAACCTGTAGTTCACTGGACACCAGCAGAGGTCGTGTCATGGCTGGAGGACCTGGGTCCGTGGACCGAGCCCTACAGAAAACCTTTCCAGCAGGAGAATGTTAACGGGAGGTAGATGCGTTGTTTTTAATGTCCTGCATGTAATACCTGCAAATTTTCTATGTCCTGCATGTAATTCCTGTTGTTTTTACGCTCCAGGCTGCTGTTGATGCTGGGGGACGAAGAGCTTTTGAAATCTCCTTTTAACATTGAGAATCAGACTCACAGACAAGTTGTCGTGGCTGAACTGGAGAAAGTTAAAATCCTGGGAGTCAAATCTCCGCAGAACCTCTGGGAATACAAAGTAAGCAGCGTGGATCTGTGACGCACGCGTGTGATGATTTTGGTCCTGAGCGAAGTGTCCGTGTTATTTTTTTAGCATTTGTTGAAATCAATTTGAATCAAGTCTGTTCCACAGAAGTGTTGAATAAACTCTTAAATTCTTTTAAGGATGTACAATTCTCTACAGTTACGGTTTTAAGCTATAATTTCTGGCTTGAACATTTGTTGTACTTTTTAAAATCCAATTTAAAACACTTAAAAGGCTGTTGAGGAATGCTGCATTTGTCTTTGTTTCCAGGCAGCTAATGCGGGGAAGTCTCTGTTCCTGCTGTACGGACTGAAACGCTCCCCTCGTCTCACCATATTTTATTTATTTTTATTTGATTACTCTGAGACTTTTCTTCCCTTCCTGCACACCTGCTGTCCAGCCAGCACGCACATCGACCAGTCCGTGGAGAGCAGATATCTCTTCCCACAGGTGACGCTTTGAGTGATCTTGTATTGGCTAACTCATTGGTTTCAACCCTTGAAGGGTGTAGCCACTGTCAAAACAATTTAATGACAAATGAAAAATCAGAATCCTAACTTTCACCTAGGAAAAGGTAATAAAAAGCCAAAACGAAATGTTTTCCAAACGCTAACATTAAACAAAAGTGTTTTAGCTTGTTATGCTGCAGTTTCCAAATATGTCTAATAACGTGGAAAAAATATATAAATAAGTCGCTTTGCCGCATTAGTCGCATCTATTATGCGTCACCGCTGACCACCTGGAAATGTGGGCTGGTGTTGTGCCAACAATCGATTGGCTGCCAAATGGCGGGAGCGTGCAGGGGAGGGCTTTAACAAGATTAACACTTAAAAACAATTATTAGTGTGCTCTAAATTATAGTAAAGCTGTATCTCAGGTTAACTTTTCCTTAATAAATGCACTTTAATGGTCAAATCAGCTGCATTTCAAAAATCGATTTGTGGCTGCGGGAGCGTGCAGAAGGAGGACTCACTGCACTTATTCGAAATTTAACAAATAAACCACCTAAAAATAATTGTTTGCTTGACATAGTAAAGGTGTGTCTCAGTTGAACTTTTCCCTAATAAATGCACTCTGACGGTCAAATCAGCTGAATTTCGCCTGGGTGGCGCAGTGAAATGCAGCTGATTTGACATTTGCTCCAGGAGTTCCAGAGCAAGATGAAAGTGGCTTGTATGGCAAGCCAAGTGTCTCATTAAAAGCCACTTTTGCCTATTAATGAGCCACTTGGCTTGCCACATTAATCGATCACCCTCTAGTGGCTGAAAATGGTAGTGTTCAATATTTTCCATGTCAGAATGAATGAAATCGTCAGATCGGTCAAAAATTGTGTTATAAATATGGGGGAAAAACATACGTAAGTCACTTCTCAAGTCGCAGGGCATGCTAATTTATGCAAAAAGGTGCGACTTATACAGCGAAAAGTACGGTAGTTGTACCAAAACATTTCTGTGCAGGCCTTCTGTTCAGCACTCGCACACACTGAATGAATGCAGCATTTTAACATGCTGAGCAGTGCAGGAAACTAAATTTAACTCTGAGTTTCTATGTACAACAAAGTACAACAACGTGCTCCACATAACAATGACTTAAAATGGGCGTACCGTTGAACAAAGCTGTATGCTAGTGTTGTTTGTTCACATTGAAATATATGCTGGAGAATATTCTCAGTCATCCAGGACTTGGTAAATAATAATAATAAAAAAGTTTAAAACAAAACAACTGGACTTTATTTTGTAGCTGAAGATGTTTTGCTTCTCATCTGAGGAGTTTTCTCAGTTCAAAGAATGGAGAGTGGAGTTTGAGTTGAGGAGTGAGAGGGCAATCTGCATGTGAATCCAGCTTACAGAACACCTCAACTTATAGCTCACACTCCACGCTCTCCAGTCTTTGACTTGAGAAAGCTCCTTGGATGAGAAGCGAAACAACTTCAGCTGCAAAATAAAGTCCAGTTGTTTTGTTTAAACCTTCATTTTTTTGGACATTGAAATTAAGCTCTCGTTTAATAAAACATTACCTGAATGTAAACATTACAGGTACGGGGCGGGAACAATTCCCTGGCTGACCATTCAGACAAACAACATAAAATCATGCGACTGTTCTCAAACTTTCAGTAACGTGTTTAAAACACGTTAAAAATAGCTAAACCTTTCATCTTAAAGTTGTCATTTTAGCTAGAGACATGCCGAGCCTATCCTTTTATGAGCTAAGTAGAAGCTACAGTTATCCAGGACTGGTTTAAAATTTCTGCTGCTGCTCTCACAGATGATGGGTGATCATCCAGGCCTACAGAGAGTTACTTAACGCTAACTGCTGCATCACACCGGACTAGAATATGCAAGGCCATATGAACAGACACATCTGGCAGAGCAACTCGAGACTGTTTGGAAGGAAAGCAGAAAAACCAGGAGGCGTTGTTTCAGTCACAACACAGAGCCAGAACAGCTGGTGGTACAGACGTTCTTATCTGCCTTTCCAAAAGCATGCAGAGTTTTGACATTAAACCTGATGTATGTACCAAACAGTGGCCTCTGCTTAACACAGAAAGCACAAGATCTGACCGTTGTTTTTGCAGAACGTTCAGGACTAGCAGCAGGCTGTGTGTTCATATGTAACATCAACTTGATCGGTATACCAAGTGCTTCATGTCGGAGAGAAACCATAGCGACTTCGAGCCACAAAATAAAGCCGCTGCCGGCTGAGTAGGTTTTGCTTTGTGACGCGTCTCCAATGAGCCATGCTCAGTCCAACCTGTGTTTTGTGCATTTATTTTAAAACTAACACGGTGAATTTTTGCCATCCATCAAACAGCGCCTGTATTGATTTACATTGTATGACTGAAAAATGACTAAAGATGTTGATCAAAAAAAGTGACGATCAAAGGGTGAGGGTCAACAGAAAAGTTTACAAAAAACCTATTAACCCAGCACTTGATAGACAAATCTGAACATTTTTTGCCACCATAAGTTAAACAACACAAACATTCTCTTTTGGCTCTTACAGGAACTATGAACTGTAAGTAAGTAACACTTTATTTATATAGCGCTTCTCAAGATAAAAAATCACAAAGTGCATCGACAAACAAAATTTAAAAAGTGCACAAAACAAATTTAAGCAAAGGCAGATTTAAAAAGATGAGTTTTTAAGCTGACCTTTAAAAGAAGCCACTGAGTCCACTGATCGAAGAGTTTGAGGAAGGGAGTTCCAGAGTCTTGGAGCCACAGAAGAAAAGGCTCTGTCTCCTTTATCCTGATGCATGCTCAATAATCCAGGTAGAAAAATCCAAAAAAGTTCAATCTGGTCCTCTGGACATTCAAAAAAGCAAAAAACAAAACAAAGCAAAAAAAATGTAGAAACGTTTCGTCTCTCATCCAAGAGACTTCCTCAGTCTGAGGTGCTGTATTCAGCTCAGTCTCTTAAATAGCACCTTCTTAGAGTGGATCAACCAGTTTGCTGCTGATAACCAAAACCAGCTGATCACATGCTCAAGAAGGACCATCAGCCTAACAATGGATCATTAGCACACTGATGGCTGTTTACTACTCACAGAGGGTTGAGTGATGCAATCACAGCATTGTAAGAGGGGGACAGTTGAACCCGGAGGCCTCCACCCCTGTTTAATGATGGACGATTTCTTTTCACAAAGATGGCCTCCTTTACTCCTCTCTCAAACCATCGTTCCTCTCTGTCCAGGATGTGAACATCTTCATCCTTGAAAGAGTGACCGCTGGCCTGGAGATGAGTGTAGACCGCAGAATCCTGGCCTGATGATGTTGATCTTCTGTGCTGGGCCATCCTTTTGGCCAGTGGCTGTTTTGTTTCCCCGATGTAAGACTGATCACAGCCCTCCTGACACTGAACAGCATACACAACATTACTCTGTTTGTGCCGGGGGACTGGATCTTTGGGATGAACCAGTCTTTGCCGTAATGTATTTTGGGGTTTAAAA
>NC_056513.1:23293376-23325611 GCF_014905685.2 Nematolebias whitei
TTTTAAACCCCAAAATACATTACGGCAAAGACTGGTTCATCCCAAAGATCCAGTCCCCCGGCACAAACAGAGTAATGTTGTGTATGCTGTTCAGTGTCAGGAGGGCTGTGATCAGTCTTACATCGGGGAAACAAAACAGCCACTGGCCAAAAGGATGGCCCAGCACAGAAGATCAACATCATCAGGCCAGGACTCTGCGGTCTACACTCATCTCCAGGCCAGCGGTCACTCTTTCAAGGATGAAGATGTTCACATCCTGGACAGAGAGGAACGATGGTTTGAGAGAGGAGTAAAGGAGGCCATCTTTGTGAAAAGAAATCGTCCATCATTAAACAGGGGTGGAGGCCTCCGGGTTCAATTGTCCCCCTCTTACAATGCTGTGATTGCTAGTATCACTCAGCCCTCTGTGAGTAGTAAACAGCCATCAGTGTGCTAATGATCCATTGTTAGGCTGATGGTCCTTCTTGAGCATGTGATCAGCTGGTTTTGGTTGTCAGCAGCAAACTGGTTGATCCACTCTGAGAAGGTGCTATTTAAGAGACTGAGCTGAATACAGCTCCTCAGACTGAGGAAGTCTCTTGGATGAGAGACGAAACGTTTCTAGATTTTTTTTGCTTTGTTTTGTTATTTGCTTTTTTGAATGTCCAGAGGACCAGATTGACCTTTTTTGGATCTGTCTCCTTTAGTTTTCAGTTTTGTCTGGGGGACAATCAGCAGGTCTTGATCACCGGACCTCAAAGCCCTGATCGGGGTGTAGGGATGTAAAAGTTCTGAGATATATATTGATGTCAAAACCAAAACCTTGAAATCCACTCGATAATGAACTGGGAGCCAATGGAGTTGCTTTAGAAGTGGAGATCTATGACATAATTTTGAAGAGCCAGTCAGGAGTTTAGCAGCAGCATTCTGTACAGACTGCAACCGGTCTAGGGAGGTTTTGGTTAAACAAGTGTATGGCGCATTACAAAGATCCAGGCGAGACGAAACAAAAGCATGAATTAATATTTCCAGTTCTGGACGAGAAACAATATGGCTAAGCTTGGCAATATTTCACAGATGGTAGAAACAGGAACGAACCGGAGACTTTACACAAGCTTCTGGAGTAAAATCTGAGTCAAATGTTATCCAGAGGTTTTTACCGAGGATTTAGTAAAAGGACCAAGAGGGCCAAGGATCTGCTTTATCATTGCAGTAGTTTTTTTTTCTGGAGCAAAGATGATTACTTCAGTTTTTTCTCTATTTAGCTGGAGAAAACTTTCAGTCATCCAGCTTATAATTGAATCCAAACAGTTTAGTAAAATGTGTAGTTTTGAAAGTTAATTTGGAAGAAAAGAAATAAACTGGATGTCATCAGCATAACAATGATAGGAGATATCCTTAAAAGATTAAAGCATCGGACCAAGACGGAGCATATAGAGCAGAAACAGCAGTGGCCCCAAAACAGAGCCCTGTGGAACACCAAAATGAACAGGCCAGGATTGGGATCTGTATGTAGATGTAGCCAAGAAGGTTGATATTTTTAAAGAAAATGTTTATATTTATTTTCAAGAATTGTTTATATTTTTAAAGAAAATGTTTTTGCTGTTAACTACTTGTTCAGTAATGCCTGTTTAAATTAGTTCAAAGAGCTCACTTTATTATTTTTTTCTATTTTTGTTAGTTGGAACCCAGCTGGCAGCAGTGGGCGGAGTTTCTCGTGAAGTACTGCTTGCTTCCGTACCAGCTCATAGCAGAGTTTGCATGGGACTGGTTGGCTGTCCACTACTGGACGTCCCGCTTCATCATTGTTAACACCATGCTGCTCTCTGGGCTGGATGGCTTCTTTCTGTGGAGGACAATTGCCAACATCAGGTGTGCACGAGAGAAAGCTGTGTACTTTCTGTCTGACAATAGCTGCTCCTACATTGTAACACACAGGACACTAATTTGACCCTTTTCTGCAGGACTATGCCACAAAAGATGTGGACCCACTTGTGCAAGATGCTCTTTCAGGGATTTGCCTTTGCCCTCCTGTGGCCTTTTGTCCCCCAGTTTGTGTGCAACTGTCTCTTCAACTGGGCTCTCTACATCAGCCCCATTATCAACTTTGACTTGGTGTTGCAGCAGTTATTGCACTTTGAAACATGAGCGCCGTAACAGATTGCATGGAGTTGGTGCCTACATTACGCTGTAAAGTTTACAGCAGATTAAATATCCGGAAGTCTAAATGCTGAGAAGTGTTTATTTTCAGCAGTAAACTCAGATGAAACTGGTTTTGTTGGATGATGGACAAAGTTGTCCTCTCTTCCAGTCTTGTCTCTTTTTCTTGGGATGTGTGGGATATGGAGCGAGAAGCACCAACCTGTTAAAAGAGAAACGATATGACAAAGACAGGACTCTGATATCTGTGATGTTACGGACTTGGACTGAACCGGTCACCACTGTGATCTCATGCTCCATTATATTCATGAACAACGATGCTGCAGTTCTGCAAACGAAGATAACGGCTAAACGTTAGAAATGTGCTTCTTAAGCTTGCTTTGTAGCACTGACATGGCTGCGATTCAGCAAAAAAATTAATTTTTCAACTGGAAATTAAATTCATTTTTCTTTCACTTGTTATCAGATGTCTTCTAGGCACATAATCTGTATGTATCTGTATGTGCAACTTTAATCTCAGTGCTATAAAGCTGCAAGCAAATTATAATTTGGAAAATATTGAAGAATCTGTCGCCTGTTTAGGAAAATTGTACCCCAAATTTTTTGTTTTATTATTTTGATAGCACACTAACAAAAAAAAAAACTCAACTGTACATTTGATAAAATGTAAAATTCAGATTGTTTCAATATTTTATTTAGGAATAAATAGTTTATAGTGGCTTAAACTGCTGACATATGCTTTGTTGCACATTTATTTTTTACTGTTTAGAAACATTTTTGCTGCTGCATCGGTTTTGATTTGTTTGAATCATCGTGGCAAACACTTTTTTTTGTCCTGGGACATTGTTTATTTGCACTAAAACATTCTACACTGTGACACTGTTATGTGTTCTCTTTCAGCATAAAGTTTTTTAAGCAAATATTTTTTCTATTGTGTTCTTATAATGTGGGAAATGGCTTAAAGATTTAATCAGAACTAATAAAATGACAAGTTGTGGATTTTATATGGAAGATTTAAGTGAGGCTGAAATTCATTGTAGTGGAGAAAAATCTGGCTGAAGTTTTTATGAAGGGGACTTCTAAAGTTCTCACAGTGCATCGCTAAACAGGAAGTGGAAACGCCATGACTTCTGGTTTACATATTAAACCTAGCTTATGATGCAAAATAAACTAGCAAATGGTTTGCCATTAAACAAAAAAAGGATCTAAAGAAAATAACTGAACAACGTCCGTTCATTCATTCATACACACATACATGTGCATAATTATTCTGTCCTCTCTGGATGCTAGACTGTTGACAACTTCCCAATGATGAAGCATGAATAGTTTTTGATTAACTATTCACCACACCGCTGGTCAGAGTAAAACTAAAATGTACAAGCATGAAAGAGCTGAAATGACACATGAAGCTAACACATGCTGCCATTAGCTTCAATGCTAATATGCTAACTTGACACATTAAACCACACTTCGATCAACTCAAATATATAATTTACTTCTTTTTTTTTTTAAATAAATCTTTATTCAAGCAAATGACAAGTATACAACAAACAAATGAATGGAGTATACAGAAGAACACAACACTTATATGAACAAACAACCTGGGGTGTTGATTAAACAAATATTTGCAAAAATTTACAGATAGAAATTGTCCAAAGGGCCTTTTTGTTCCTGTTATTCAGCTAAGGACATGATTGTAAAGTATCCTTGTGTTATACAGTATTAAGCAAGTTATTTACAGGTGTTTGTTGTTGTTTTTTAATATATTACATATGTTAATGGTTTGCCTATAAAGTGCAGTTTCATTACCGAAATACAAAATAACTTACAGTGAACAATAGGGGTTCATAAATCATTATTTAAGATTAATGAATATTATCTATTGTGTGTGTAACCTGAATGTCTCAAATGAGTGACAGAGAGCTGGTTAAAGATGTTTCCATCGCACAGACTCGCGCTTCCATTTGCAGTTCCCCTCTTCTGGAAGCTAGGGAAAAACTAGGAAGACAAGTTATTTCGAAACAAGGGTACAACGAAAATACCTGAACTATATATATTTATCTTTACCAGTACTGAGTACGTCAGGGTTAATTAATATCTGCTTAATAAAATAAATAAATAAATACTACTCTTGGAAAATCCCGTGGAGATGATTCCCCAATTAGATCTGAAAACCTTGAATGCTAAAGTGTACAAGATATTTTACACAATATATTATTATTATTACTGGTATATTATATTATATTACAACTAGTTTGAATTCACAATATCCTAATTATCTTGGGGATCATTCATAATATGGTCATATGTTTATATACATTGTAGCATTAAAAATGTACAAAAACTAAATATTCTATTGATGAACAGTGGTGGTTAAAAATACTACAAAATATTTATAAAGTACAAGCATCTAAACAGCCATTAAGTAATGCAAACTATTTAATTTAATGTTTATGTTGCTGGAGGTTGAGTTCCTATTTGCTGGAATTATTTATGTATTTTTTTATATTGAGTACTGCTATAAGTATTTTTAGGCAAAAACAAGTTTTTCTTGCATACTTGTAAAAATTTACAGCATGTTCAGTTTGGAAAACGATCGCCCCCTAGTGTTCAAAGTTCAGGATGACGGCAACAGCTTTCGTCAAAACAATGTAGAGGACTGTCGTAAAATAGCTAACACAATTACCAACGCAAACAGAAACAAGCACGCTCACTAAAGTTAAATCCAAACGTAATCAGTATTTATATTAGACTTTTTTATATTTTTCAGCAATACAAACAGTTATAAATTATATTTTAAATGTGATTCGAGGTGAAGATGTTAAACTTCGTGTACGTTTTTCACCGCGTGTTGCTTTTGACAGACGCTCCCCGAAGCCGCCGATGCGGAAGTGAAAAGTCTACGTGGGAAAGAAAGGTTGGCTCGACTGCGTTTGAACACTTTACACACGAGCAGCGCCGGTGTCCAATCCCGGTCCGCTCCGTCCCCGGTCCAGCCAGTTTTCCTCCTCCGGCGTGAAACAAATGGACGCGTTCAGTCGCACTCGGAGGTATAAATGAGTCTGAGAGCCGACGGCAGGCGGTAATGCTGCGCCGGGTGCGGCAGTGTCTCCGGCAGGTGCTGCTTCTGATGGCCCGGAGACCGGATCTGCTCTGCGGGGCTGTCGTGCTCAGCGTGCTGCTCGTGCTGGCGGTCAAGTTCACGTACAGGTAACCGAGATCTAATCTTAATCTGGGAGCTTGTGTTTATCCCAACAGAAATAATGAAGGCTCCTGGTTTGATCGGAGAGATACACGTGCTTTAGTCAATACTAATCAGACGTTTTCAGGTGTTTGACTACACGCAGCTAATCTCTGAAACTGGCGTGGACTAAAGGACAAGGAGATTAACACGAGTTTCAGCAGACATCATGTTTATTTTTCTATTTCTCTTATTTATTTATTTATTTTAGATGATGACACAGAACAGCAGTCAAACCGTGGTTGAGCTGTTATTTGACCCCTCAGGTTGACACAAACTGGTCTGAAACTATTATTGCTTTTTCTTACACTATAATGTTAATACAAATTTATGCTAATCTATAACCTTTGAGTGAGTTATTTAATGTGATTTGCCAACTGAAATGGATACCATCTTCACGCCTGATTATTGTCTTTTAAAAAATATATAAATTAGTTTATGATTTATGTTTATTTGTGGATGAAGCAACCTGACTGAAGCATGTTGGGCTTTTCAAACCCATCTGCTCCAAATTGTGTGGAAAGGAAAAGAAGCAGCTGCAAAATGGAGTGGACAGGTTTACTTTGGCTGTTTTTCTTATACACTACCATCCTTTTTAATCCAAAGTAAACAGGTTGTAGTTTCTGCTTTTCAATATCCTGAACTGCAGTCAAATTGAAGGTCCTGTGGATTAAAGCAAGCAGGATGTTGTCAGAAAAACTGAAACTTGAAGCAAATGAAAGTCAATTTACCTCCAAGCAGATCTGGTTTTGTATCATCATGTTTGGGGTTAGTTTTTATTTATTTATTTTTTTAAGTAGCTCAATTGTGCCAAGACCGTTTCATCTTATTTCTGAAATTTAATGACTTATTTCTGAAGAAATTGGAAAAGTACATGTAAAGACTACCGGTACATTTCATATCCTTACATGTTACACACACAAATCTCTGGCGCTAATACAGTTCGAGATCTGGTGTTGTACAAGACTTGATCTAATGTTTTAGCTGACATTCAGCTCATTGCAGATGTGGTAATCTTAATCTTAATCTACACCTCATTTTGTTGGATTTTGAAAACTGACCGTTTTCTTTCTTTATTTCTCACACTTTCAATTCAGTATTTGTATCTGACTGGAATATATATATATTATTTTTATATTTTTTTCTTTCTTTTAACACACACCTATTAATCATTTAAAATGCCAAAGGAATGAAATGGTGTTTAATCTACACATAATTATAAAATTGTCCTCAAAAACATGAATTTGTTCCCGTGTTATATATAAAAATACCAAAGATGAGTTTGACCGAGATTATAATGACACTTGCTCAGACCCAGTTAATGGATTAGATGGTTCTAACCAGTTTGATGTATTTCTTGTCATTCTTTACGTCTTTTCTCTCTGTAGCCGTGCTAAAGATGTGGTGGCGGCGGCTCGGCCTCCTGTGCGGTTCTTCTCTTCCGAGGCCCCGGTAGTGGATCTCTACTTGGGTCAACTAGACCAGGTGAGAATCCAAAATGCATAGATCTGATCATTACTGTGTAACAATCAGGTAATAAGTGAAAATCACTTCATAGATCAGTTTAGATGGCAGAGAAAGCTTCAGCCTGACGGTTAATGGCTTTGCATTGTTTTATTATTCCCCAAACTATTATTTCTGACATCAGAACCAAAGCTACATCAATTAACAGTCAAAAAAAATCACAAGATCAACTTTTTTTTTTTTTTTTTGGCTCAGGTGGAGCGCCTCAGGAGCATGGCTGAGGTGTCTTTTATTTTCTTCTACGCTCCGTGGTGTGCCCACTCCATGGCTGCTCGACAAGAAGTGCAGCAGGTAGCCAAGAAGCTGGCTAAACAGGTACAGAACGACTCCAAAAATCACTCAACGGGATTATTTCAGTATCAAATACTGATCTCTTTACTAAAATTTTATCAGACAAACACTAAAGAAGCTTCAAGGTTCATGCTCAATAATCCAGGAAGAAAATCCAACAATGGTTCAGTCAGGTCATCTGGACAGTGTCTTTTTTTTTTTGCATCCAAAGGACTTCATCAGTCCAAGGAGTCGTAACGACTTCAGTCTCACAGGCAGTACACTCACATAGTGGACCAACCAGTTTGCTGGTGATAAGATGGTTTCTGGGGCCCGCCCTCTCCCCTGTCGACTCCTCTGAGGCAGCCATAGCCAAAGTGGTTCAAAACATCAAAGTCCATGCTCAGTAATTCAGGTAAAAAAAATCAGACAAAGTCCAGAAACCGTCCAGATGACCTGACTGAACTTTGTTGGACTAAAGGAGCTTGTTTTTACATGGACACATTAAACATCCACCCACTTGTCTGTCCAGTCATTTCCTGCTGCTTATCTGTGGTCAGGTTACGACGTGAAGGTCACTTTCTGTGTACTTTTGGTACCTGGCTAAATTGTGGAAGGTAAAGACATCTGGAGTAGAACGTGTGCCAAAGCTAACATGATCTACAACTGCCTTACTGGACTGGTTGAGGCCCAGGGTAACTAACCACCACTGCTGTTAACCAGCAGGGTGCTGGTGGACACTGGACTTGGAGGCAGATGATTTGTCTGACAAGGAAGCAGCCAAAAGACAAAGAAGAATTTCTGGATGCGGAGGCAACAGGTCCAGGAGGGAAACCCAGCCTCCCCTCTCCCCAACAACACTCCATCTCCTCCTGGGGAATCCAGAAGCACTCTCAGGCCAGAGAGGATGCTTAATCCCTCCAGCGATGATGGAGAGAACAGGATCCAGGATGCAAGCAGCTAAAATGGGCTTCCTCTGTAATGTGATCAGGATGAGCCTTGGAGATGAAGAGAGGAGCTTCATCATCTGAAGGACGTTCAGAGTAGACCTTTCTGCTCCGCCACGTAGAACAGCTGTTGTAGTTGGGGCATCTGATCAGGGTGTCTCCCTCTGGAGGTATTCTGGGCATGTGAGGAGACCTTGGGACAGAGGGTGTAGTCAGTGATACGTGAGTATACGGAGTATACCCATTAGAAAAGCTTGGAAATTACTGTATACCCTCTTAAAAGTGCCCGATGGTATGTGACATATCAATGGGCATGTGTCATTGTCAACACATTTGGAACATTTTATTGACACATTGAGTTGGTTCAACCTGGGTTTTTTTTTTTTTTTATAATTAATACTTCTGTACTTATTACTTAATACTTGAATATGTTTTGCTTTGATACTGTTTTATAAATTCTATAACATGTTTTTAATACAAAACCAACTGTTGTACAAAGGTACATTTATTCAAATATAAGCATCAGAGAAATTCTGAAATGTTCAATATGCTTAAAAATCTAAATAAATTGACGATTACATTGTAGTAACTGGTCTAGTTCGGTTTCTAAGC
This sequence comes from Nematolebias whitei, assembly GCF_014905685.2. Classification (NCBI taxonomy): domain Eukaryota; kingdom Metazoa; phylum Chordata; class Actinopteri; order Cyprinodontiformes; family Rivulidae; genus Nematolebias; species Nematolebias whitei. The sequence goes on from NC_056513.1 coordinate 23,302,110, forward strand.
ACAGTATACCCAGTATAAAAATGTAGACTACACCACTGGGACAGACCCAGAACTCACTGGAGGGATTCTGCGTCGGAACATCTGGAATTCTGCTGGAGAGCTAAATACCTGAGACCTGACCATGAACAGATGGATGGAGAAAAGTTATTGTAGCTTGAGTTAAGAATGGATTTTAAATCAAATTATAAATTTAAAGAAATCATTTGAAAAACCTTTTAACTAAACCAAAAAAAAAATGCAGCGTCGGGTAATGCAGATGTAAATTAAAAACAAAAAGAAAATCCAGAGGCCTATATTTGAATCAAATGTGGCAGATGGTCTGAGGTCTTTGAAACAAAGTTTGGACCCAGTAATCTGGTCTCGTTTTGCTTGTTTCATCTCCGTTTCCTTCTGCCTCTTTCCCACACACCCAACACAGGTGCAGTTTGTGGCCGTTAACTGCTGGTGGAGTCAGGGGAAATGCAGGAAGCAGAACCGCCTCTTTCAGTACCCCGTCACCCATCTGTTCTACAGCAGGTAAGAAGAGCAAAGCTTAAAGTAAGTCTTTAAAACGTCCACATTTGATATGAAGGCATTTCAAAAATATATTTGTGAATTAAAACAAACGAATCAGACGCATGTTAAACATCTTTATTTTCAGTAAAATACCTTCTTCCTGCAGTGAAGTGAATTGCTCCGCTCGGGGTGTCTGCATGTTTTAGTAGTACTGTTACTTTCATTCTGAGATTTTGCTTTTGAAAACTTTATTTCCTTTTTTTCTGGATGTAAATCACCTTTTTTTGGATGATTGTTTCCTCTGGTATCGGATGCTGCAGCTGGAAGGATTTTTACTAAAACTTTTTTAGTTTTGTACATTTGTTATGATGTGTAACCATAACAAGTTTTTTTGTTTGTTTTTTTTTACAACTGGGAACGGATGATTAACATCTCAAAAACTCAAATAATATCTCAGCTACAGCCCCAAATCTCAAATGAGTTGAAAAGGAGGTGCAGTGGATGCATTCCCATCTCCCTGCTGGCTGTGTTGACGTGCCTGACCACTGAGATCCTGGAACTAGCAGGAAACACGGCTTGTGACAACAGAAGGACCAGGCTCATCCCCCGGCACCTGCAGCTGGCTGTCTCCGCAGTGACAAGGAGCTCGGCATGCTGCTAGGAGGCGTGGCCATCGCTCTGGGAGGAGTTCAGCCCGGCATTCAGGTGGTCCTGCAGCCCAGGGGAACTGAGAGGCCAGCAGAGTCTGGGTGGATGGATCGGACAGCATCTGCAGCCAGTTTCTTCCGATCCGCTGTGGGACAGACCTTTACAAGAGATCCTTCCTGCCTACAGCCATCAGCATCTATAACATCTCTTAATGAAACTATGATGACGAGTTACAAAAACATTTAATTTCCCTTTGGGATTAATAAAGTATTTTTAAATTTGAATTGAATTTGAAGAGCTCATCGGTTATTTAAAACGCAACAAAATGCATGACTACATATCACACAGATTCTGGCAGCTCCTACTTTTGAAAGTACTGCAATAAAAATACTGCAATATGTAAGCTTACAGAACATCTAAGCTTTATAACTTGGAGTCCCACACTCCTTGTTTCTTTGAATTGAGAAAGCTCCTCGTATGAGAAGCGAAACATCTTCAGCTACAGAACAGAAGTCCAGTTGTTTTTGCTTTTAATCTTGTTTGGATTTAACATGTCCTGGATGACTGAGAATATTCACCAGCTTTTTGAAAATACCATTTCTCACGTGTGCGTGAGCGTTATTGTGGCTTTCATGTTAAAATTTAAGAATATTTATGGATTTTTGCTGATAGCATTTTACTTGTGTATAATCCTATAATTGTTTCAATAAAAAAAAAACAGAAATGTGTTCTGCTTCCTCCATATACTGATTCAAACTTTTTTTTAAAAAGAAGCTTAGGTTATTTTTTGTGTATTCAGGACTAGTTTGTGTTGGTTTCTAGAGTTTGGACTGATTTTTGTGTGGGTGTGTGTTTGAGGTGGGGGGTTGGGTGGGGTGGTGGTAAATGGAATTTAAATATGTTCACTTTTCAAAGACTCACTCAAAACTGTTTAAAATGATTCAAACCTGAATTTGTTAAATTTTTTTAAAACTTTTTTACAACTCAAATCTGTGTATAGGCAAAGGTTTTGTGATTGTACTTTGAAGTATTTTTATTTTATAATTTATTTTTATGATTTATCCTGGCTTACTCATTTTGTGTTACATCTTTTACAGATCTTACGTAGTTATCATGCATTTATTAAATGTCTTTTACTCTGTTATGTGCTTTTCCTGCTTTCCTGAACATTTGGTCTAGTTAAACAAGTTATAAACACCTTTTTTATATTCCTGCTTGGTTTTATTATTTGCTTTTTGTTTGTTATTCTGCAGGTTTGGGCCAATAGAGTACAAAGGTCCACTTGTGGCTTCATACATAGAAAGTTTTATCCTGAGAGTCATCACACCTCTGACGTACCTCCCATCGAGAGCGCACCTTGACGAGTTCCTCTCATGTCATGAGGTATGATCTCACTTTGTATCACAAGATGAAGGTTTGACAGAGTAAATGATTATAAGTTGTGTGTGTGTGTGTGTGTGTGTGTGTGTGTGTGTGTGTGTGGGGGGGGGGGGGGGGGTCATATTTCTGCTAACAAAATATCCCATGAACCACTGGACAAATGTTAAAGAAACTGAAAAGTAATGGTTGTACATCTACAGCTGATTAACCTGATTTAAAATGGCCACCAAAGTAATTCAGCCATAGGAAAAATGATGACAATAATCAGCTAAAAATCTGTCATATTTAGAGCTAGAATTGAGCGTGATAGTAGCTGAGAGTCATCCCTAGCACATACTCTGCACATGAGGGATCTTTATCTTCTGCTGTTCAGCGTATTGTGTTTTTTTAAATTATTTTTATGGTACTAGTGCTTAGTGTATTTTTAATTTAAGGTTTTTCTTAGTTCATATCTTTAGATCTTATTCTTATTACTGTTTTTCTTTTACATTTTATACTTTTGTTGAACTGGGACCCTGTGTGTACCGTTTTGTTCCACCACATGTACCACATGCGTACGACAAAGAACCTTGAATCCTTGAATCCTTTTATATAAAAAAATTGGCAATATGCATTTCACCAAAGAATACTTGTTTATTTTCTTAGTGTGTGCTTACTATCGAATCTTAAGTTTTTAAAATGCAATTTGCGACTCGAGAAATTAATGAGTTTTCTGTAATTTACTGACGAAGCAAAAACTGCATTGTTATTTAAAACGAGCAGAACAGAAGCTAAAAATAGCAAAACCGTAGTTAAAAAATTGTAGCTAAATGCTAAAATGAGCATAAGAAGGCCAAACTAGAGCAAATATGTTGAAGTAGAGTTAAGAGAACAAAGAATGAACTATTTTTATGAGAAAAAGTGTGAAGTATTCTAAAAAGTATCCAAGTTGCAAGTTCCATAGCTCTCTATTACCAGTCAAGACAAATGTTTTGATACGTGAACAACAGACTAAACAAGAAAAATGCATGAAAAACTATCAACAAAAAACAATGTGAATGCTGAATCAGCATTCAGATTATTATTCATTGTCTTTAAAGAATAAATGTTTATTTTTATTTGTCATTTGATCAGTCATAGATTCTCCATCTTTAGTTGTGTTGCTTCTTAGAAAAAAACCCAACCCTTCTTTATTTTTGTAACCATCTCTTTCGGTTTTCCAGCCTCGTGTGGTGGGTTTCTTCCAGTTTAATTCCTCTCCACAGCCACCGGGGTACATCACATATCTATCCTCTGCCCTGCAGGCCCTTAGAAGGGGTAAGAAGTGACCATTTTGTTTAAGCCTTTATTTTTAAATTCATATTAGTTTATTTAATGATCACAAATCTGCTGATTAATGACAGAAAAATAAGTCGTTGGCCTTTTTTTTTTAAGTTTGTTTTGTCTGTAATGCAGATTTTCGTGGAGTTGTGCGCTTTGGAATTGTGACTAGCAAGCAAGTGGCAGAAACTATTTCAGTTAGAGCGGATGAAACCATTTACCTGTACAGAAGATTTAACTCCTCCTTGGTATGCACTGTCAGCAGTTTATGGTAGATTGTATTTAAACACACAAAATCAAAATGCGGAGTACACTTCCTGTTAGTATCACGCTTCCCTTCTTCGTCAGATCTTTCCTAGAAAGGAGCGAAACTTCACATCAAATGCCATCTGTAGCTGGGTGTTTGAACACCATGAGACCGTCCTTCAGTGGCTCCAGCCCCCTGAAACAAAGTCGTATCTGCTGGAGCAGGAGTTGATTAAAGGCCCGGCTCTCCTGATGTTTGTGCCACACAATCCACTGGGCTCTAAACCAAACTCCATACTACAGCAGGTAATTAGTCAAAATGGTCACATTAGAAAAGAGATAAAACTTGCTTTCTTTCGGTGCTAATGATGCTTCATGCTCTATCAGTCGTGGTGTGCCACAAGGCTCAGTTGTTGGTCCCCTTTTTTTGTATGTTTCATTTATATTATAAAGCATTGTTTGCAAATACTTTTTTTTTTGTTTCTTCACCCAAAACATCATGTTTCATAACTTCAGTTTGGAATTTTTTTAATATCTGCCTCCTCAAATATTTAAGAAGAGCTCATGTTTCCCTTCATACACCCCCAGTAAGATCATAAATAATTTAGTCACTTTGTTGTAAATCTGGGTTGATGTGTTATAAACGCATCTGAAATAATCAAAAAACGTTTACATTTTAAAATGTTTTTTTTTATTCCCACTTAGAGGTTAGATATTAGAAATATTCAGCTCTTTAATACCCCAATAGAAGGTATCCATGTTTCTATTTTACTGCTTTTGTTTTGCTTGGCCTTCTATATTTTTTACTAGTCTCATCTTTCATTTGATTTTGTATAATTTGAAAAAGAATCTCAGCAAAATTCAAGAAGTGTGTCTGCTTGATCCTTACTGTATTTTACAATCTATAATTGAATGCTTTTTATTTTATCATTTTTTTTCCAATTCATTTTTAAAGTGTAATTTGAACTAGCCTGAAACATGGCCACAATTTTCACTTAATGACAACTCATGTCGGCTTCAAATTTTGCACATGTAAAGTTTTGTAGTAGTATTTATTTTTGCCTTGTTTGTCTTTTAGGTTGCAGACATTGCCCTGCGTTATCATTCCTGTGACCGCTCCAGCTCGGACTACGCTTTCGTCTCTCACTCCATGTGCTGCCAGTCAGTTGTTCTCCCAGAGTCGACTGCAGAGGTGTGTGAGGTGTGCCTCAATGTGTCTGGACCCAGCCTCCCTGCCTCCTCCATTCGCTGCTTATTTCCCTCCATCACACAGGGAGGAGACATGTTTCAGACTAATATAAAACACTGCTGTCTCCACCGACTACCTTCTTCCGCCTCTACAAACGCTGCAACCTCAGCGGGCTGTAGCAGTTTCCTGAACAGCTACAGTCCATTTACTCTATTCAGTGCCTGCTGCAAAAAAGCAGAACCTCAATTCAGTGAATCACAAGCCAAAGAAGAGCCATACATGCAAAGAGCTCTCCCACCTTCTCCTCCTTATGCTCCTCGGCAGGAGGGAGATGGCATCACAGGTCTAAGCTGTCAGACTAACAGGACGCTCAGGTTTTACGTGCTGGACATTGCTCTGAACTGGCCTCTGGCAGTGAGGCTCGGAGCATCAAGCATCCGAAACGCTTCTACGCATCAGGAGTCTTCATCACAGGCTGATGGGAGCAGCGATGGGTCATTTGCAACTATTGTGAACCTGAAGGACGAGGTTCATTATGTTCTTCATCGCAGCCCAGCAGCCACGCTGACAGAGTCTCTGGGTAAGGTTTGTTTTCGACATCTCACTTGGTTCTGTTTGTCACTCCCAGGGCAGTGGGTAAGCTCGGGTTTCACCTACCTGAAGAAAATATTAAAACATCAGGGTTGAAGGAGTCTTTTTATTAGTGTCTGCAGAAATATTTCAGTAAAATTAACTTTAACCTTCACAGTTTAACTGTAAGTCTTACCAATCATTAACTAAATAATTAAGCTTTTTTTATTGACAACTCTGTTTTTTTCTGTTGCGTAACTTCACTGCATTATTTTCAGTAGCCGTTTCTTGTTATAAACAGCAAAGATGGAACACATATGTAGTTTCTGCTACTTTCAGACTTTAACAATAATAATTTGTTCCTTTCTAAGTCTTAGCATGTAAAAATTTAATTTAATCTTCCAACCCCTTCCTCGTCTTATGGCAGTGATATTTTTAGGTGCTTGTTAGCTCCAACTGCGCAGTAAGGGTTAAACAAATATCTAGATTTATTTTTTGTATAAACTAAAGAGACTCCCACAAAGCAAGGGTTTAAAGAGTGAGACTAATAGATTCAAATAAGTTTAAAACCTTTCCTGAGCTCCTTTATAACTCTACTTTCCATGATTTATCCACCAAGTGTGTCAGTCAGAGATTAGAGCGCCATGAAAGCTACAGAGTTAGTTTAGAAGTGCTCTTGAAGTTTAGCTTGTTAGTACATTTGATTTTATTTCTCGTTGTGGGTTAGTTCTTATACAAAACGATGTAATTGTGCATTTGTAAAGAAACAACCATATAAGTGTGAGTTTGTTTGAACTGTGAAAGAAAGGTACTTCTAGAACTTAGAATGAGAATTGCACCGGAAAACGTACGGAAGAAAAATGGATCACAATAATGTGAATGCTTCATAAACATTCACACTATTAAAATACTTTACAGCACATGTGAAATATCTTTCCACTTAGGCTCTTTTCATTTTTATCCAAACATCATGTACCTGTTTTTACATGCACTTAATCACGTCGTATAAGTGTCATCGGTTTGAGCGAAACCTGTGATTTTGAGCTGTTTTCATGTTTTGTGTCACAATGAAGAGGCCTTCATTACGAACTTCAGCGCCCCGTACAGCCTCCTAAAGAGACATTTGGTCGGGGAGGAGAAGAAGAAGAAGGATGACGAAGACATCAAGCACCCAGCTGAACATCCCCTGTCTCCTCCCCGCCTCCTCATCAACGAGTTGACCACCTCCTCCTTCCTGCCCTCCATCATGGACCATCAAAAGGTGATTAAAACAAATGCTTTCTGGCCTCTAAATCTACAAAGTGTGAACTCAGTTTTTAAGTTTTGTTTCTGATTTTTCTGAAGATATTTGAGATCCTAAAAATTCTACATGTGATTAAAAAAAATCATTATGAATTTAGGTTCTGTGTTTCTGGTCTGCCAAAGATTATATATTATTATTATTGGTATTAGTAGTATTAGTAGTGTTAGTATTATTTGTCTGCAATTTGTGAATAATTCAGAATGTGAGTGAACCCATATTATTTTTTGTTAATCTGAAAATGAACATTTTTGAATCTCAAAAGTTGGTCAGATGATCTTTTTAAACCTCTGGTTTGTTGTTGGAAACTTTCAGAATACAAAGTAAGTAAAGAATAACAGCAAAGCAGTTTTTATATGCACGAATAGCATCAACAGCTAGCTGTGACACTTCTGGCAATTATATCTGAAAATGTCTGCAGGAATACCCACCTAAAATATAGTTGATGGTAATTAAAAGACTAATTTAAAAGAAAAGGGTAGCATGACATTTTTGTGATCGAGTGCACGTCCATGATGAGTTCATGTTGGCTTTGGCCACACTTGTCCTAGTTCTTCACTTGTCTGTGTGGACCGAATTAAAATGTTTCACCAAACTGGTCGTTCAATAAGCTGTCTACAACTGGTAAGATTTGAGTTGTTTGTAACCATTATACAGAACTTTACTTCAGAAGATATGAACTGTTGCTTTAACAAAGAAAATGAGCATTTTCTGTGAAAATGCAACGTGAACGCTCACTACTGAATGACTTGGGTGAAGAAGCGGAAACTGAATTGTTAAAGTTGAAACAAGCAAAACAAAACTAAATTTAGCTAAATTGTAGAAGCTAAATTTAGCTAAATCGTAGCTAGAAGCTAATATTTGCCAAACAGTTGCTAAAGGCTAAATTCACTAATACTTTAGTTGAATCAGAAAAATTGGCAAAAACGTATCTGAAAGATAAAATGAGCAAAACTGTAATTGAGAGATAAAAATAGTAAAACCATAGAAAACTAGTAAATGCTAAATGTATCAAAATGGTAGCCAAAAATTAAAATTTGCAAGACCGTAGCTAAAAGCTTAAATAAACATAAGACCAAAAACAGAACTAGTTAAATAAATTAATGACAAAGTATAATATTTTGTCTCATTTGTTTAACTGGGTTTTCTTTATCTACTTTTAGGGCTCGTGTGAAAATCTGATGATGGTCATATTTATGCAGAAATATAGAAAATTCTAAAGGTTTCACAAATTTCCAAGCACCAATGTATGCTTGTTCTAAATCTAAAAAGACGCAATGGAGTTCTTTCTGACCCTCTCTGTACTTCTCCATCAGCATCCTCAAAGCAAATATGGCATCTGTGGTGCTCTTTCTCAGCATGAAACCATACTGCTGCTCACAGTCACCTCTCGTCTAAGTCTTGCTTCCACAACTCTCTCACAGATCTTCATCGTGTGGCTCATCAACTTAATTCCCCTGTATCTACAAATCTTTACATCACTCTTGTTCCTAAAAATGGCCACCAGCACTCTTCTTCTCCATTTGTCAGGCATTTTCTCACCCTCATATATGCCATTAAATATTTGAATCAAAAACTTCACTGCCATCTCTCCAAGACATTACCAAACCTCCACTGGTATGTCATCAGGTCTTACTGCCTTCCCCTTCTTCATTCTCTTCAGAGATTTTCGGACTTCACCCTCACTAATCTTTCCCACTTCCTCGCCCACAGTTTCTATGACCTGCTCTTCTTTCTCTTTCATTATTTTCATTCATTAGTTCCTCAAAATACTCCTTCCATCTTCTCGTCACTCTTCTCATTTGTTAGAACATTACCATTCCTATCTTTAAAAAACCTAACCTGCTGCACATCCTTTCCAGCCTGATCCCTCTGTCTCACCAATCGGTACAAGTCCTTCTCACCCTCTTTAGTGTCCAGCCTCCCATGATACAACTCATCATATGCCTTCTGCTTTGCCTTAGCTACCCCCCTCTTTGCTCTACGTCCCATCTCCTTATATTCCTGTCTCCTCAGTCATACTCACTGTCATATTGATTCCTGGTTAACCTCTTTCTTTGAACAGCATCCTGCACTTCACTATTCCACCACCAGGTTTCCCTATCATCCATTCTCTGTCCAGATGACACACACATTACATTCCTACCTGTCTCTCTAATTACTGTTGCTGTAGTAGTCCAGTCATTTGGAAGCTCTTTCTAACCCAGAACATTTAACAGCTCCTCTCTGAACTCCTCACAACATTTTTCCTCCTTCACCTTCCACTATTTGCTCTTCTTCTCTGATTTTACTCTCTCTTCTTCACAACAACTGTCATTCTATACACAACCATCCGATGATGTGCGGCCAAGCTCTCCCCTTTACACAGTCTCCAATCTCCCTCAGGTTTCCTCTTCTACACAGAATGTAGTTGACCTGCATACTCCTTCCTCCACTCTTAAAGGTCACTCTATGTTCCTCCCTCTTTTGGAAACAAGTGTTGACTACAGCCATTTCCATTCTCTTGGCAAAATCCACCACCATCTGTCCTTCCTGGTTTCTTTCCTTGATACCAAATCTACCCATCACTTCCTCATCCCCTCTGTTTCCTTCACCAACATGTCCATTCAGGTCTGCTCCGATCACCACTCTCTCCTCCCTGGGAATACTTTCTATCACTTCATCCAGATCCTTCCAAAATGTATGTTTCTCCTCCACATCATCCAACTTGTAAAGCGTAACTACTGACAACATTTAACATCAGACCTTCTAGTTCTACCTTCAGAGACATCACCCTATCTGACACGCTTTTCATCTCTACTACATTCTTTGCCAACTCCCCCTTCAGGACCTTCCTTCATTTCTCTTTGTATACACACCATGGTAAAACTGTTTAAACCCTGCCCTAAGACTGTGAGTCCCCTGAAGTAGTTTGACTGAAACACTTGAAAGAAACAAACTTTATACAGGAAAACAGCGGTGTGATTGCTGACTTGGCACAAAAAAGCGTATTGATGGCATTGATCTGTCACAGCTGCACTGCAGAAGTTGATTTTATATCTGTGTGTTTTTAGGATGTGCTGCTGTTCTACTACACTCAGTGGTGTGGATTCTGCTCTGGTCTGAACCACGTCCTCATTCAGCTGGCCCGGTTACTCCAGGGAAACAGCAGCATCTCTGTGGCCAGGTACAGTTTGATCCACGTTCGTTTCTGGTGGAGTTGAAATGAACGGTCTTAGCCAATGTCAGTTCTCTGACCCTTCTTTTTCACAGAAACTAAAATAAAGTAACTGCACGGTTCTGTTTTCAGGGTGAATGTGGCCCGAAACGACCTCCCTTGGGAGTTCATGGTGGATCATGTTCCTTCCATCCTCCTGTTTCCCAGATACAGGTGAGAGGATTTAGAGAGACACAAAATTTCTCTTTCAACTTTAATAATTTTGTTTAAAATTTTTTGACAATGACATAATCAGTTCAAATGCTGAATTTATTTTTAATTCGTAATTCATTTTGCTTCAAAATCAGATATTGTTTGCTGTAGATAAAATTGTATGTACCATATGGAGATCAGGCCTGTCGCAATAAACAATAAATCAATTAATCGCATGATAAATGAAAATTATCGACCTCATTTTCATTTATCGGCTTTATCGTTTCTTCGTGTCTCTCTTTTTACTGAAGACACTGGATGACAAAAGGCTCCTCACTGACTTCTCCCTTTTCTATTTTCTCTTTAAAATCTGTTTTAATCGTCCAAAATCACGTTTTTGGATCGTTAAAAGCAGCTAAGCTATGAGCTAAGCTAACAGGCCGACCTCGGGGAAAAAACCTCCGTCTTGCCAAAGCTCCAAAATTCATGGTTGAAACTCGTGCCTTTGTCTAAAAAGTTATATTTCTCTGCAAAAAGAAGCTGAGAACTTTTTTACTGATTTTTTATTTATTTATTTATTTTTATTAAAAGCTTTGTGTGAAAAATGCTACGCTAAAGAGCTCAAACCACACGGAGCGTCTGCCATTTTGAAAACTAAAAAACAGGAAAGAGTCGGCCCATGTCACATCAAGGGGCCTCCTGCCATCCGGTGGTCAAAAAAGGTACTGCACACAAAACAAATTAACCAACATGTCTTCTTAAATTTGACACTAATTGCTAATTATTGTAAAATTTCAAACAATTTTATCGTTTATTGCAATAATTTCTGAGACGATTAATTGCCCAGCAAAATTTGTTATTGTGACAGGCCTAATGGAGATTGTATTTTCTGACTTGGTCTTTATCAGCATTTTGTCAAATCAGGATATTTTTATTTGCTCAAACAAATGGAAAAACAAATCAACTCTTATCGTCACGTACTAGTAATACAGGTTAAAAAAAATAAACTTAAAATAATTACAACTCTGAATGATTTGCAGTGCTGTTGTCACTTTTGTGTTTCCTTGTTCTCCTTTAGAAAGCATCTAAGTGTGAAGTTTCCAGCTGACCTTCCCATCACGTTGCCCAACCTCCTCCGCTTCATCCTGCAGCACTCTAGCTCCTTGCGTCATGGGGACAAACCATCAGCTGAAGCGCGGGAGACGGGACCCGACGCCATCCTCCACTCGGAATTTCTGGCAGTCCAGCAAGAAGTTCGAACTCTGCATCACGCCCGCGAACGTCTCTCCCGACAGCTGGCGCAGCTGTGGCGGGATTACCGACAGCTGAAGTTTGACAAACGCAGCGTAGAGGAAAGTTTGGAGAAGCAGCTCCAGGAGAAAAGCCAGCAGCTCGCCGAAGCTTTGAGGCGACTGCAGGAGCTGGCGGACACTTCTGAAAGTCTGCTGAGCGAGAACGCTCTTCTCAGGGTCCTGCTGAGGGCGCTGAAGGACAGGACAGAGGCTAGAGAGAAAGCCGAGGGCTACAGGACAGAGGCGGAACAGATAAGAGGCCGTGCGGCTTCATGAGTCCGAGCTTGCAGAGACATGGAGACGAAAGGAAACGGCACCTGGAAATAAAAGGAGTGAATTAGAGGAGGAGAAACAAACGCTGCAGTTAGACATGAAAATCCAAGGATGATAATCCTCCAGAAAGAACAGGAGAACGTGCTGGTTGGTGAGTCGGGACTCAAATGCACAAAAGAGGATAATTCACACAGAAGGAATACTATAAAGTGCTTTAATCCTCATCCCTCATGGATACACTAGTTAGAAAATTCAGTAAGACCTGTTCCGTTTGATATTCTGCGTCTGCAGAGGTCACGTCTTTTTCAGGATAAAGGCGGCTTCAGAACGCCAACATCAAAGTCCACCACTACCAAAATGGACAAAATATAAAGCCGACAGAACTTTTGTTTATTCCATTTGTCAGCACTGATTATTATTATTATTATTTAGTACAAGTCTACTGATAATTTACAAAGACTGCAATCGTTAAAACGTGTGCCATAAGTCGTGTTTCTTTTCCCGAGTTTCCTGTTTTACTCATGGTAACTTCAAACTGATTTAGAAGCCAAGCGCTCTAAATTCTTCAAGGAGAAATTGCCAAGGAATTTAACTTTTAATTTGAATTATTTAAATACGGAAGAACTGTGGAACAAAATTTAATTTGAGTGTTTTTCACCCCTTTGCAGTAGTGAATGAAGGACCTGGGTCTTTTTTATTTATTTTTATTATTATTATTAAACATCACATCTGCTCTCATCCAGGAGTCAAATATATGCCCTTATTTTATAATAAAATCAGTTTGTTTTGAAGCTGCTGTGGGTTTCAGCCAACTTGTGAGAAATCAATTTCGATTGTTCTTTTCAGGTACATTGGAAACTCTTTAATTTACTATAATTAATAAATGAATACATTGAAGCTTAATCTGATTTCCCCCTTTTCGTGGTGACGGTCTGCACCGGCTTTTTTTATAATTGCCTAAATTGTCCCAAGAATTTGATCAAATGTTATAAAATTAACCATACAAATATTTTTCCAGCAATGTTATGAAATTGATGAGATAAAGGGCAACTAATGCAGCTGAAAAGTGATGCCTGATTTTTTTTTTCTGTTATTTTATAATGAGCATAAGAGCACTTGAACATTTGATTTTTATTCTTTTATGAAGGGGTTATAATGGGTTTGTTACACTGATCTAGTTTCTACATGAGCATTTGTCTCTAAAATATTTCTGTGACTATTCAGGTATTAGGGTTGAGATGCTGCAGAAGTTTACATGTGAAGTATTGCACCGGTTTTTACTGATTAAAAAAGAAATCTTTGAATCTTTCTCACTGGGTTGTTTTGCTTCATTGTGGAGTGTATTATCACAAGACGTGTTTGTCTGCGTGTGTTTGTACTGTTAGCAAAATATCACATTACCCACTGGATGATTTTGTGAAACTTAAAGTAACTGTTGGTTGAACATCAACCACTGATGAACTTTTTAGAGTCGGTCAATTTCAAGATGACTGCCACAGGTAAACAACCTTGTCAAACACAAAAAATGACACAACTCTGCCACTTTTACAGATAATGAGCTAAGACTTGATGTGGCAGTAGTTGAGCATTGTCCCCAACACATCCTCTGAGCACTACACGTTGTGCGATATTGTTGTTTGAAACTTTGGCAAGCACTGATAGCATCAACCCTGTCTGTTCTCAAAATATCTTATAAACTAGCAGATGGATCTTAATAAAAATGCTCAAAGTCCTAGATGAAAAAAAAATGCAACACATTCAGAAAACAAACTTATCTAGTTTTATTATGTACAATATAAAGAAAAGATTAGATGCTGAGGTCGAGCAGGACAGCAGCTTCAAGTTCCTTGGTGTTCACATCACTGAGGAATTGTCCTGGACTACTCTTCTTTCGGCTTTTCGGCTTTTCCCTCTTCAGGGGTCTCCACAATGAGTCATCCTCCTCCATCTCACGCTGTCATCTGCATCCTCTGTCCTCACTCCAACTATCTCCATGTTCTCTGTAACTGCATACATACATCTCCTCTTTGTCTTTTTCCTGGCAGCTGCATTTCAAGGTTCTTTGTCATTCGCATCACACGTTGTACAAACCGGATTCCAAAAAAGTTGGGACACTAAACAAATTGTGAATAAAAACTGAATGCAATGATGTGGAGGTGCCAACATCTAATATTTATTCAGAATAGAACACAAATCACAGATCAAAAGTTTAAACTGAGAGAATGTATAATTTTAAATTTCATGGTGTCAATAAATCTCAAAAAAGTTGAGACAAGTCCATTTTTACCACTGTGTGGCATCCCCCCTTCTTCTTACAACACTCAACAGATGTCTGGGGACAGAGGAGACCAGTTTCTCAAGTTTAGAAATAGGAATGCTCTCCCATTCATGTCTAAAACAGGCCTCTAACTGTTCAATCGTCTTGGACCTTCTTTGTCACACCTTCCTCTTTATGATGCACCAAATGTTCTCTATAGGTGAAAGATCTGGACTGCAGGCTGGCCATTTCAGTACCCGGATCCTTCTCCTACGTAGCCATGATGTTGTGATTGCTGCAGAATGTGGTCTGGCATTATCGTGTTGAAAAATGCAGGGTCTTCCCTGAAAGAGATGACGTCTAGATGGGAGCATATGTTGTTCTAGAACCTGAACATAGTTCTCTGCATTAATGGTGCCTTTCCAGACATGCAAGCTGCCCATGCCACAAGCGCTCATGCAACCCCATACCATCAGTGATGCAGGCTTCTGAACGGAGCGTTGATAACAACTTGGGCTATCCTTGTCCTCTCTGGTCCGGATGACATGGTGTTCCAGTGTTCCATAAAGAACTTCAAATCGTGACTTATCTGACCACAGAACAGTCTTCCATTTTGCTACACTCTATTTTAAATGACCCCTGGCCCAGTGCAAACGTCTGAGCTTGTGGAGCTTGCTTAGAAATGGCTTCCTCTTTGCACTGTAGAGTTTCAGCTGGCAACGGCGGATGGCACAGTGGATTGTGTTCACTGCCAATGCTTTCTGGAAGTATTCCTGAGCCCATTCTGTTATTTCCTTGACAATGGCATTCCTGTTTGAGGTGCAGTGACGTTTAAGGGCACGGAGATCACGACGTATGTTCAAATACAATGATGAACTTAGTTCTCTGCATTTAACCCATCACATGTGAGATACACCCAGGTGCAGTGGTGGGCAGCTATGTGGGCACCCAGAGAGCAGTTGGGGATTAGGTGTCTTGCTCAAGGACACCACGACATGTGGGCATGGCAGGGAGTTGAGCCTGCGACTTTATGGTCCTAAGTTGGCTGCCCTACCTCTACACCACTTCAACCCCTGCTTTATGCATAACACTTTACCTTGCAGAAAAGATGCACATTTGTACAACTCCAGTTCCAATAAAAGCTTAGACAACGCATAAAATGTAAATAAAAACAGAATGCAGTGATTTGCAAATCTCACATTTTATTCATAATGGAGCATTGAACAGCTTAAATGTTTAAAATAATAACTTGTACAATTTTTAGGACAGAATAGGATAGTTTTGAATTTTATGGCAGCATCTCATTTCAAAAAAGTTCGTATGGGGGTAACAAAATGCTGTTAAGTGATGCAAATAAGAAGCAGCGGTAGCGTATGTTTTAACAAAATACGTGGGTAGCAGCAGGTGGGTATTTTAAAGAGGCTGAATCTCTAGAAGTAAAGATGGGCAGAGGTTCATCAGTCTGTGAAAAACGTCTCCAAAAAGCTGGGAGACTTTGGATATCTCATCATCTACAGTTCATGATGTCATCAAAATATGTCAAGAATCTGGAGAAACCTCAGAATCAGCAGGAAAAAAAAAACAAGGTTGAAAGTCTAAGTTAGATGCTGTGATTTCAGGTCCTCTGGCAGTGCTGCATTAAAAACAGATGTGGTTCTGATCTGGACATCACTGCAGGGGTGTAGGATCACTTCTGCATGTCACTGTCTGTAAACAGTTCCATAAATACATGAAATCTCCTTAAATGTGGAAGTTTATGTCAACAGCTAGCTTTACCACGTTGTTTGTTTAATGGGAACTAAAGAAGGATATCGTGTTTTGTTTTTGTGTGTATTTAGGCGAGTTGGTGATTATGACAGAATCTACTTCCCTCTCCAGCTTCGTTTTAGGTTGCTGCCTCATCCCGTTCTGTGTGGATCGTCTGAAAGATGCCGAGCACATCTGTCCTACCTGCAAGACTGTTCTTGGAGTGTATAAACGCTTCTAAGCAATACTGCAGCTGCAACAATTACATTATATTATCCTGAATTAAGTTAGCCTGCAACTATTTTATATTCCACTGCGCTATTTTAATCAGGTAGCACCTTTAGAGTAAAATTTTTTTTTTGGCTATTATGTTGACAAAATCTGTCTGAAATAATAAATGTTTTTTTTTTAATAAAACTTTTATTTATTTTTTTGTTAGTGAATCAATGAAGCCTTAAAATCCTTTAACTATTCCCTTCTTTGAATATAAATCAACTAAGACCAATGAATGGTTTTCAGTTTTTATTTGTTGCTAATCACATAAAGCATTTTTAAGGTGGGGGAGTGGTGGCGCAGCGGTTAGAAGATGGACTTGTGATGGGAAAGTCGCAGGTTCACCTCCCAGTACCGTCAACATCAAAATGTGGGAGGAAAAGGTGAAACACCCACCCCCATTCGCCCCACCCTGGGCCCCTGAGCAAGGCCCTCAACCTCCACCATCTGCTCCCTAAAACAGGTCTCTCTTGAAAATGAGTTCTCGTGGCTCAATGAGACTACCTGTATAAATAAAGGGTAAATGAAAATGAAAAAAAGGTAAGTGTGCTTCAAAAAAGTGCAATCTTATAACAATTTCACCAAACAAATACAGCAGAAACACAACTTTAAAGAAGTGCTGATGCGTTTTGTCCTCTTTTGGTCATATATAGAGTTTGATGTTACAATAACCAAGTTTCATATTAAACAAGCACAGATGTTCAATTTATGAGGTAAAATATGGCAAACACTTTATTTAAAACTGATTTTCTACTGTTTTCCATACATGTTCTGTCAATAAAAACGTTTTATTTATAAAAGCTCTAGGAGCTTGGTAATAATGATGCTTTATGTCTTAATTACTACTCAAAAATCAGCTCTAGAAATGAACGTTTGTCTTAATTTACAAACATAACATGAAAAAGTAAATAGTAACACGTAATAATTTTGATCTTAAAAGCAAATATGCCGAGGTTAAACCAAAGGATTGCACACGTAAGAACACAATATTTACATATTGTTTAGTTACTGCAAATGAAACATTTCCTTCAAAAGATCTTCACCATAATTTCCTTCAGTAATCCATAAATAACATCATTTCACCCTGTTATTATTTGACTGATTTTATCCTCCAGTGGAGGATAAATAGGCTTTTGTTTCATCACATTATATTCTGCTGAGAAGAGATGAGGAGTGCGATGAGAACGAGAAGAGAGAAGCCAACGTCAGCTTGGATGCGGGCTCCGGCACCTAAAACAGAAACAGATGCACAGTTTAGGGACTGGTACCACTAACGGTCAACGCTGAATAAAAGCAAAAAAAAGTCATTTATAGATGTTTGAACTTGTTTTTATATTCTATCTGTAACATTTTCCACATTGTGTGAGATTTTAGTTTACACCAGACTTGAGACTGTTGTTTTGTTAAAGCAGCACTTCAGATCTTTTGAAGTGGGGTTCAGGAGGAAGGTTATGGATAATTAATATCTCACCTGTTGTAGATGGCTCTTTGAACCAGCCTCAGTTTGGAGGAACAGAGTTTGACTTTGTCAGGTTGAACAATATAACAGCCAAGAGAAAAGTGGATTGCTGCCATCTTAAAACACGATTTATAAAATAGATTTCATGCATGATTTTTTTAAATACTGGACGTTTGTTAGTTGTTCGTCTTCACACGAGTCGTTAAAGTCATCAAAATTTAGGAAACCAGAGATGTTTTAAGATGGCAGCAGTACGCATTGGTTTGACCCCATTTGGATCAGCTGTTAGCTCATCAATGTGGTCAGAATTAAACTTTATTTCTCCAAACTGAGGTTGTTCAGAGTTGTCTACATCAGATCTATAACCTTTCCACAGAATCCAACTTGAAAAGATCTAAACTCCCTCTTTTTGAGTTAAGAACTTTTAGCCAAGTGACAGTGGAGACTAATCATAAATGACTCCACAGCACTGTGACCAGGTTCAACAACGATGTTTAAAACATTCAAGATTTAAAATGCCTTTTCCTCGTCCTCAGTTATTCTTTATCCTTTCACAAAGCAAGCTGACATCTTTATATCAAAAAGTCATGCTCAATAATCCAGGTTAAAAAAAAAAAAATCCAACAAGCTCAGTCAGATCATCTGGACTTTTTTTTTCTTTTGTTTTTTGAGACATTTCGTCCTTCATCCAAAGGACTTCATCAGTCCAAGGAGCCAGAACAAACTCAGTCCCACAAGCAGCACACTCACATAGTGGACCAACCAGTTTGCTGGCGATAAGATGGTTTGCCGGACCCGCCCTCTCTCCTGTAGTGTTCTGTGATTCATAAGGATGAGTCAGGATGATTCAGCACATCCTGTCTTCAGAGACACTGGACTATATGTAACTGAACTCTTCCACCCCCTCTGTGCTAATCCCTCCTTCCTGAGAAAGATAGACTTTGTGTCTTCAAAAAGTCTATCAAAAAGAAAGTTCTGGTACTTTCTGCAAGTTAATCAACTCTCAGTTCCTGTCTCAGACAAGGCGACACCTTTACAATCTAGATTCAACAAAAGACAGAACTTTACCATTCCCTAAGGACACCTGGAGGGTTCGTTTCTGTAGTAACATTCTGGTCACAGGATGGTATGATAATTCACAAGGTCCCTGGAGAACGATGGTCTTAAAACAGTACTGTGTGACCACCACGCCAGAGAAGGAAGTTGGTCAATTAAACAGAGCCTCAAACAGACCACCTCTTTATCTGTATTGTGTGAAGAACCCAAATGTACATCTGTGAAGAATTGATGTTATTGTGTAAACAAAGCAAAGTCTTTGTTTCCTTCTAAACTTTGAGAGGAGGAGTTATGATCAAAATTAATTCATGCGACTCAGTTAACGCCCATTTTGCTGGTCAGAGTTGCATTGATAGGATACAATTTATACAAACCCCACCCCCAATTAGAATCAGGTAAAACTGAAATGCAGGGGGAGGAGATTGGGAGTCTTGTTGTTTTCCTAAAGTTGGCTTGGAGCTACTGCAAGCCAGGCTCCCCCCACCCCAGTCCTCCCCATCTCAGACGGGACCGAGCCAGCTGCAATAGAGAAAGTCCACAGAACTCCCTCAAACACCCCAGAGTGATGTAAGCACAGCTTGGCCGAATGAAATACGGTCCTGAAGAAGGACGGCGTGTGGTAATGAGGACGTTCTTCCTGGAACCATCTTCCTCTTGATGAAAGGGAACGGCTCTTAGTGCCAACTAGTTTTAGACGCTTTCAAGTTGGTTACAAACCTAAGACAAAGTTTACCTTTTTAACAATAGTCCTAAATGTGAACAACATCTCTTCTCAAAGTTTTAAGCTCTTATATTATTCACCCTTCTGAAATAACACTATTGGTTATTCAATTAAATTTCATATTTGACAAAATCCATATTGTCATTATTCAAACTGAAAATAAAAGTTACAGAATTTTGTGGCGTAAGCGGCACAGGTTTTGTGTGTTTTAATTCAAGTGAGAGGAATCACAACATTGCCAAGAATTTTTCAAGGTCGGTCCACATTTCTTAATAACTTTTGAACTGTTAGGGTAAACACCTGTTAAAAGGTGTGTTGTTGGTCCCGACTACCTACCTACCTCTACACCCTCAATGACTCCTCTGAGGCAGCCATAGCCAAAGTGGTTCAAAACGTCAACAGAGGAGAGGGAGGGCCCCAGAAAACATCTTATCACCATCAAACTGGTTGGTACACTAGTGTGCTGCTTGTGGGACCGAGTTTGTTGTGGCTCCTCAGACCGATGAAGTCTTTTGGATGAAGGACGACATTGCTTTTTAGGACTTACTTTTAGTGGTAGAAACTGTGGTAGAAGATTTAGTAGTAGCTGTGGTGGAAGCTGTGGTAGTTTTGGTGGAAGCTGTGGTAGAAGTTGTAGTAGAAGTTGTAGTAGAAGTTGTAGTAGAAGTTGTGGATGTATTTGTAGTTGAAGTGGTGACTGCAGGCATGGCTGTTGCAGACCCATTGCTGGCAGGAGCTGTGGTCGTTGTAGCGTTGGAGGCTGAGGATGACGTCGTATTGCTGGTGGAAGTTGCATTGCCAGCCTTGCCTCCTGAAAGATCTATTCCCAGTCTATTAAGGTCTGACTGAAACTGACTGGTGATCCAACTCTGCACCACCGGTTGGTTTTCGTATGCCTTCAAGTCTGGCAGGTTAGTGCCAAGAAGATTTTTAACGTCATCAACAGTCAGACCCTAAAGAAAGCCAAGCATGTCCATTTTATTAATACTAATGCACAAATACACAAAATAGGGAGAAAAGAAAGATGAAGTAGAAGTTTCACAAGTCACTGATATACACAACACTTACTTGTATAATGCTTCGGTTTATTCCAGTGAAAGTGGCCAAATCCATGTTGACATTGGAGATCACCAAACTCTTGACGTAGTCAGCAGTTGCACCACCTGCAGGACAAAAAGGGAATGAACAGTGAGTTTCTTGGCACTGTTTAAAAGAGGCTTTCAGCTGGGGGGGGTGGGGGGTGGGGGCAGTCAGCCTACCAATGTATGCTTTTTGGAGCTGGTATGTGGAAACTGGGATGGTACTCAGGCGGCTGGTGACAAACGCTTGGATGGAAATGTTGAACAGTTTTTCAGATTTGTCTGTGGTGCAGTTGGACACATCCAAGGCGTTTGCATCTCTGAGAAGATGAAAAAAGTATAACACAAGAGTTAAAAAAAAAACAGTCAATAAACAATTAATTAATTAATTACTACACAAAGATAAGCTGCTAACTCAAATCATAATCCTAACCCCAAACTAATCAAGTAAAATGAACACAAACAAATCATTCCAAAGGGCCTATGATAAATAACGTCTTACTTTAAGCTTTGCGAAGAAATATTCCCCAGAACATCAACATCCAAGCTGCACAGATTTGGTCCCCCAATGGCGTTAAGCTCTGCGCTGCCAAGACTGTTTCCTTTCACACTCAGGTACTTGGAGATGATGGCTTTAGCCTAGAGGAGAAACATGCACTGATTGGAGCAAATGCCATTTCAAAATACGCACACAAGCGCAACACATCATGTTTGCTCACCAAGCTGGGGTCCCACGCTCCGTTTGCTGAGACCATCAAAGCAGCGAGCGTGTCGAGCTGAGTGATATTCCACAGGCTGATGTCACTGAGAGTAGCAACACGGGACGCTGGGCCCAAGACCTGAACCTGATCTTCTGGGATGGTGGAGGTGTAAACCTGCAAATGTGCAGAATCAGCAGAAATGTCAAAGTGGTAGTCTAGCCATTTTTTTTAAATGATGTGTCAAGCAGACACCCATAGTTTGTACTTTATCAGCTGTGGCATCAAAGAGCACAGATGGAGAAAAGACACAAGTCTTTATCCTTTATTGGGTAATAACTGGCCAAAAGAGGGCTCGTTTCATATCGTTTTTAAGTCTTGTGAAACGACTCTGTCAAGACACATATGTCATTTTTGAGAAATAGCTGCTTCATAAGTCTGAAAAACAAACATAAAACTGGCTTTTGTTTGGTTACCCTTTTATTCATACTCCATTACAGCTGAAAAGGTACTATTTGACAAAATATCACTTAAAATGATGAGATTATTCCTTTAACATCTACACACAACATGTGAAAATATAGAGAAAAAACTAACAGGTTGACAATATTGGCTGCATTGCAGATACCCTGGACCTGACTTTTTATTTCACACCAAAAGTGAAAATGCCTTTAATAAAGTATTATTTTAAGACAGAGTTGTTTCAAATTCTATCGTTTTATACGACTGTGTGAGTGTTTATGAAACATTCACTCTATTGTGATCCATTTTTCTTCCTTATGTTTTTCAGCATATTTCTCTTTTCACAGTTTCTGTGCTATTTCAACAAATCATAAATCAAAACATTCAGCTCGTTCGGGAGAAGGGGGCTATGGCTTTTGGTATTGGTGCAACTTTAGCTTTTAAAAAAAAAAAAATTAGTCTCTTCTGCCACTTTTATTTCATATAAAATTAATTGAGCTCATTTTACATCCTTCAGATCTTTAGATCTGTTTACAACCTTTTACTGCTCCTTTCACATTTTGTTCTGGTTCAGCTTCTTTCAGTTTCATTGTGCAAACTTAAAACTTGTTCAGCTACTTTCGGCTAATTTCAGCAGTTCTTTTTTCTGATTCTTTCTGCTAACTACAACATTTTTGTGCTTCTTCTGACTCATTTCTGCTCATTTCAGCTTGTTATGCTCCTTTCACCTTATTCCTGCAAGCTTTTTCTGCCATTTCAGCTACTATTTAGCTGTTTTTATTCCATTTTAACTTTTTCAGCTAATTCCACATTTTTTTTTTTGCACTCATTTCAACTTTTTTCAGCCTAATTCAGCAAAAATGTTCTCTCTTCATTTCCTTCTGGAAATTTAAGCATCTTTTAGAAAATTTTAGCTACTTTTCATGCTAATTTCAGTTTATTTCAGATAATATCCACTTTTTAGTGCTCATTTCTGCTTCTTTTAGTCTAATTGGTAAACATGTTTTTCAACTTTCTTTTGCATTAAGCTTGTTCTACATTTTCAGCTACTTTTATTTTTTTTTTTTACAATTTTTCAGCTAATTTCAGCTGTTTTCAGACAAATTCATGTAATTTTTGGTAATTTCTGCTACTTTCAGCCTAATTAACCTTTTTGTGCTAATTTCAGCTCCTTTCAGTTTTTCTCTGCTAGTTTCAGCTTTTTCTGCTATTTCAGCTACTTTTTAGCTGTTTTGTACTAAATTTAGCTTTTTCAACTAATTCCACTTTTTTATTTTTTTTAGCTCATTTCAGCTCCTTCCACTTCCTCCTGGTAGTTTCAGCTTTTTTCTGACTTTTCTGCTACTTTTCAGCAATTTTTTGCTAATTTCAGCTTTTTTAAGCTTGTTGCATATTTTTAATAATCATTTCTGCTTATTTAAATCTAATTGAGCAAATATGTGTTATTTCCTTTTGCTTAGGCTTGTTCTTCAATTTCAGCTACATTTCAGTATGTTTTTAACTCATTTCAGCTGTTTTTCAACAACAAAAAAGGTTGAATCATGTCATCTGGACTTCGTTTTTTTTGTTAAAAAGAAACGTTTCGCCCCTCATCCAAGAGGCTTCGTCAGTCTGAGGCCTAGCCATCTGGTATTACCCAGAAGCCACCCTGACTCTTGTGTTTCAAGCCTGCCTCAGATACCCCTGAAGTCTGGCCTTTTCACTAATGGT
>NC_056513.1:23326011-23336422 GCF_014905685.2 Nematolebias whitei
CATGATTCAACCTTTTTTGTTGTTATATACCTGGATGACTGAGAAAATAAACTTTGTGTTTTTCAACAAGTTCTTCCACAATAAGCATTCGCACTGCATTTTTACAGGAAATGCAACTTCTCTAGTTTGGATTTGCAGTTAGGGGTAGTTCAGGTCTTTTAAGGATCGAAGTTTAAAAAATAAAACAATTCTCTTAAACCCGTCGCTCCTTTATTGTTTTGCGTTCCTTACCTGTCGCAGCTTGCTGAGGACAATCTGGAGGTAATCCTGCTGATCCACCTTCTGAGTGATGGCCTCCAGGTTGTCTTTGACCATGGCAGCAGTGAGGCAGCTGTTGAACTGATTTATATCGTCATAGCTGAAGGGGAAGGTGTCGTCGCTGATAGTCACATGGGTGATCAGTCCTACAGTGCACTCAGTGACTGAAACAAGACCAAAACTATGTGAAAATCAAATATTTCTTGTCAAAAATGTGTGAAGCAGGAAACGGACTGACCTGTAGCTCGCTTCGACCTAACTCTGTTAGAGTTTCTTATTTCAGCAGTCATCTTCCCGCGCTTTTGTCTGCTCACTCCGTCCCTCTTGAGAACGTTCAGGAAATTCTTCAAAAAGGTTTGCTTTGCTTTCTGTGAAGGAGAGAAAGGCAGGAAACGTCATCCGTCTCGCTCCAGCATCGTCCTTGAGACTTTTTCTGCTGAAGTATCCACGTGTTGCTCACTTTGCTGAAGTTCTCAAAGAAGGCCGAGGTCAAATACAACGGGAGCGGCTCGAGGTTGATCAGAGTGTTGTCATTCCAGGTTGAAGGAGCGCTGGTGGTAAGTCAAACAGAAACTGGTCATTCTAAAGGATGCTTACATTTGTTCCTGCAAAAGGTGTAAAACTAACAACTTTTAGACTTTTTTTAAAACAACATGATAAATTAAATGTGTTGTTGCTGCTGCGGACTTACCCATATGATGTGTTCCCACCAATCAGCAGAGACTGAACTGCAGCTGCTTGAGCATCACTCAGATCTGAGCAGGTCTTGAGTTTCTCCAAGATGGACGGGTCAGCGTTTACGATGTAGGATTTGTCCAAGACGCAGCACATGTTTCCCAACACTGAGATATTATCTCGAGTCAAGCTTGTGTTTGTTACACCCTTAAATGAAAAACAGACACGATTGCCCTATGATGCAAGCAATGAAAAACTACATTTATAGTTTTGCTTCTCTTTGTAGAAATCTTTATTTTAAAATGACTTGAGTTGATCCGCCTCGCATCGGCAGCCACCGCAATTAGTAAAAAGGACATTTTATTGCCAGCTTGTTAGCTGAACGAATCTCACAATTCATTTTTAATAGAAAGTTGTTTGTGTTTGATGGCAGAATCAATCAGCGCAAAAGATTTCTTACAGAAGTTTGTTGAATATTCCACACAATGAGACTGTGCAAGAGAAGAGCTTTCAGGTTTAGAAAAAAAAAATTAATAAGATGTTAGTTTCCACATAAGGCATTCTTCAATTTAGTTCAAGAATATTTATTATCCCCAAGGTGCAATTTGTTTCACAGTCAGTAGGCACACAAAACATCCATACTAGACAAGACACTGAGAAATTAAAATATAATACATGAAATCATCACCGTTCGTTGAGAAGCCTCATCTCTAGAGAGATGAATGAGCTTTTCAGTCTGTTTGTTCTACATCTGGGCTGCAGATACCTGCATCCAGATGGAAGCAACCTGAACTCACCATGGAGTGATGATCAGGATCTGCCAGAATCAGCCTGCCCTTGCTCACTGACCTCGCCTTGTGTAGGTCACTGAGGTTCTGTATTTTTACCAAGTATTTATAACAAGTGCTTTAGCTGCTTCACACACTGTTTTGTGTAGTTGTATATAATTTATTTGGAAAATGTTGTTAAACAACGTATCTTAAAGGGTTATGTTAGTTTGTAATCTAAAGGTGACGTGCTGTCAATCAGCTAACATTAATTCCCTCATTACTCATTAGTGATGACTAGTCAGTAGTGTTGAACTTGTTTGTGCTTGGCCACCTTTAACACAGTTAATATCAGGGGTTTTCTTGTTTGGGTTGTTTTAAATATATTTGTTTATTATTTTCACATTTATTTCATCTTTTGTTTTTCTGTATCTTGCAGTTTTTCCCAGTGTCTTCTGTGCCAGTTCACTCTTCCTCTGTACTTTTCCACAGCCAATTTCTGCGCCTGCCACACCCACCTACACCTGTTCCCCATTCCCATTACCCTCAGCTGCATCCATTCATCTCATTAGTCTCAGCCTGTTTATGCCCTCACTTCTCCCTCCATCTTTAGTCTGGCACTCCTTTGTTCCTCCTTGACTTCTTGTGTTTTCTGTAAGTTTTTATTACCACGTCAGCCTTTTGTTTTTGTTTAAGAAAGTTGAAATGTTTCCGTTTTTCTCCTTGTGTTCAGATTTTGACCGTGTAACTCACGCTGCTGCTGGGTGCATATGCAGCCTGGCTGATGGTGTGATGATTTATCAAAAAGATTAATATTTTTTCCCAATATGTGACATGTTTCTTGTTCCAGAAATTTAATTACAATATGGCTCTGGATGGTGTTTGGTAATTATTGTTATTGAACAGACACATAAGTGAACAAACTTTTTAAAAATAAATTATGAGGTTCGGGAGTTGAGCTTCTTTGGTTTGAGATTTATTGGGGAAAACGGTCAATGTTTAATTTTTTCTATATGAAGTTTGAGGAAACCATTTATGGTAGTTTTCATTTAGTCTCTTCCTTGCTCTTACCAGGCAGCTCTTGGCGTTTTCAAACAGAGCAGTCCGTTTGTAGCTGAGGGTCGAGGAGAAGACAGAGAAGTCTGCGTTGCCCAGCTGTTCAAAATAAGACCTGCAGCTGCTCTGTGGCACCAGTGAGTAACTGGACAGAGACGCAGAAAAGACAACTGTCACGTCACTGAGGAGGATACGGGTTTTTGACCTGTAACTAACAAGAAATGACACATTCTTACTTGTAGTACAGCAGCATGTCAGGAGGGTAGAGCTCGAAGCTGGCGGCGTCCGAGTCTCCTTTGATGTAGTTGTACATGCAGGTCAACTGGAAAGATGAGGCAAAAAAGTAGACTTGACTGCATGTCTTTATCAAATCAAACCAGGTAACTTGTTTTTAGGCCTGTCTCGTCTTTATTTGTCTTCCATTTGTTCAATTTACTCTTTTTTTTAAAAAAAAACAAACTATACAATACGGTAAAAGTATCCTGATCCTGCAGAACACTTAGAGGTAATTCATCCATTAATTCAGGTGTGTTGGAGCAGAGAAACAAGTCAAATATGCAGGATAGAGGCTCTCAAGGGCCAGGATTGGACACCCCTGCTATACTATATGCTCTCAGTCGGGTAGGATGAGTGGACTGTGAAGTCCAAAGAAAACTTTTGAAAAACCTTCAGAAATCCTGAAGAATTCAAAGTCACTTTTAAAGGTTACAAGACAGCCTGGCTGTATGAAAGTGTAAAGAAACCATGAGGGTGGTTTAAACTACAGTGGTGATTGTAATGTTCATGCATCTATTTAACTTCTAACCTACAAAGCCCTCAACAACCTAGCTCCATCTCACATTTGAGATCTTATTGTTCCATATTTTCCCAACAGAGCGCTTCACTCTCAGACTGCAGGCTTACATGTGGTTCCTAGAGTTTCCAAAAGCAGAATGGGAGGAAGATCTTTCAGTTGTCAGGCTCCTCTCTTGTGGAACCAACTTCCAGTTTCTGTCCATAAGACTGACACATTGTCCAGTTTTAAGACTGGGATTAAGACTTTATTAAGAACTCAAAACCCACCTGTTTAAAATCGTTTTAATGTTCAAGTGTGCCCTTTTTAATGTTTTACTGTGTTTTATGTATTATGCATTGTTGATTTTATTTTGTATTTATTTTTTACTCATGTAAATCGTCTTTGAGTATTTAGAAAAGCGCTATACAAATAAAATGTATTATTATTATTATTAGTAGTAGTAAATCCTATAGTTAGGGTTGACTTGCTATGCTGCTATAGACTTAGACTACTGGAGGACAAACTGACCTAATTTCATAAAATGAATAGTTTTCATTTGATACTATTTCTATTTTAACATGTGATTCTCGACCTGCCATTGTGTATCTGTTCCTCTCAAACCCAGCTGGTCGAAGCAGATGGCCACTTGCCCTGAGCCTGGTTCTGCTAAAGGTTTCTTCCTCATGAGGGAGTTTTTTTTTCCCACTGTCGCCTTTAAGCTTGGTCAAGATGAGAATCTATGATGGAATTAAACTCAAAGCAGTCTGCTCCTCAGATAAATAGTGTTAACTTGTTGTTTTTATATATAAATGTTTCTGTTCAGTGCCCTGAGATGACTTCTGTTGTGACTTGGCATCATAGAAATAAACTGAATTGAATGTGGTGCTGAAAGTAATTTTAAAATCAAAATACTTTTGTTTTGACCGTGCGACATCATGCACCTTCTGAATCAGTCAGACAATCCACTCGTAATAAAACTCTCCAGAGGACGTGAAGTTTAATTCATTTACTGCAGCCTCACTCAAACGTTGACCTTCATCCTTATGATTTATACTTTGACTTTTTTAGTCCTCCCTAAAAGTTCTGCAAGTCCCCGACTCGTGCTGCAAATACATTTATCATCCCAGCAGCCTTCACTCACCTGCGTCTCCTCCAGGACGACCTTGCTCTGGTCTCTCCTCCTGCAGGCTCTGATCAGCTTCTTGATCTGCACCTTTGGAATTGTTCTCACGCTCGTGCACGTGAAGCCTTGCAGCACAGAGGAGGTCAAACTGCAAATAAAACATAACTGTAAGCTATAAACTGTCCCGATGTGAGGATCACGTACACTGAAATCGATCTGCAGGGTATTATCTCACCAATCTCTAAAAAAACTTAACTTACTTGTCTGGAGTTCCCAGATCAGCGGTGGCATTTTCCACAGCGATTACGTTGAAGAACAGCTCAGCCTAACGGCACAAAGTCAGACTCATGAATGTATAGTGACAACACAAAGATAACTAAATATCTCACAGTTTCTCAAATGAGAAACGTCTCCTTACTTGTTGCTTTTTCCAAGTCTTCTTGTTGAGTGTGGCGACGACGCTGCTGCTGACTGTGAAGCCCTGCAGCAGAACTGGAGGGATCTCAGTGGCCAGCTCATCTGGAACGTTCTGTATGACCATCTCATTGTTGTTGTTCACTGATATGATCTGACAGGAAGATGGAGAAGAGTGAGCTGTTGAATAAATAAGTCTAAGTTTGTTAGGAGTTTGAATCCGGCTGATTATTGATGGATAACCCGTGGAGCTTTAAGTTGGTGTCAGCACTGACTCTAGATCTAAATAAATGGCTGTTTTTCTTCATTTGAGTTTTTATTTTTTTATTATATGTACCTAATTAATTAATATAACTCTAATGGAGTTAGAGGTGGAAAAAAAAAAGTCATAATTTAAAAAAATATATTTTTACTCTTCCAGCTATAATTCAGAGAATTTTCATATAACCTATTGAAAAAAAAGTAGTTTGGATCAAAGTTCATGCTCAATAATCCAACAATGTTCAGGCAGGTCATCTGGATGGTTCTTTTTTTTCGTTGAAATGTTTCGTTCTTCATCCATAGGACTTCATCAGTCCGACGAACCACAACGGAGTCCCACAAGCGGCACACTCACATAGTGGACCAACTAGTTTGATGGTATTAAAATGGTTTCTGGGGTCCGCCCTCTCCCCCATCGACTCCTCTGAGGCAGTCATAGCCAAAGTGGTTCAAAACATCAAAGTTCATGCTCAATAATTCTGGACTGAGTGATGAAGTCCTTTGGGTGAAGGACAAAACGTTTCAACAAAACAAAAAACTGTCCAGAGGACCTGACTGAACATTTTTTGGATTTTCTACCTGGATTATTGAGCACAAACTTTGATGTTTTGAACCACTTTGGCTGTGGCTGCCTCAGAGGAGTCGATGGGGGAGAGGGTGGGCCCCAGAAACCATCACCAGCAAACTAGTTGGTCCATTATGTGAGTGTGCTGCTTGTGGGACTAAGTTTGTTGTGGCTTCTCGAACTGAAGTCCTTTGGATGAAGGACGAACCATCTCAACGAAAATAAACTGCCCAGATGACCTGACTGAACTTTGTTGGGTTGTAGTTTGGATCTTAACTGAAATTCTGTGGAAACACTATAAAAGCAATTAATATCTTACCTGTTGTAGATAGTTCTTTGAATAGACTCCCTTTGAAGATATATTTTTCCCCAGATCAGAGTGATGAGCTAATGGCTAGTCTGAGCAAAACTAGGACCAAAATGGATCATTACTGTCTCAAAATAACTCCAATATTTTAACCTAAACTGTATTTTATCAGTCTTTACATTGCTGTTAGTTTTGCGTTACACAGGTTTTCGGTGTAATTATATCAGAACTGCCCCAAGCTTCATGAAAGGCTGGGTGCTGCTGCTGTCACCATTTGTGCTTGCAAAAAACCCAAGCCTCCATGTAAATAACCATGTAAAGTATAATTTACAGCAGTGTAAAAGTTTGCAGAATAGTGTTGGCATAAATGGCTTCAAAATAAACAGGATTCAAGTTGTATTAGAGCATAAATCTACTTCCATCTTTATTCCTCTTAGACTAGCCATTAGCTCGTCAATCTGGTCATAAATAAACTGAGGTCATTTGTGGATCTATCTACATTGAGTCAGATGTTAAATGTTCATAGTTTTCCACAAAATCAATCTTCAAACAATCAGAATTTCCACTTGAAGTAGTTGTACCCACAGCAACCCTTTAAATCGGTATAAATGGAATCAAATGCCACGTTTACACAAAATACAACTTTGTGGCTTTTAATTTATGCCATGTTGTACTAAAATGATCAGATATGATTTATTATTTGCACTGTATGTTTCATATTCCCTGCTATTTTTCTTTGAGGAAATCCTTTTTCTGTGTAAAATGCAACCCCGTACCATCATATGATAAGAAGCTGTCGTACCTGAGTGACAAAAGACTGCTGAACAACATTCGGAGCAGACTTTATGTGTCCCACAACAGAGGAATATTTGGATGCAGTTAGGATCTCAGAGCTGCTGATGCTGAGGAACACTCTGGAGGGAATGCCCATAATGAGAGTGCCCAGCGTTAACAGTGAGGACGAGCTGTTGATCTGGAAGGGTTTAAAAAAATAAGAGTTGAAGTGGCACACCAAATACACTTCTAACAAGGTTTCTCACAGTCGTGATCCTAAGTTCATCTGTGAAGGCACAAGTTACCTGGAAAAGGCCTGAAGACATCAATGACTGGATGATGGCTTTGGTCTGTCCTTCGCTCCAGCCCATTACACTTGCGAGAACGTTCAGAGCATTCTTCAGGGTCTCAGGTGATATCATCTTGATCTGGCCCGTGGAGATGCTGGTGCTTTGGTTACCAAGGGCAGAAATGACCGTGGCATCTATGTTGTCCCCGAAATTACTCGACAAAGCAGCAGCGATCTAAGGATACGTAAGAAGCAAGGCTGATCAAAGTCATTACAAAGGAACAGCTTTTGGGCTACAAAATGAGAGAAGTCTCTGAAGAAAAAGACCATCTGCCCAAAAAACAGGGCAACCACGTGTCCATGTGTGATTGTACCTGTGGATCCAGGTTTGTACAGACAGTCGTGAGGTTTAGCAGAACAATCATACTTTCTTCTGCGCTCAGCTGGATGAATGCTGGACCAGGAGCAACGCAGCGACACAACAGAGGTAGACTGTGAAGAGAGTAAACACATCTGTCACACAGGGCAGCATGAAGGCCACATTTGACATAATGTGTGGTTCTGTCTGATGCAGGGGTCTGCAACCTGTGACTTAGGGGAAGGGAAGTCTGAGATTGTCATCATTATATGTTTCTATACAAGGGCAAAATTAGTTTTCTGCATTTAACCCATAACATGTGAGATACGCCCAGGTGGAGCAGTATGTAAGCACCGGGGGAGCAAAGTGGGGATTAGATGTCTTGCTCAGAGACACCACGACGTGTGAGAATGGCTGGGAGTCCATCCGCAACTTTCTGGTACCAAGTTGACTGCCCTACCTCTACCCCATCTTGGCCCCCTTTGCTTAGGGGCCACATGTGGGTCTTTGGTCCTACTGCTGCAGCTCTTTGAAGCTTTGACCAAAACTAACATGAAATTAATTGCAATTGGGTTTTTTTTTTATGCCCACAAAAGAAAATGGCAATTTTAGCATTTTTCCTGTCAATTTTCTGCAATCATGTGAACGATACAAATTCAAGGAGCAAAGCATGATTAGATTTACTGTATTTTCCACCATACTGTCGCACCACCCTATAAGTTGCATCAGTCCAAATATGTCTAATAAAGTGGAAAAATCCATAAATATGTCGCTTTGCCGTATATGTTGCATCTATTATGCGTCACCGCTGATGCATCGCGTTTTTTTTTTTCACGTCACCGCTGACAACCCGGAAATGTGGGCCGGTGTTGTGCCAAAAATTGATGGGCTGCCAAATGGCGGCCGCGGGAGCGTGCACGGGAGGACTTTAACAAGAAATTAACAAGATTAACACGTAAAAACATTTTGCTTGAAATTATAGCAAAGGTGTGTCTCAGTCTACCTTTTGCTTAATAAATGTACTTTGTCGGTCAAATCAGCTGCATTTCATGGGGACGACGCAGCAAAATGAAGCTGATTCGTTGCTCCAGGCAGACGACGGTGGCAGTCTATATGTATGGCAACTCGATTGTGTCATTAAATTCAAAGCAGTCTGCTCCTCAGATATATCGTGTTAACTTGTTATTTTTATGTATGGATGTTTCTGTTCAGTGCCCTGAGATTACTTCTGTTGTGACTTGGCTCTTTATAAATAAACTGAATTGAATTTAGTAGCCACTTTTACCTATTACATGATACAACAGCATGCCTACTAATCTGCTCCCATCTAGTGGCTGAAAATGGTAGTGTTCTATTTCTTCAGTCAGAATGAATGAAAACGGTCATATTTCTGCCAAAAATTGGTTTATAAATATGAGAAAAAAATTCATAAATGCATCGCTTTGGCCTATAAGTCGCAGGGCATGCAAATTATGCAAAACCAGCAACTTATACAGCCAAGAACACTGGTAGCTGCTTCATTTATCCAGCTTTTAGTTTAACATCGAGATGTTTCTCACAAATCCCCCAGAAACTCTTTGGAATACTTTCAGGACAAGTTGCTTAGAAGAAATATGGCTTGACATGGTCTGTTTGAAAACAATAAGAATTAGTAAAAATAAAGTCAAATTAAATAAATTTTTTGTTTTCCACTTCAAAACCCAAGTCACAGAATCCAATAAAATGGCCTAATTTTTGACACACTTTAAATTTATGTTTTACTACTTCTAAGTCAAATACTTAATATTTCCATAATTAAAATGACTCACATGGGCCTGCAGAGTCCAGCCTTTTACTTTTTATAAAAAAAAAACTGGTATAAACTTTATCCCTCCATTTTTTACATGAATATAATATTTTCTTTTGTCATAAAATGTAAAAATATCAATAAATGTTAACATTCATTATAGACATTTCACTGACTGGAAAACTCCCCCTCAAACAAACAAAGTGGCCCATGAGCCACCAGTTGATAAACACAGTTGCAACCGTTTTTGTGGCTTCAAACATGTTTTATTTAGTGAGCACAGAAACCGAAATGGCTCTTTATTATTATTATTATTATTATCATTATTATTATTACAAAAAAAGATCCTTTACACTCTAATGTATGTGGGACTGTTGTGGGTGCTGCATGGTTCAGCATGTTTTACTCACAGTAATGGGTCAAAGTTACTGTCCTGTTGGTAAACCAGCTGGGTGTAGTAGTCAGTGAGGTTCTGAGGTAAAACCGAGTGGTTGAGGAGCGCGATGTTCAAAGGGTTCACTGTGAACACCTGGAGAGCCTACAGGGAGAGAGAAACCAATCAAATTCATTTGTACTGAATATGTAGTTGTTGATCTGCAGTCCTGGTTCAGTACCTCTTCAGGCCCGAATGACTGAAGAACCTCCAGAGTGAGGAAGGGCATGAACGGGCCGATGTACTCGGCAAACCAAGCTGTAGAGTTCAGCTCTGGGTCACTGGCATTGTAACATCTTGGTTTGTTTGCTGCAACAATAAGTGTAAGATCTTTAGCTGCAGGTTTTCAGGCCTTTAAAACGAGTAACTGATCATTTATCACAATATAATGTTGTTTTTGTGCCTCAATCAACTGGAAATGGTCAATTGTCAATGGTAAATGGATTGTACTTATATAGCACCTTTCTGTCTAATCAAGATACTCAAAGTGCTTTGCAGCACAATCTGTGGCCTCATTTACCTCCACACACACACACACACACACACACACACACACACACACACACACAC
>NC_056513.1:23336432-23345610 GCF_014905685.2 Nematolebias whitei
CACACACACACACACACACACACACACACACACACACACACACACACATTCATACAGCACTCTACTACATCTAAAATAATTACAATTGAACAAATCATTCTAAAGAGACTAATCAGTGATGTATCACATTTATACACTTATGGGACACACATCGGAGGCAATGAGGGTTTCAATGTCTTGCCCAGGGACACTTCAGCATCCACTGCATAGTGGTGGAATTGAACCCCCAACTCTCCCACTGGAGGGCGACTGCTCTAACCACTCAGCCACAGCTGCCCACAAATGTCTAATATAAAACCAAAAAGATAAGCAGCTGATAAATTTTGCATAGAGCTGTTTTATTATCGCCTGCTATTGAAAGCAAAGGTGGAGCAACGTTTTTGCTTGTGTCTTGCTTGTCTGTAGAGATAGCAAAATATCCTATGAGCCATTGAACAAATTTTAATCAATTTTTAAAAAGTTGTCATTGTGTTGACCTCTGCAACTGAATAACTTCTAAAGTTGACCTGATTCAAGATGAGCACCACGGCAAAGGGATCATTTTCAAACACAAAAACATGCAGTGACTCAAATCATTTTGCAGATGCTGAGATGAAATTTAGTGTGGTAGTAGCTGAGCATTGTTCCTCACATACTTTGAGCTCAACACATTGCACAACATATTTGCTTAAAATTTTGTCAGTATTTGTTAGCGTTCATCTTGTGTACACAATTTCGTTCCACCTCATGTACTGCATGTGATGCGAATGACAATAAACAAACTTGAACTTGGTTGTCTGTCAGCAAAATATCTCATAAAACACTGAACAGATTTCTATGAAACTCTCAAATCAGGATCTACAATTGATTAAGTTTTTGTGTGAACCTAACCCAAGGTGACTGCTACCGCTGACTGACATTAGCCTTCAAAAAATTGCTATAACTTGGTGAATTTTACAGACACTGAGCTAATTTTCGGTGTGGTAGTAGCTGAGAGTCTTTCACAATACACAATCCAAGTGCTAATAGGTCACAATAAATGTTGCGATATTCCCTGACGTAATGTTAGTTTCAAAGTCTGACCAAATCCTTGGAAAAAAATTTAAGAAAATTTAAACATTTTTATCACAAGTAGAAAAAAAAAAAAAAAAGTCCAAATAAAGGGTTTACAAAAAAAAATACATATATATATATATATATATATAAATACATACAGAGAAGCTGTAATATTTTGTTATAACATGAACATTTTAGCAGGTAGGATTTTCACACTGACCTGATGTGAGATAAGAGCTGATGGTGTCAAACACATCTTGCCTCTCAAAATCTGCTGCTGTGAAGTTGTATCGGTTAAGAACCAAAACACTGAAAAAACATTTGTTTTAGTTTGGGATGAATACACAGAAAATACCTTTTAAAGGAGAATAAAGTTACACCATGACATACAGTTTTTGGAAGGCCACACAGGAAGCGTTGTTCGTGGCGTCAGAGCTGAGCAGACTCTTCGTGAGGAAGACCAAGTAGTTTTGTAGGCTCTTGTCAAACCAAAAGTTGACCTCTGACCTGCTGGAGGTGCTGAGGGTCATGGGCCAGACGCAAGACAGAGTGGGTCGTCCAACCTCAGCTGGCAGAGACTCCTGCAGTAAATTTTCTGGTTACTGTGGTTAATATCGAAGCATGTTTTCATTTCTGAGGGTTCATGTTTGAGGTACGCACGGTCTCCAGAAACACTGGTGTCTGGTCGTAGCTTCTGTAAAGCTCGCACAGCTTAGCTTCGCTGTCAACAACGTTTGACCGGCGCAGGAAATCTCCAAGATGTGAAGGAGGTATGGAGTTAAGCAGCTAGAAAATCAGAAATCATAAAACTTGTCATTCTGCCTTTTGTTGTTCGTGTTTGTGCCTGACAGCCTTTAACTCAGCTCACCTGAGACTTTCTGTCCGGAGGCATGAGGGACAGGGAGGTCGTCAAGTTGGGGAACTGGAACCCCATGAATGAGCGCTCCATGAAAGCATAGAAGCTGAAGTTGTAGTTGTTTCCATAGCAACGGAGAGATGGTGGTCCTGTCAACGACAAGTATGTCTTTAAGGCCTTGTGATTCTTTACAGGCCATGAAAATGTTAGCAGCTCTGGCAAAAAATCAATAACATTAAATACAAGAAAAAATAACTATTATTTTAATTGGTTATACTGCAGGTACAGTCATGTAAAAAACAGAATATTTAATGTTTTCTCATTTTGTAACCTTGACCATTTTAGAGTCAGAAGAAGAATCAGAAGAAGCTTTATTATCATTGTACTGAAATAATGTTTGTACAGTCGTCCAAAAGATGGGCGGAGTGCACGTTGCTGCAGTTACAAAAGCACGGCCCATTATCCTTATTCAGAATACTTTTTTTGAGATAGAAAGGGGAAAAGGCCATGAGGATAGATAGTGGTATTACAAAAACGATCTCTTCATACCTTGTCCTATCAGGACACGGTTTAAGACATCAAAAAACTCTGCCAGCATTAATAAACACATCACATGTGCATTTGATGGAAAGATGGTGAGATTTGTCAATGAAGCACTTCCAGATAGTCCATAGTCCTGATAAGATCTTGGTGTCAGCTGGTACAGCTCTGTTAAGCTTTCACAGAAGTTTGCAGGGAAGTGTGTGTGGGGGCGTGATAGACAAAGCTTTTCCTTAGTTTAAACATATCCCAGGAGAAATTTGATAAGTTGGTCTGCTTCAAGGCCAACCGGGGGATTCAGATTCAGATGTCACAATTGTTGATTTTTTTCAGGCAGACTGTTTTTTTTTTCTTGTCAGCTTTGAGTCCTGCTGGTACTTTTGATCCCAAAATAGCCATATTTGTGGGCATTCCACTGGTCCGTTCTTATGAGCCCCCTCCAAGGTCGACTCCAACATGCTGGTGAGTCCCAGAAGCAGCAGGTGGCCTACGATTCTCACAAATCGCTTCCATCTTACGGTTTAGCTCGTAAAGCAGCTGATTTTGAGTGCTCGGAGCGTGAACCAAACCTTTACAAGGTAGTCAGCCTGACAAGGGCCAAATTTGCTGCCGACAACTTCCTTGTTTGTTGATAAACCAGGAACCAGCCAAATCCAAAAAAAGCAGGAAACCAGTTATCATAAATCCAATTATATATGCGTCCTTACGAAAAGATTTTATCGATTGCGTTGAAAGTCCAGCTGACCAGATCCATGATAGTAATTTTAGTTTTGGAAGATGTGTAAAATAGGAGCTCTGATACACAGACAGAGAGCAAAAAAAGCAGGGGGAGGACAGAACGAGAGGAGGAGGAAAAAGCGTCCGCCTTGTACGAGAGCGAGCGAGAAAAGAGCTTCAGAACAGACGATTTGTCAAGTCACAAATAAAACATCAGAGAGCACCAAGAGAGGTGATAATGATGACTTTCAGGTGAAATACTGCTAGTTATTTGTTTATGATCAGATCGAACATCGAGGACAAAAGAATGAAAAAACAGTACTCAACAGTTTTGCAGCAGACTGGCTAAACTGACCAATCTCTTTTCTGTTTATCTGCGAGGAGTCTGAAGGCAGTTTCAGAGGATCCATATAAAATCTCACAGTCTGTAAACACGTGCTTTGGTAAAGAAACGGTGCTGCGTCCGCTCTAGAGGCCCCACATGTGGCAGTTTCATTAAAAACTAATGTAAGCAGCCACAAGTACACATTTTTCTTTCAGCTGTTCCTTTTTCAGGGGTTGTCACAGTGTATTGTTGAGAGGATCTGCGTTTTTTTTTTTGTTTTCTTGTGTCATCTATTCAGTTTTTTCTTCAAGTTGTCAGCCCCTGCTGCACCTGTTCCTCATTGTCCTTCCCCAGATGTTCATCACTATGGTGTCCTTGTTCTGCATCTTTGTATTCCCTTGTGGTCCGTGGATTGTGCGCTCCATCTGTCATGTTCTGTCTGCTTCTGTGTATCCTTGCTCCTGTGATCGTATGTTTTTGCCGCCACGTCAGCTTTTTTGTTTCTTTAAATATCCCTGAGTTCCCCGAGTCCTGTCTGCATTTGGGTTCAACACAAAACGCAGACCATGATAATTGTCCTTCACCTCACTCTGTCCTCAATGTCTTCTGTACCCACTTCATCTACATGTCCTCTCTAACTGCATCCATATGTCTCCTCTGTGTCTTTTTCCGGGCAGCTGCATTTCTAACATCCTTCTACCAATATACCCACTGTCCATCCGCTAGACATGTCCAAATGGCACATTTCTCACTGAGAAACATTACAGTAAAGTTGTGCCATGGGCTACACAATAATGATTTCTTGTTCATATGCTTCAACCAACATTTTCTTCTATTTTGTTTATTTTATGTTTTTTTCCAACATCTGTTTCCTGTCTACTTAACACGTGTTTATTCTTGGTCCAAAGAATAAAAGGGACTAAAAGATAGTACAAGTGAAATGAGGGAAACACAAAGTATTCATTTAAGAATTTAGTTATTTTAAGTATGTTTTTTTTTTTTTTTTTGCACAACTGGCTTAACTCTCCATCCATCGCCCCCAAAAACCTTCAGTATTTTAAAACCCTGTGTTCAGCACAGTGTCTTTACCTTTCAGAGCCTGGATGATGTGATTGTAAATTTCTTGCTGTGAATTTTCACTCAGAGTAGAAAGGGTTGAATTAAGGTTCTCCACACTGAAAAAGACAACAACAAAAAAAAAAGGGTCCAGATTTAAACTCAGGCATGACATACTAATTATTTTTACTCGTTTGTCTATTGCTTTCCACTCACCCCTGCTGCTCGATGCTGCAGTTCCTTCCTGCCAGTATTTGAAAGTACTGCGTGACGTGCCCGGGTGACAGGTTGATGAGAAGAGGAGGCAGTCGATACCGGAGCCACAACGACACCGCCGAGTCATCCACCCAGGAATAGGAGAGGTTTGCACGAGCAAACACAACCTCCAAAAAGGCAGATCTCACTGTCGAAGGCAACATGTTCTCATGACCCTATGGTGGGGAAAAGGAACAAAATACAACCTCCATGAAGCACAGTCTCAACAAAAAGTAATGACAAAAACATAATTCAATAGTTGTTTGTCAGCCGTGGTAATTCATGAACACGGCATGCATTACAACATTTAGATATACAGTTTTTAATTCAATTCAAAAATACTTTATTAATCCAAAAGGGAAATTATTTGTTGTTGTAACTCGTTATCTTCATTTCATTAAGAGATGTTATAGATACTGATATTTATTACGTGATGTTATTATTTATTTATACAAGCATAGTAAAAAGAAAATCCACCCTGTTTCAGTTCTAGGGTTATACATATCAGAACATCATAAATATGATGTGACGCAAAGTTGATACAAACACACAGCAGAGTTCATCGATTCATTAGTTGTCAAACAAAAACTAAACCAAAATGAGCTGTGTATAAAAAAAGAAAAAAAAAAAACATTGACACTTCCACACAGGGATGTAGGAGGTGAAGTAGCAGCCAGGTGCTGCTGATCAGATGCTTTACCTGATCGTCATCAGTGGGATCACCTGTATAAAAGCAGTTTGGACAGTTTGCTGCTCAGGAGTGTGCAGGTGTGTGTTAGCACAATACCAAAGTGGAAGGACATCAGCAGTTACCTTAGAGAAGAAACTGTTGCTGCCCATCAAGTTCAAAATCTTTTCCAAACTATTTAAAGTCCACCAGTCTACTTTGACAAATTATTCACAATATTTAAAGACATTTCCCAATCGTTCCAGGAGTGGGCGTTCCAGAAAATTCATCCTAAGGTCAGACTGTGTAATGACCAGAGAAACTGTGAAAATAACAACAACAAAACAAGTGTGATGTTTCTACCTTCATGTCATGTTTTTTGCTCTCCACTCCCACTCTGCACTGCAGCTCCACAGACTAATTCACTGCACCTGTTCTGATCTATATTTAAGGACTCCACTCACCTCTGCCAGATTATCAAACCCTTCATGGTCTCTGAGAT
Organism: Nematolebias whitei; assembly: GCF_014905685.2. Classification (NCBI taxonomy): domain Eukaryota; kingdom Metazoa; phylum Chordata; class Actinopteri; order Cyprinodontiformes; family Rivulidae; genus Nematolebias; species Nematolebias whitei. The sequence continues at coordinate 23,342,386 of NC_056513.1, forward strand.
CCAGCCATCTTGTTCTTGTTCACGTCTGACGTTCATGCCTTGTACTTTGGATTTTCGACTTCACTCTTGTCTTGTGGATTTACCATTTTTCCTGCTCCTAGTCTGGTTCTGCTCTGCCCTTCTAATCACAGTAACTGTGATTAGAAGGGCAGAGCAGAACCTCTTCTGGCTCTATAACCACGACACACGGATCCTCTTTTTTGGATTATTACTGGAACTCTGACTACCATTGCATGACCCCCACTTTGTTTCTCGGACCTCGTTACTGGATTTGCCCTACAAACAACATTATCACAGCACTCCTCCGCAGCTGTCCTGCTTCTAGTTTATGTGACGTCATCTCTCTAAACTCTGTTAGGTGGCTCGCACCCCACCTGCCTGTGAAGACCTTCTACCGCAACTGGACCCTGATTGTCCCCAGCAGCTGCAAATCAACTAACAAAACTGTTTTCTTTGCTTTACCATTCTTGTCTGGCTGAGTTTTGAATCCTAAAACCCTGGTTTCTTGACACCAGGAGCTTCATCGCAGACTCTACGAGTTCGCAGGTTAAAGGTTAAAGTTCGTGGCAGGACAATTTAGCATTGTTTGGAAGAGTTGCCGAGAAAAAGACTCTTGGCTCTGAAACTGAACAAGTCAGCACAGCTCAGGTTTGTAAAGTTTCATCTGATTGAACCACAAGACTTCAGGAACAATGTCTTTTTGACAGATGAGACCAAAGTAGAGTTCTGACTATAACTCACAATGCTATGTTTGGAGAAAACCAAACAGCATATCTAAACTAACACCTCATACCAACTGCTAAGCATGGTGGTGGAGGACTGATGGTTTGGACAGTTCGAGTCACTGACTTGATCATAAACTCTGCTGCAGACCAAAGTATTCTAGAGTCAAATGTGAGGCCATCTCTCCAAGAGCTGAAGATTGGACTAAACTAGGTCATGATGGAATGGGACACATCAAGTTTACAACAAAAATGGTTGGGGAAAAAAAACTCAAGATGCTGCAAGGTAGAGTTGCATTCAGGCCTAAAAAATCCGGCCTGGCCCGAGCCCATTGGCATTGTGTCCGAGCCCGATCCGACCCGACTAATTAACTGTAATTAGAGGCCCGAACCCAAAGCAAACCCAACATGTTATTTGAACAAAGCTTTTACTGCTTTTGTAATCAAATCAATTTGACATGATAGTTAAAAAAAAAGTATTTAAAAGAAATGGAAAATATAAGATTTCTTGTTTATAAACAAGTCAACAAATGGATATCTTACATTAACATACAAAACAAATAGCCAAAAAAATCAACTCTAAAGATAGGCTATTATACAGATGAACAAAAATACATTCAGAGCAAAATTATTTGGAAAACTATAGAACAAGGCTATTTTAATTTAGACCTAAAAGAAAGTCGTGCAAAATGAACCCGAGTCACGCTGTCGCTGATGACGGAGCGATTTGACCTCCAAGCAAATCAGGACGGGCGGGGACACATGCACGATGAGTGGTGCAATGCTCTACTCTCTCTTTTCACAGTCTGATTAACTGCTGCACTCTGTTTTCTTTCTTTCCTCATCCTCTCAAAACACAAACTTACTTCCTCCTCTTCTACAAGTAGATTAACACAATTTTATATAGTGCATTCTCATTTAGTTTTCTTTGTGCGGTATGATTCGTAAAACTGCACCACAGAAGCCCGACCCGGTCTCCCCATCAAGCACGTCATTTTGGCCCAAATGTCGGGTATAAATCGCAACTCTAAAGTCCAGACCTCAGCTCAGTTGAAATGTGAAGGTACTTTAACAGAGCTATGCACAAACACCTTCATAACAAGACAAAGTCAGACAGAAAGTGACTGCTTTCAGTCATGGCTGCTAAAGGTGACCCTGATGGGCCCAAACCCTAACATTTAAACAGGGTGGACTTTTTTTTTACCCATTACTGTATTGAAGCGTGACGTTTGCCTACCGTGAGGGCAGCTGAGAAATCATCAAAGAAGGAAGCAAGCAGCTGATCGGGGACAAGTCCCATCACCATGGCCACCTGGTCAGGGGATGTGAGCAGTCCAGGTGTGGCGGCCACATCTGCCAGCTGCGTGGCTGTCAGCTGTGACAGAGCGTCCAGCTGCAGAGCCAAACGCACACATGTTTACCGTGATGCTGATGGTCAAGAGGACGACAAATATTCAGTCAAGAAGGTCAAAGATGATATATAACTGACAGCCGAAAAGTCGGGGTAGAGCCGTTGAACGTCCTGGATGGAGAGGAGGACGGAGAAGCCTCCCAGGTTCCTCTGCAGCCACTCGACACTGCTGTTGATGTTTGACCTGCAGGCAGGATCTGAGCCACAGAAACATAAAATAACATCACTCCTCTGAAGGGAAATACTCCAGGGGCCATGTAAAACAAACAGTTATGCACAGTTGTATCCAAACGTGCATTGTGGCTGTGGTTATGGTGGTTGATCTGTGACTCCGGTGCCTACCTGCAGTGTCGTTCCTGGTCAGGTAAACCCTGATGAAGTGTGTGTAGACTGACATCTGTGTGGCAGGAACCATCTGTGGCCTGACTTCACTCAAAATCTGCAAACTGGGTTTAGAAAGGAGGCGAACGAGCCATGAGAATTACACGAAGCAGGAAAGATCGATCAAAATGATTACAACGGCTAAGTGCCTACATGAGCTGGTAGGTGTTGCAGTCCAGGGCTTTTGAGGCAAGGCATGACAGGAAGTTGGAGGACACAGCAGGCAAGAATGGATGAAGACGGTGGTTAAGCCACAGCTGGATGAAGGAAGGATTATTGAGACTCCCCATGCTGACACCATCCAACCGGATTTCTCGTATGGAGTCCAGAATCATGGACACAGAAGGACTGCTGGGGTCCAGAACCTGAAAAATGTTAATTCACTGTCAACCAAAAATAACACTAAGGATTTGAAGAATTTATCCTGGGAGACATTTCTTATCGTTGGCCTTCTGTAAAGTTTTGTACAACTTAAAATAATTCATACACTGTTGGCCAGAAGCTCCAGAGCTTCGTCCAGCACCAGAGAGGCTTTGGAGAGCAGAAGCTTCCAGGCGGCCGTGGAGCCGCTCGAGCTGGAGGAACGATTACACTTCAGCAGCTCCGCCAGGTCCTGAGCTGTGAGAGCTGAGAGCTGAGGAAACAGGTGAGACGGTGAGCTGAACCTGGAAACATTTGCACCACAGCTGGAGATTACTGATGATCGGAGAT
>NC_056513.1:23345620-23367322 GCF_014905685.2 Nematolebias whitei
GTCACAGTTTGTAGAAACAACAATCAGCATCGTCTACTTTTCTGAAATATCCTCGTTGTAGCAGAAGTTGAGTCTCACAGGGTTGAACTGTGGGTTGAGATCCAGCAGCTCTCTGACAGACAGAAGATCTGAAAATAAACCAAAGCTGCTCCTCAGCCACTCTGAGCTGCTGTTGAAGGACGCACACCCTGGACCTGAAACACAGTGAGAACAATCTTCAACTAAGTCTGAACAAGTTTGTAACAAATCACTGCTCGGTCCCTGACGTGTGTACCTGAGTGAGGCGCTGACAGGAAACGGAGGACAAAATTCTTCAAGACCACGTGTTGCTGTTCTAATGACATGAGCTTGAACTGAGAATTATACACCTGCAGTCTGATGGCACGGAAAAAACACACAGTTAGAAAAAAACAACCACCTCATCTGTTGTTGAATATGAATGGGAAAGGCACCAGATGACAGTAAACTGCAGGGGTTCTCCAGCGTTTTGGGTTCAGGGACCCCTTACAGAGAAGAAAAAGTTTCAGGGACCCCCTCATAACCCTCATGTTTATTAAATAATTTTCTTCAATTTGTCTCTTTAATGCAATGGAAAAATGTGAGTAACATTAATACTTAATGTGGGTCCTCCCCCAGAAATTTTTGAATAAAGTAGATATGATTTCCTGCATTTTTGTGTATTTTAATGGGTTGTTAAATATCTACGTGCTTGTAAAAAAAAAAAAAAATATATATATATATATCTTTTGCCGACCCCAAACACCAGCTCATGGACCCCCGGGGGTCCGGGGACCCCAGTTTGAGAACCACTGTGTTACAAAACCATTTTAAAACATCTTAGAGCAGCTCTATTTTCTCTCATAATACTTTTTTTTTTACTCTGCCAGTAAGGAAACAAAACAATAAAACACTTTCACCATAAGACAACAATTTTAACTGCACACTTCAAAAATTAAACCTATCTCATTCTAATGCATCGTCGTATACCTAACCTAAAACAAACTAAATATTTTAGAAAAACATAGTATACCTTGTAGCATAAACCCATTTTATTATTTTTTTTCTACAATATTAAAGCAATAGTTTAAAAAGTTACGAGGCGCTCTGTGGGAAGATTATTAATCATTATACCTTACCAGAAAGTTTTTTTAAATCTCCTCACTTTGCAGAAGCAGTTAAATTTTGACCAGATTAATGAGTTAACAACTATTCAAGAGGTGCCGAAACAAAAGTAGACCGCTTCCATCCTAAAACAACTTCAACAGTTTCAAGAGTGTTTCATGTGAATGATGTTTTATAAACCTTTACATTGATACCAGTATTGAACTGTATAATTACTTCAGCAGAAATATAAAGATATAAACTCATATGTAAAATAACCATCTGATACAACATTTACAACAGTGTAAGAATAGTGTTTGCATTAATGGCTGGGAAATCTTGAGAAGTTTTAAGAGCAGAAATCTACTTTGTCCTTGGCTGGCTCCGATTGACAATCTGCTCAAAGTTCAACTTTATTTCTGAAAACTGATGTTTGCTTGTTCCTTTTTTTTTTCAATTAATTTCAAACTTTAAAATTCAAAACAAAATAAAATGTATACACTATTATATAAAAATTCAGTCAATTAAACAAACATAATAAACATTATATCAGTAATCCAGTGTTTGAAAGGGAGTTGAAAGAGCCTTCTACAACAGTGGTCCCAACACCATTCCTTGAGGAACACCAAATTGCATGTTTAGTTGTTTCCCTACTCCACCACACCTGATTCAGTGATTTAATGACTTTCTCTTGTTCTGCAGAAGCCTGTGAACCACCCAGTTATTAAACTTAGGTGTGCCTTAGCAGGAAACAACTAAAACATGCAAGATGGTGTTCCTCAAGGACCAGTGTTGGGACCCCCGTTTTAAAACACAATTAGCTTGTTTAAAAAAAGGTTGTTTATTTTTTGCAAGTGTTTGACATTTCTTAAATGTCATACATTTGAAATTGGAAAAATAAAAGCAAAAAAAGGGATGGAAAAGGGGTTTAAAGCAAGTATTTAAGACAAAAAAAACAATTGTTTTATGATATTAAATCTAACAGTTATCAAGTTAATGTACCCAAGCTTTGAATCCAGAGACTCTTCTGTTGGATTCATTAAACTATATTAATTAAATGAGTCATGAGGTTAAGTTATAAACTCATGTGATGACGAACACTCACATCTGCTGGTACGACTGACAGCTGATGTTCCTGTTGGTCAGACAGCGCAGGAACCTTCCTGATGCGAACGGCAGGAAGCCACTCAGACGATCCGAGAACCACAGCTGGATTGTTCCGCTATCCTCCAGCTGCTCGTCAGTCAGCAGCGACACCCGGAGCTCGCTGATCACATCCAGAACCTCCTGTGCTGATGGTCCCATCAGATCAACTGACTGTAGGAGGCACATTTTAAAGACAGTTTGGATTATTTGCAGACAGTCACCAGGAAGTCTGGATGTTTGCTAGTGATTACTGACCACATTAGCCAGGATGTCGAGGGCTGGGTCCAAAACGCTGGAGAGATGAGTGAGCAGCATCTTCCACAGGACTTTGGAGTAGCTGCTGTTTCCAGGCAGATCACACCTTATGAGGGAGGCCAGCTGATTGGCTGTGAAGCTCTCCAGCTGCGAGTATGAACCAGTTCATCATCTGTGCTGAAATCTGAATGTTGGACCTGTTCTGGAGCGGACACTCACCTGCGGACAAGCGTATTTCTCCAGGGTAAAGTTGCAGGAAACATGCGTGGATGTGTTCAGGTAGGACTGCAGATCAGAGCTGTTGGGACACAGGAAGAGACAAACACACGTCAACATATAGATATTTGTATTAACCTTAACGGTCATCTGTAATTAACTCCAAGTGGAATACCTGTCGATGCCGCTGCAGACGTTAGTTCCTGTCAAACAGCAAGTAATTAATTAAATCAGCTGCAGTAACACATCGAGTAATCAATGAAACTTTAACGCACAGAAGAGAAGTCGTACCATTGATCTGAGTCTCTGGGCACTGCGAGAAAACGGGTTTAAAAACATGTGAACGACGTTTGAGATTATAAATGTTCATAAATGAGAGGAATGTTATAGGCGGAGAAATAATTATAACAGAGGGAGAGAGAAACACTCACGGTGATGTTGGCTGGTACACACTCTGTCCAAAACAAAGTATAAAAATACTCCATCAGTAACAAACTAATAAATAAAACCACAGTAATAGTTTGATGTTTAAAAAACACAGAAGTTACATTTTATTTTGATGCTTGTCGAGGGATTTATTGGATAATATGCTTGTGGTCAGTTTGATGTTGGTTTGTAGGACGTTTTCTGTTTTAATTAAACTTTTCAGGACCAGTAGTCCTTATGGGGCCCAAAAACTGGTTCAGGATGGGGTTACGCTATAGAAATGAATGGGAGTCAGCACAATACTAATGTGTGTGTGTGGGGGGTGGGGGTGGGGGGTGGGGGGGACAGAAACTCACCCTCTGGTGCGATGTTTATCAGGTCGTCAATGCGAGCCCAGATGACTGGTTCCATGTCCACTGATGCAGATGGTATGGCTCGGAACAATCGGTCGAAACTGCAACACGAATAAAAATAAATTGAATAAAATAAAATTAAAAAACACAAACAAACGAGAATGAAACTGATTTTTTTTTTTTTGCAGATATCTGTCTTTTTTTTTTTTAGAAAAAGAACAAATGCATAAATGTGGAAACGCCTGCGAGTTACATCAGACAGCTCAAACTCATAGTCCTGTCTCACTCTCGTAACAAAACCTTATAATCTAACTGGTCGAATTATTCCCTGCCTCAAAAATTCCTAAAACTTCTAAATGATGTGTAGTTGGTTGAAATTTGTTGCCTTCTCACCAGCCTCAAAGCAGTGGTGATTGTAGCCCCTAAATTTTAACACAGCACCCATGAAAAATAAAGAAACCATCATAAGGATTTTGTACAGAAACAGATCTCAAACCTAAGATTCACCAAAATATTGAATAAATTTGCAATAAATATGGAATAAATGATGACAGTCTTAAACGGGCTTGTAAAATCTATGATTTTCTTTTTTTTTTTTTTGCACGAGTTGGATCCTCAACGCCACCTGTCAATCAATCCAGTAAGCTCATCTGCTATAGATTAGTCGTCCAAAAGTGAAACGCCCTTTGCCTGCAGGAGCTTGGGGGTGGGGGTTGTTAGGATGCATGAGAGAAGTGGAGCGTGCTCTATTCATACAAGTGGAGCTGTTGGTCAGGCTATTTCTTGTTGTACCAGTAACTCTAAAATAGTTATTGAATGGGCAGCATGGTGGGGCAGTTGGTAGAGCTGCTGCCCAGTGGTCTTTCTGGGTGGAGTTTGCATGTTCTCTCCGTGCATGCGCAGCTTTTCTCCGGATGCTCCGGTTTCCTCCCACAGACCAAAAACATGCATGTTAGGCTGATTGGTAACTCCAAATTGTCTCTAAGTGTGAGTGAGAGAGTGAATGGTTGTTTGTGTCCCTGTGATGGACGGGAGACCTGTCCAGGGTGTCTCCCTCCCCTCACACAGTGATGGCTGGACATGGGCACCAGTGACCCCGGCAACCCAAAAAGGAAGAAGCGGGTTAAAGATAATGGAGGGATGGTCTGCAACTCATTTAGGACACTTTAAACCGTCGGAGTACTCACATTTGTCTGTAGACGTTGCACGGAGGACTGACCTGAGACAGTGAAAATGTTCACAATCAGTAATCCAGGATTAATCAAAGTTTAGTGAATATTTGTGTCTGAGTAAAGGCTGTCACCTCGCTGGCGAGCTCAACCACGAAGAGCAAAACCTCTGGAAACCTCCCCATTTGAGGCGACTCCAACAGGAAGTCCAACACGCGGTCGATGACGACGTCTTTCTCTGGTGGGGTGCGGAGAGGCAGCAGCAGCAGCTCTGCCAGCTGCTTGGAGGACAGAACAGGAAGAGCCTCCAACTGAGGAGGAGAGAAGGAGCCTGATCATCCACAGCTTCAAGGGCATCATTTTACTAACTCCTTTGGTAAAGGCTGATTTTAAACAAAAGCACCGAGTGTGTCCGTCTCAGTATTCGGACTTACTCCAGAGAAGTAAGGATTCAGCTCGTAGAAGTCGGTGATGGAGGCAAATTTTGAGAAGGAGCCAAAATTGTCCGTCAGCCATTCTGCGCTGCGGTCGGCTGAAGAGACGCACTGGGAGTCTGAAACATTTCGTACAGTCACAAACATAAATCCATTTTAATGCAAATGGGTTTAATTTACACGATAAAAGAAAGAGAATACCATAGACAAACTATTTAATATGAAAAACATAGTTTTCTGTCATAATCTGTCATTTTGTCTGTTTTCTGTTTGTCTTGTCTTTATTTCTTTTCCTGATCCTTGTTTGACTCTTTGTCTCCCTCTTGTGGTCTGTCCCAGCTATTGCAACTCATGTAATTAGAACAACAAAAAAGGTTGAATCATGTCATCTGGACTTCGTTTTTTTGTTAAAAAGAAACGTTTCGCCCCTCATCCAAGAGGCTTCGTCAGTCTGAGGCCTAGCCATCTGGTATGGACATGATTCAACCTTTTTTGTTGTTATATACCTGGATGACTGAGAAAACAAACTTTGAGCTCATGTAATTAGCTTCTGCCTTGTGTCTCCAGCTGTTTGTCATTTGTCTGTCGTTAGCGTGTGCATATGTCTGCATCTCCTGGGCGTTGTCTCATGAAGGCTCTGTGTTCCTGTTACGTGTTCTGCACCACGTCCTGGTTTTGTCTCCTTTAGTTTCCTCTCGTGTAAGTTGTTGCTGCCACGTCAGCCCTTTTCTTTATTTTTATTCAATCACTTTTTTCTTTTAAACCTGAGTCCTCCCTGCATTTTGGCTTCAACCGCCACCAGATCTTTAGAGTTTTCTAAATCCCCTGCAGAGATCATGTTAGCTAATGTAAATGTTAAAAATAAGAATTTAAATTGTAGAAGAATCACTTTAAAACATGCATCAATGATGTAATTGCTCACAGATTAAACCTATTAACACATATATATATTTTTTTAAAGAAAAGCAGCATTTTTAGTTTAACTTTTAATGTGATGTTTTGTTTGTGGTCTGAATAAGAAGCAAATGTGTTTTTTCCTTTACATTCGTACTTAACAAATGCAAGTTGTTTATTTACTAAGCACATCGTATAAAGGTATTTCCTGTATTTATATGATTATTACTTTGATTTACTTGAAAAATATAGTTTTTTTTCCTTTAATTGCTTATAATATTGTCTACCAGAGTTGTTGCGCTGCACCAGGAAGGAGTAGATGAAATATTTGTAGATGTTGTGACCATACGTGGGATCAGCCTCTGTGAAGCTCATGCGTTCATCCAGGGCTGCCACCCTGCACACAGCAGGACGCAGACAACGTGAGGATTAAGATGATGCAACCACGCACGCAGCTCAAGGAGCTGTGAACTCACAGGGTTTGGTAAGCAGGGCAGGAGAAGTTCTTGGTGCTCAAACAGGAGAGCAGGTTTGGATCTACGTCCGGCAGGAGGGGCAGCAGTTTGATCCGGAACCACAGTTTGATGTATTCTGGGTCCTCCAGGTGCTGCTGGGTCAGAGACGGAGACTCCCCTTCCTTAAATATGTCCCTGAAATCAGAAATGAGCTCCTCGAAGTTCTGGAGAACAAGAAGAAGTGTTGATTAGAGTTGTTGTCAGAGAAACACAAGCCTGGTGTGACTTAGTTTACTCACTGCTGTGGACAACTCTTTCATCAGAGAGTTCAGACGACTCGTCAGCTCGTTAATCAGCTTCAGGACCGTGGACTCGGTCAACGTCAGGTTGGACCGAGCAGCGCAGTGTAAAACATGAGCCACGTCTTCTACAGCATCTGTCAGCTGGCAGTATGAAGGATGAAGATGGGGTCAAACAGAAACTTTTTTATCCTGATGCATGCTCGATAATCCATAATGCAATAAGCATCTTTTTTTTTTTTAGATGTATAAAACAGGAGATTAACGTTATGAACTTTCAGTCTGGAGCCTCACCCCACAGGAGGCCTTATCGAGGGTCAGGCTGCAGACGTCCTGGATTTCAGATGATTCATTGTTCACACCGTTGTCCAAAAAGCTGCATGATGAAGAAAAAAAAAGCTTTTAGGCTCCACGTATGAAATTAAAGTTTACAAATGAGAAACTTGTAGCACTGAGGCCTTTCCCACTAGAAGATGACGGTGAGCTGACGTGACAATGATGTAAACAACAGTTTGTAACATCCTATCTTAAAATAATTACACAATTGTACAGTAACGTTGGTGTAAATTCATTCTGCTCTTTTATTCTACTCAAAAATACATGAATTTAAAGATGAACTCTTTGTTTTGTACTTTGTATTTTACATTTTTTTAAGTATTTTTAATATTGGTTTATGTGCTCTGACTCGACTTCAAAAACATCAAGTCGTTCTCGTTACAGAAAAGGAAAAAAAAATCAGTGTGAACGATCAGCTAGCATTTAGCTGTTTTATGCTAATTTCAGCATTTTCAGCTAATTCCACATTTTTTGCAATCATTTAAACTTTTTTCTGCCTAATTCAGCAAAAACATGCTCTCCCGACTTCCTTCTAGTAACTTAAGCTTCTTTCTGCTTGTTTTAGCTACTATTCAGCTGTTTTTAGCAAATTTCAGCTTTTCTCAGATAATTTCAACTTCATTGTGCTAATTTGCGCCTACTTCAACCTTAGTAGGCATTATTAAGCTCCCCCCACTTACGTTTTGGAAATTTAAGCTTCCTTCTACATTTCTTTAGCTACTATTCAGCTGTTTTATAGAAAAACTGGGATAACTGCCATTTTTACAGCTATTCAGCTGAAACTTGGCATATTTGTAGCTGACAAGGATCTCTAATAGTCTCGACTTCCTTCTAGTAACTTAAGCTTCTTTCTGCTTGTTTTAGCTACTATTCAGCTGTTTTTAGCTCATTTCAGTTTTCTCAGATAAATTCAACCTCATTGTGCTAATTTATGCCCATTTCAGACTTAATGGACACAATTACTTCAATTACTCCACTTCCATTTGAAAATGTAAGCTTCTTTCTACATTTCTTTAGCTACTATTCAGCTGTTTTATAGAAAAACTGGGATAACTCTGCCATTTTTACAGCTATTCAGCTGAAACTTGGCATGTTGGTAGCTGACAAAGATCTCTAATAGACCTGAATGAAAATAAAAAAATCCAAGACGGCCACCTTAGCAAAAAAGGAAAAATACTATAAATCAGCCAGTTATAGTGATATTGAGCTGAACGTTGGTGTAACTGACAATGTTTCCCATCACATGCTGCATGAAAATCAAGAATCCAAGATGGCCACCAACACTACATTTGAATGGATTTAACTCAGCCATTTTTACACACACAGAGCTGAAATTTGGTGAGGTTACAGCTGACAACGTTTCCTATCACACACTGCATCCAAATTAAAAATCCAAGATGACCGCCTTAGCTAAAAAGGAACAAATACAATAACTCGTGCATTTTTAGAGCTATTCAGTTGAAATTTGGTATTGTGGTAGCTGAGAGCAAACCCAAACACATAGTGCTGTCAGATCAAGAGTTTATATCGCAGCAGCCTGGCAGTCAATTACATTAAGAACAATTGTGCACATTCTGCTTCCATCTGATATTTGAAGCTTTTTTCCAACTGTTTTCTTGACATTAGTAAGCAAGAGGCATTCACACTTGCATTTTCAAAGGAAACGCAAATTCTCTAGTGATTCTTTAAAATGGTTATACTGTAAAGTAGTTACATTTTAACAACACTAAAAAGCTGCGACCACAAATATGTTTGGCCGCTAGAGGGCGACAATGAGCTGATAATCCAGTCATGACAAAATCTTCCCATGGCAAAGTATTGTTTTAATACTTTTTATCATGCTTTTATTAATTACAACTCTAAGCAAATCAACCCAGGATATAAAAAAATCAAACATATATTAAATCAGCTTTGTCATACCCCAAAATGTATATTATACTTCAATAATACAACTAAAATAATTTATGCTTGCGCAGTTTCATCTTGCACAAACTTTTACAGATAAAAGAGCTCAATCAAGAGAAGATTCATTGCAGTATTGTATTCCAAAAAAGCTATCATTTTGTAATAAAAGTGTTTATATGACCACAAAGCCATACATTATTAGAAAAAGCTGGTTTATCACAATGTGGCACCACAAAAAAACTGTAGAGAATTAGTGGTTAATTATACTTGAACTATACTTGTATATACAGTATAAATTATAATAGTTAGCATTACTGGTAATCCCATTGTCTGTCAAGTTTAAGATTTTGCTTCACTACAGTTTAAGCTCTAATGTGTTCTTTTAAATGTGCTTTTACAAACAGGTTAGTGTCCTCAGTTGTGAAATGTTTTTATGACAACACGTCCCAGAAACGTAAGGCAAACCAAAACATAAATATAGAAGAAAGTAAACCAAAGTTTAAATGGACCGGCAAGGTTTAAAGAAACAATGTCTCACTGAGTGGAAAACAGTAGATTCAAATCTGGAATAAAATGAGCTCATGAGAAGGAAACAATTCATTTGCTGGACTTACAACAGCTCGTGGAAAGCGAGCGTGATGTTTTGGTGCGTCAGGTCTTCTTCATTTGGCCAAAAGTTTCTCAGCACCGGGAGGACGACCTGCTGGTACCAGGCCTCCACGCTCGTCACGTCGAACTGCGGTGAAACTTCTGACGTGCTCTTCAGCTCGTAGAGGTCGGCCAGTTCAGCCAGAGTGAAGTTGAGCAGGAACTGAGTCAGGGTGGCGCTTTTTATTTCAGATAAATTCCTCTGTGGAGACAACAGGACAGAAGTTTCATTCACACGTTCCTGCTCACAACCAGGCCGACCGTTTCATGAGCTCAGGGTGAGTTTGCAGGACTTTCTTTACCTGGCTGGTGAAGGAAACGAATTCATGAGCAAAGCTCCCAATTGCTGTGAAGGCCGTCTTGAAGCCACTAAAAATCTGCTCGTGTGAAAAAAAAAAAAAAACAGTTGGAAAATGAAACATCTCATTGCATTTAACAGGTATGTCTTATCCAAATACATAATATATCCATAAATCCAGCATTTCTTACTTTTATTTTTGTTCATTAATGTGAAAGAAATGGTCAAAGCTACCCCCTTAAATACATGGATTTAGGAAGTTTGTGATTTAAATCTACCTGCTGAACTGGTCTTGTCTAAGATCCTTGTCTTTAAGGTCAATCTTAGTCTCTATACCTCCTCAGAGAAGCCAAAGACATCTAATCTATCCAATATCACCTTCATCAGTCCGAGAAGACACAAGCATGAGCATGAACTTTGATGTTTTGAACCATTTTAGCTATGGCTGTCTCAGAGGAGCTGACGGGGGAGAGAGCAGGCCCCAGAAACCATCTTATCACCAGCAAACTGGTTGGCCCACTATGTAAATGTGCTGCATGTGGGACTCAGTTTGTTGTGGCTCCTTGGACTGATGAAGTCCTTTGGATGAAGGACAAAATGTCTCAACAAAAAAAGCACTTTGTTGGATTTTTTTAACCTGGATTATTGACCATGAACTTTGATATATTGTATAATCTATGGTTTTTGTTCTTGCTTGTTGTCATGCTGTGACTAGTCAATGCACTTTGAATCAAAACGAGCCATGAAGGAAGTCACATGGAGGGAAAGGACTAAACCCCTGAACTACAAGACATATTTTAATTTTTTGGTGCACATGCATCAAGAGGGGAAGTCTTCTCGTTTCCATCTACATCATATCAGAAGCGTTTTACTAGTTTGTTTTCATATGAAATGGTTATTTATTTGAAGTGCAGTTTTGCAAAAGAGATTAATTGTCATAAACAATGAACAGCTCTGTAATAGTTCATGCTCAATAATCCAGGTATACAATCCAACAATTTTCAGTCAGGGCAGTTTCTTTTTTTCCTGAAACATTTCACCTTCCATCTGGAAGTCTTCATCAGTCAGGGAAACACAACACAAAACTGATTCTTCCCCCAAACAGCTTACTCCAAAGTGGAACAAACCAGTTATGTTGGTGCTAAGATGGTCTCTTTGGCACGCCCCCTCTTCTTGTGCCGGCCCTCTTCCTCGTTGACAGTCATGTCAAACTGGTTCAAAACCAAAAATAGTCCATGCTCAATAATCCAGGTATATCCATCCATCCATCCATTATCTTTACCCGTTTGTTCCATTTTGGGTCACGGGGGTCGCCGGTGCCCATGTCCAGCAATCACTGTGCGAGGGGCGGGGTACACCCTGGACGGGTCGCAAGTCCATCACAGGGACACATAGAGACAAACGAGACAAACAACCATTCACTCTCTCACTCACACCTAGGGACAATTTAGAGTTACCAATCAGCCTAACATGCATGTTTTTGGACTGTGGGAGGAAACCGGAGTACCCGGAGAAAACCCACGCATGCACGGAGAGAACATGCAAACTCCACCCAGAAAGGCCCCTGGACCGGGGTTTGAACCAGGGAGGGACCTGCTCGCTGAGAGGCAGCAGCTCTACCAGTTGCGCCACCGTGCTGCCCTAATCCAGGTATATTCTTTCATATTCTTATATATTATATTATTCTTATTATTGTATTATATTCTTATATATTATATATATATTATATATTCTTTTTAATCCAGGTATTCAATCCAACAATTTTCAGTCAGGTCATCTGGACAGTTTCTGGACCTCCGTTATAGTTTCTCTTCTGTCTTCGAAACAACCTCAGTCTTAATCATTTTCATGCTGGTTTACGTGGACGTACGATTATAAACCTTCACGCTGATGTCGTTGATTTTCATTTGCATAAATGATCATTTCAGAATCCACCTTAAAAATGGCTTATAAACTGTTACTGCTCAAAGGAACGCTCGCAGCGCACGTGTTCATATACGTGAGCTCAGCTGTCGTGCTCGTTGTTTCCTTGCTCTTTGTTGCAGTGCATGGTGTGTATGTGTGACAGCACTGACTATTGTTATTTCTAGTAAAGTCCTCGATCCTTAAATCTGCACCAGGCACAGGAAATAATCCATTTTCTGTTTCTTGTCTTTTGATCCAATGAGCAACACAGCCAACATGTGATGGATCTGCACCTTGTAGTATATTATTTTTGCACATTGTTCCATTTATTTTATACGTTGCAACTTTGACCATTGTTACATCATTTGATCATTGTATGCATTTTGGTTTTTATTAATTATTAAGAAGTTATCTCCCACTGGACCACAAATAATAAGTAGCAATCTTGTATTTATTCCAGATGTTAAAGTACTAGTCCCTTTCAATTAAAAAAAAATCTAATATAAATGTATGGTTATTTACACTGATGACTAAGTTGAACAGCAGGCTGACCGGCAACGGGCGATGTTTTTCCATTCAAAAGTGATTATTTTAAGCACAACCTGGTAATAATAATTTAAATAAAACAATCGGATGCTAAAGTAATTTATGCCTCCTTACTTTCAGGTAGTTGATTTGCCCATCAATTAATTAAATTTTTTTTTATACCTGCTTTGCCCTTTTCAGGGTTGTGGGGCGATTAGTATTTATCTCCAGCAGGTGGGTGAAGGGGTAGTTACGCTTGACATGTTTGGTTTAACAGCACGGGTCTCACATGGATTATTACTGCTAATGACAACTGTAGCCTCAGTTTTTGGTGTCACTAATCACAGGCTTGTGTGTAAACAACCATGCAATGGATACGTGGCCGTGGTGTAAACGCTTACAAAATACCATTTGCATGAATCACTAAGAATTTTTTTTTAAACTGAGGTTTGTAGGACAAATGAAATCAGCTCTGGAACTAATCCTGCTTTGACTAGTTGTTCGCACGTCTCCCATGAAAAAAAAAAAAATGCATTGCCTCAAGTAATTTCTGCTGCAGGTAAGATACTGACTACTGATAACTCCACAGAACACCCCTTCAAAAGAATCTGAACTGTTCCTTTAAGGCAGTATGAAAACTACGGTAGTTGCCTGGAATCTCCTTTTTTTATTGCATTCAGTGAGTTCAGTATTTAGTATTTTGAGACCGAGGCGACCATGAACAGAGTTGGTGCCTAAAGCTGTAAAAATCACAGAACTTCGACACATTTCTTTAAGGTCTGATATCAGTTGGGCTCTATTTAAAACTCATTTAGACAGTATGGTACAGGAATAAAGCTGACCGGCTGTAAGAACGAGATCCACTGCAGAAGATGAAATTTCTTAAAGTGTAGTTTGTTGAAGCCACGGATGTTTCAAAACCGGTTCCTATCAGCCATCTGTGTCATTGCACTTGAAGTTCCTTCACGATGGCTTCACAGCTGACAAAAGATAACGCTGCCTGTCATTTTTGGTACAGTCTGTGAAGGTTGCGCTGAGCAAAACAAACAAAAGTGGCTGACGGTTTCCACTGACTGAACCAGCACAAAGCAGGTGTGTTCAGCTCCTGATTTATCTATATCCAATACTTAGAAATGTTCAACCTAAATATCCAGCTGCTGCTTTCTGTTCAGAGGTTTTTAAACACGAACAGGTCAGCTGTCATACCTCTGAGAGGCCGCTCTGTGGGGAGTAGGGGTTGTACGGTGAAGGTAACACTGTGAAGTTTCCAGAAGGTGAAGGAGCAGGTTCTCCTGTCAGCAGACTGTTGAAGACCACAGTCAAGGTGCCGTTGTCTTGATTTTCCATCTCAGGACTCAGGAGGAGCTCCGCCTTCTGTGATGAAGACAGCAGGTGAAGAACCTCCAACTGGGAGGGAAAACAGGAAGTGAAAGTAAAGGTTGAGAGGATAGAGAGATACAGTTAGGTATTTACTGTTCAAGACGTGATAATAAAATGTCATTCTGTTTTTAACTCAACATTATACAGCCCAGTATGTACCTGGTACTTACAAATATGGGTACCAGTCCTCTTTGTAGTCAGTAAGTACAGAGTATGTACCAGATGCATACCTAGTTCTTACAAAGTGCATACTAGGTAAATACTGGGTTCTTGCAGGATACTTACAGAGTGCATATAGGTACATAATGTCTATGTACAGGTTACTTGCAGGGTACATACCCAGTAATTACAGTGTATGTATTGGGTATTTGCCTAGTACTTACAGGGTTCGTACCTGGTACTTACCAAGGTTTGTACCACATGCAGTCCTCTTTGTAGTCAGTAAGTACAGAGTATGTACCAGATGCATACCTAGTTCTTACAAAGTGCATACTAGGTAAATACTGGGTTCTTGCAGGATACTTACAGAGTTCATAAGTACATAATGTGCATGTACTTACAGGTACATACCCAGTAATTACAGCATATGTATTGGGTATATAGCACTTACAGGTTAATTACATACCTAGTACGTACAGGGTTCATACCTGGTACTTACTATAAACTAGATATTTTCTCTGTACAAACCGTATAACAAATTAATTCTTAATACACTCGTAGGTACCAGGTAAATACCAGGGAATTGCTCTTTTATGTATTGCAACTAAAAACTGTGGTATGAAGTATTTCTGAAAGCAAAATAGTGATAGTAATATTGAAAATGTAACTGTGATGGAAATATATTCCACAATCTCCATCATTTCTTTTCATACTGTTGGATTTTCAGGGACTGACAACTTCTTGGTTTTACTCAGTTCCTCTGTTTTCTGGCCCAAGAGTCGAGGCAGTTCTGCCCAGGAATTAAATCTTGTCAGACCAAAAGGCCCTCTTCAGACCAGGCCTGTATCCACAGTTCCCTCAACTTCAGAGTGAGACCTTAGTCTTTAATTATTATCCTGAATGTTTTGTTTGAATGAAGTCTGTGAATCAGGTTTGTTTTTACGGAAAAAAATTGGTGGTTTTAAACTATAAAGAGTTCAAAGACGAGTCTGTTGAACTTACTCCATTAAAGACCACGTTGATGTTGGAAAAGTCATTCAGTCGGGCCATGGCTCTGAAGGAACCAAAGTTCTTCATCAGCCAGTCTTCGCTGCTTTCATACGGATTCACACAACCTTCAGAGAAAACGCACACACACATAGGACATGAGGATAGATACTGACATGGATCAAATAATCTATTGTGCATTAAAACTGCAGTATACAGGAACTTTAGCTGCTGTGTTTGTTCATGAAATAATACTTTTAATAAACAAAGCAGGTCAAGAGGAGCAGGTTGGCTGTGGTTCTGCATTTTTACAGTTTTTGTTTGATGATCTTGGTTTTTCACTTTCATCTTTTCGTTATCAACGTTTTCTGTCACTGTGCGTCTTGTTTTGAGGCCCCCTGTGGTCATTCATTTTTATTTATTACTATAGAGCATTTCTTTAATGCAATATGTTGTTAGTTTTGCATCATTTCCTCCAGATTATTCCGGAGTGATTTTGCCGATCACTGGTTTTATAGTTGTGTGAATGTTTATGAAGCATTCACACTATTGTGATACATTTTTCGTCTGTACGGTTTTTCAGTATTTTCGCGTTCAGTTTTTGTGCTATCGCAGCAAATCATATCAAAACGTTCAGCTCGTTCAGGACAATCCTGCTATGACTTTTGGTATTGGTGCAGCTTTAGCTTTTTGAAATATTTAGCCTTTTCTGCCTTTTTTTTTTTCTCATAGAAAATGACTTGAGCTCATTTTACCTCCTTCAAATCTTTAGATCTATTTACAACCTTTTACGGCTCCTTTCACATTTTGTTCTGGTTCAGCTTTTTTCAGCTTCCTTGTGCAAATTTAAACATTTTTCAGCTACTTTCAGTTAATTTCTGCGTTTTTGAGCTGTTTTGTGATCCTTACAGCTTATTTCTGCTATTTACAATACTATTTTTTGCTTATTCTAACTTCTTTCTGCTAATTTCAATTTATTATGCTCCTTTCAGCTTATTTATGCACATTTTGGCTTTATCTGCTATTTCAGCTACTATTTAGCGGTTTTTATCCTAATTTTAGCTTTTTCGACTAATTCTATGTTTTTTGCGCTCATTTCAACTTTTTTCAGTCTACAGGTAATTCAGCAAAAACATGCTCTCACTTCCTTTTGGTAACTTAACCGTCTTTCTGCTATTTTAGCTACTTTTCAGCTGTTTTCTTGCTTATTTCAGCTTTTTTTCAGATAAGTTCTGCTTTTTGTGCTCATTTCTCCTTTCAGCAAACCTGTTTTTCGTGCTTTCTTCTGCTAACTTACACTTGTTCTACCTTTCCAGTTACCTTTTTAGTCTTCTTAGCTAATTTCAGCTGTTTTCAAATAAAATCACATTTTTCATGGTAATTTCTGCTACTTTCAGTCAAATTAATTTATTTTTGCTAATGTCAGCTTGTTATGCTCCTGTCATTATTTTTTTCCTGCTAGTTTCAACTTTTTCAGCTATTTCAGCTACTATTTAGCTGTTTTGGTGCTAATATTAAACCTGTTCAGCTAATTCCAATTATTCTTTTTTTTAGCTCTTTTCAGCTCCCTCCACCTCCTTCTGATAGTTTAGGCTTCTTTTAGCCTTTTCAGCTACTTTTTAGCAATTTTTTTCTAAATTCAGCTTTTTTTAAGCTAATTTCCTAATTTTTGTGTTAATTTCTGCTTATTTTAACTTAATTCTGCAAATATGTGTTCTTTCTGCTTTCTTCTGCTAACTTAGGTTTGTTCTTCCATATCAGCTACATTTCAGCATGTATTCTTAAGCTAATTTCAGTTGTTTTTCAGCAAGTTCTTTAGTAATAAACATTCACATTGCATTTTCACCGGAAATTAAATTTCTCTAGTTTTAGTTATTATAATATAACCAAAATATTTTTTCTGTTATTATATTTCAAACAAAAGCAGCTAACATTGTGCTTTTAAAGAAATATATATTTTTGTTGTAGTTGTTATTTGCAGTTCAGGTTTCATGCATTGCAACAGACTAAACACTGTCCAAAACAGTTTTTTAAAGAGGTAAACAAGACAATGTGTTTTTGGAATTCATATACAATTTTTTTTTTTTCCAACTTTGTCTCTAAATTTCGCAATCACCTTCTCCAAATCGCCTGGCTCTGCGGGTCATTTTTTATAAACCAAGTCTCTCAACTTTTTACATTACAGCAGAAATGTTATCATTTTAAATAATTCATAAGTTTAATTGTTTTGCTTCAAAACATTACCAGAGACTCCATCTCCAGAGAGGAAGGGGTAGATGAAGAATGTGTAGATCCATTGTTGTCTGGTTGGACTTAGCTCAGAATAATGCTGACTCAGCTCCTTCAGGCTGCAAAAGAATAAAAAAAGTTAAACAGAAGCGGTTTCCACAAAAGTAGTTTTTTCTTTAAGTCCAAGGGGACAGAAACCGACGCACATGGTCTGATAGGCAGAGCAGCTGAAATTCTTGGTGCTGAGGCACGACAGGAATTGTTTGGTGATGGACTGCAGCAGAGGTTTCATCTTGACCTCCACCCACATCTGGACCAGCGCTTCATTCTGCAAAACATCTGCACCAGGTTTTAGTTCCAATGCTCCTTCCAGGCTCAGGAGAGGCACGCCCGTCATACTGGTTTTCTGCAGGAGCAGTAACAGTGAGGTGTTAAAGTACTTACATGTGTAACTAAAAATAGCATTTCTTGCAAAAATGCAGTTTGAATTCTTGTTGCAGAAGAACTTGCTGAAAAACAGCTTAAATTAGCTTAAAAAAACCTTGCTGAAATGAAAGTTAAATGGAAAACCAAGCGTAAGCTAGTAGAAGAAAACAGAATGAACACACATTTGCTGAAGGTTTAAATGAGCACAAAAATTAAGGAAATTAGCTAAAAATATAACTATAGCTAAAAGTAGCTGAAAATACCTGTAGAAGCTTAAACTACCAGAAGGAAGCAGAAAGAGCTGAAATGAGCTTTAAAAAATGTGGAATTAGCTGAGACTAAATTAGCATAATGATAGTTGAAATAGCAGAAAAACTGAAAGTAGCAGAAATACCTCGAAAGGAGCAAAACAAGCTGAAATTAGCAGAGAAAAGATAATTAGGCTGAAAGTAGCAGAATTTACCACGAAAGCTAGAATTTATCTGAAAACAGCTGAAGTTAGCTCAAAAATGTTAAAAAGTTATCTGAAAAAACAGAAGAAGTTTAAATTAGCAGAAGATACCAGAAAGAACCTGATTGCCCAATTAGTTTGATTGAAGCAGAGATGAGCACAAAAAAGTGTAAATTATCTGAAAAAAGCTGAAATTAGCAACAACAATGACACAAAAACAGAAGAAAAAAAAACCAGCTGAAATGTAACTAAAAAAGCAAGAGGAACCTAAAATTACCACAATAAAGTCGAGAGAGCACATTTTTGCAGAATTAGGCTGAAAAAACGTGCAAAAAAAGGGGAAAAGGTCAAAAAATCTAAAACTAGCATATAAACAGCAAAATAAAGTTGAATGAATGAAAAAATAGTAGCTGGAATAGCAGAAAAAGCTGAAACTTGCAGAAAAAAAGTTGAAAGGAGCAGAACAAGCTGAAAAATGTATGGGGAAAAAAATGAATCACAATTGTGTGAATGCTTCATAATTATTTACACAATAAGATTTTATGAGTTTCAAAAATAAGCAAACCATCTTTATTTATGTAGATTTATTGGATTGCAAGCCAGCTCCTTGCCATGAAACGGTAAAACGAAAAGAATAAATGAAACAAAAGGCAGAAGGAGCAGAAACACTTTAGTCAAACTGGAATTTGTGCAACATTTCTTGAGCTCGTCTGCTCAGTCGTACCATGAAGGTGTAAACGTCCCATGTCGCTCCAAGCATTTCCTTTAGCTTTTGCAAGTGATCTCTTCCTGTGTCCGTTGAAGGTAATCCAACACACTGCAGGAAGCCAGACGTTGCATTGTCCTCCTTTCAGTTTAAGACATAACAAATGTGAGAAACAACGAAGACATTTGTTGTGAATTATTGTGATCTAATATGTCAGGACACATAAAATGGCTTATTGAGGTTTTGCACCGTCTCAACGCTTACTCTCAGCGGTCACAGCGGCTGATGTTTTACCTTTATTTGGATCCGTTTTTCATGCTATCTAAATGTGCCGATTCATTTTAGTTGGATTACTTAAACTCTTTATTTAAATTTTTTTTTTTTAAATCATAACCAGATGTTTTTGCATTAACCCAACAGCAGTTTTAGACTTTGTTAAAAGTATAGCACAAAAATTAAAGAAGATTGTGTTTGGTTCATTCTTTTTTTTTTTTTTTTTTTGTGGTTTTCCGCAATAAATCTTCTACTAGCTTGTTTATTTTACCTTAAATGGAACCACATTTGTTAGGGAAATGTTTTTGTGAATTGATCAGAAGAGTTGAGTTTGTGGGTTGTACTCATGAAAAGTGTGCAAAACCTTATTTGTCAAACAGCTTATTCTGCTAGAGCCTCTTGTTTTGAGCTTCCAGACCCCGAGTGCTAACAGGTGGCTCAGTGGTACCTGATTATCAGCCTCTGTTAGCAACCCGTGGCAATCCTATATATACATTCTTGGACTGAATTCCATTGTCCAAAATAACAATGCTGGCCCCTCAGAGTGGATTTTATCAAAGAATACCACCAGACTTCAAAATTAGAGAGGATGGAACAACCTGCCTGCTGTACTGACCTCAGCACCCCTGAACACTTGTGGGACTAGCTAAGGTGTGCTGGGCATTCCAGAGTGACCAACCCAACTACATTACTGGTTAAAGTATGGGATGCCATCCCACAGAAGTGTGAGACCAAGCTGGTGAGCAGCATGTGGAGGAGGTACCAGGCTGTTGTGGCTGTGTATGGTTCTTCCACATGCTACGGAGGCTCATGTTTGTTAAATGAATACCTATTTAAATTGACAATATGAGGACAATCATCCAAATTCAATCATCCAAACCAATAAACAACACAAAAGAGTTAATCCAACAATAGTTAAGTCAGGTACTCCGGACGATTTCTTTTTTTGTGTGTGTGTGTGTGTGTGTGTGTTTCGGCCAAATGTCAAAGGACTTCATCAGTCTGAGGAGCCACAACAAACTCAGTCCCACAATGACAGAGTGGGCCAACCAGTTTGATGGTGATAACTTATAAGATGATTTCTGGAGTCCGCCCTCTCCCCCGTTGATTCCTCTGAGGCAGCCATGGCCAAAGAACAACAGTTCAAAACATCAAAGTTCATGCTCAATAATCCAGGTAAAAAAAAATCCAACAAAGTTGTCAGGTCATCTGGATGGGTTCTTTTTTTGTTGTTGAAACGTTTCATCCTTCATCCAAAGGACTTCATCAGTCTGAGGAGCCACAACAAACTCAGTCCCACAAGCAGCACACTCACATTTTGTTGGATTTATTTTTACCTGGATTACTGAGCATGAACTTTGACGTTTTGAACAAGAATTAATAGCAGATTAAGCTGTTTGGTAGAGAAAATACAGCAATTTCTTCATGGGAGCAGCACAAACTCCACTCTGCTGAAAAACCCACGACTGCATCTCTTAAAAAAAGCTTTAAATTTAATAACTCATTTTAGATGTAGCATGTGGTTTGCAGAGCAAAGGAAATATAATTAGCTGAATAAATAAATTATTTTCTTTTTTTTTAAACCTGATAATGTCAGAAAAAGTAGCTTCATAGAATCAGGTAATTCTTTAGATGAAGAAAATTAATTGCAGAGGTTTACAAGTAACAGACTTTGCACAATGTTTAATGCAAAAAAATAATACAATGTAGAAGATACAATGTGTTGCCTGGAATACAATGAATACTTTTTACAATTCTGAAAAGTCAGGGTTGATTTCTTTGCAGAGCCTAAAAACCTGTTTTACAAAACACTGGTGCATTAACAAGAACAGTGTTCGGGATTACTGACAGCTTAAGTCAAAATAAGTTGCAAACCAAAGGTGATTCTGTCTTCATGTGATTTGAGCAGTTTTACAACTTTTACATTTCTGTTCTATCAGATGTGTCGTGACAGCGTTACAGGAAAATCCAATCTTTAAAGGTGTTTAAATCAGCCCACATGACTCAGCCTTTATAAAATATTCAGCTATAAGTCTTATTATGTTTCATCTTCTGAAATTATACCTTTCGATATTCTTTTGACAAATCCTGAAACTATGCTGCATTCTTTAGGGGTTCAAAGAAAATCTGATCATCTTCATCTTTGCAGCTCCTCCTGTCTTTTTATCAGTCCCAACATCTATAAACCGTGTCATTACCATCCTGTACACCGTCCCCTTTACACTTGCAACCACTTCTATGACAAATCATAGTTTACATCCACTCCACCATGCCTGCAATCTTCTTCGCTTCTCTTTAAACTGCCCATTTCTTTTAATAGTTGAATAAACTCATCCACCTTCAACGCTTCCACCTCCACTCCTTGTGGCTTAGCTGTCCCACCTGTCTCCCTCTTTTCCACAACAAATATTATGTCTTGCTTCTACATCTTTTGCCCTCTTTCATCTCCCTCTCCATGCTCTCTTCCACCTGCTCCCTACTCTGACTGCAGATCACAGTGTCGAGGCACAGAGCTGATCCTTGATATTATCCCACCCCACCTCAAGACCAGGGGCAATTCTAGATTTGGACCTTTAGGGGTGCTTAGCCCCCAGTGCTGATAGTGGCTTGAACAACACGGTGGCCGTTAGCGTCAGAAGCATTTGTAATGTGGGGGGGGGGGGGGGGGGGGTGGATGAGTTTACCGCAACACCTCAAACGGAACCCAGCCGGGGGGGGGAAGGGGG
>NC_056513.1:23367422-23386784 GCF_014905685.2 Nematolebias whitei
GGGGGGGGGGGGGGGGGGGGGGGGGGGGGGGTCCTCCCCCAGAAAATTTTGAATAAAGTAGACACCATTTCCTGGATTTTAACAGGGAGGTTGTTAAAAAACTATGTTTACCTACATTTGTAAACACTTGATTCAATAGCTATTTTAGAGAGCAACAAAAAGAGGCCTGACCAACAGCTCCCCTTGTGTGAATAGAGCACGCACCGATTCTCTCACGCATCCTAACATCCCCACCTCGGTCAGCAACTGCCGACAACTGTATTGCAGTGCACAATACAGGCGCACTAGCTAAGACGCTACAGGTAAGATGTGTTTCACGTCGGGACAAATTCAGGTCGCCAGTTGGTCAATTGCTCACGAGCCTACTGGATTGATTGACAGGTGGCATTGAGGATCTGACACATGCAAAAAGAATCATAGATTTTACTGGCCCATTTAAGACTGTCATTATTTATTGCATATTTATTTAAAATGTATTCAATATTTTGGCGAATTTAAGGTTTGAGAACTGAGTTTCTTTACAAAATCCTAATGATGGTTTCTTTATCTTTCAGAGATGCTGCGTTAAAATTAAGGGGTGCTTGAGCACCTCCAAAAAGAGGTTAAAATTGCCACTTCTTAAGACCTTCAACTGCTCGCTACTGTCCTTACATATACATGTGCACAATGTCTCACAAAATACCACAGCTCCTCTCCTGTCACCCTCTCATCTGCTTTCTCTAGAATCCTTAAGGACACACAGCAGCTCCTTCTGATCTTCTCCATACATCTCCATGAGCGCTTTCAAACAAACATCACATCTTTGGAGCTCTTCCTTAGAAACTACTTCCGATTGTTGCCTCTTCTCTTAACCCAACTTAATTAACTCTATACCATAATTTTGTTTAATCAGTTTTACCTCTAGTTACTTCAACTTTGCACAAAACCATGCTGTGCTCACCTAAAAGAAATCAGCTGTAAACAACAACGAGATCATACACACCCTCAAAATGACAGCTTTACCAGGAGCCAGTGTTTCAGACTGAACTTACTGAGTTCAAGTGACTCATACTCATCCACAAAAGGAACTGTATGAATCATTGTTCTCTGTGTTTATTAAACACGCTGAAAAAGCTGCAGTACTTTGAAAAAAAAAAAAAAAAAAGCAAAGTGGAAATATCGCAAACGAATTTCATTTTCTTAAGCAAATTTGACTGCACTGTGTACAGAAAAAAACAGAATGCAGAACTCACCAGATCACACGTTGTGCAACTTACACTTCTGAAGGTTTCAGCCACATAAAACAAAACACACATTAAGAAATTAAAATAACTCATAAAAAGACAGTTTGCTCTTGTTTCTCTGTGTTAACATGTTAAATCTTATTGAACCTACCTCAGAGCACTGTAGCCTCCTGTTGGGGAAAACAGAGATTATTATTAGAATATACGCAAAAATTATAGAAAAGAGTTTCATTTCATGTGTCAAAATGTGCAATGGATAAAATATAATTTGAGGTAATGAGAAAATTAAGATTTTTTTTTTTTTGCAGTGGTATGTTAAATGTAATGTAATTTGTTTATCCATCTCCTAAACTGAGATTTTCATTTTGATACAGGGCAACACGGTGGATCAGTTGGTAGAGCTGTGGACTCTCAGCAAAACGTTTGCCAGGTCCAATCCTGTCCAGACCACAGACCAAAAACATGCATGTTAGGCTGATTGGTAACTCTAAATTGTCTCTAGGTGTGAGTGAGAGAGTGAATGTTTGTTTGTCTCGTTTGTCTCTATGTGTCCCTGTGATGGACTCAAGACCTGTCCAGGGTGTCCCCCGTCTCTCACAGTGACTGCTGAATATGAGCACCAGTGACCCCCATGACCCGAAAAGGAAGAAGCAGGTAAATATGGATTATAAAATACAAAAGTAATTCAATTTCTTCATGTAGTTCATCTAAAGTGCAGTTCTTCAGTTTAAACCAGTTAAAACACATTAAAACTCACTTGTACGAAAAAAAATCACAACTTTACTTTTGATTGAAAAATAAAACCTCTGAGCAAGTTTTATTTTATGAAACTGTTTAGTCCTACATTTTTAATGAAATTAGTAAAATTAGTTCTGTGGAATCTCGGATAAGGGAAAATAAATCTGTATAGTGACGCATTTAAAACCATAACAATGAAATAAATCCTTATTGAAGAAATGTTTAGTCTCTTCACTAACAAATTAAGCTTTTAAAGTGCATGCTTTAGCTTTTGTAAACTGTATGTGAGTTATTAAAAGTATATTTGAATGTTTTTAGGAGAGAGGCACCGAAACAAAGAAAACCTTCAAAGTAAAGGTAATTTTGTCCTTATTTGCATATAAAATATCAGCTTAGAGTTAAAATGTTAAAATGACGTTAATTTTGGACAGAAGATACTGATGAGGGGAAACGTCTTTGTTTCACTTTAGTTTCTGAACAGTTTGTTCTCAGTTTAAAATAAAAATAAAATACTTATGATCACCAGTGAATGAAAGAATCCAATACTTTTAAATTTAACAAAATGGTTATTATAGGTTTTTCTTTCTGTATCTTCCTGAATAATAACATCAATAGAAGCTTTAGGCTCTGAGTGCTTTAAAAAGACAAACCCCAACATCATGGATGTGATTTTACTTTAATTTCTTTGTAGAATTACTTAAATTGTTGCTTTTTGAACATGTTGACTGATTTCATACTGATCTGTTATTATCCAGTACAGTTTCAGCCTTTCAAAGTAAAATTCACAAACATTTAAAAACTGTGAAGCTGTTAAGCAGCCTAAATCTGTAAACTGCTTTTAAACAAACATGATTGAAAATGAGGCCTCATCTCTTTCTGTCTGTTTTAAAAAAATGTTAAACGAGCCTCCGGCTAAATTTGCTTTATGTGTTTCGTGGCGACGTAGATAAATGTGGATGCAAAACGAGACCCTGGCGACGCGTTTTTAACACATTTTGCAGGATTGAGATGTAAAACTCGTGTCTGACCACATTCTGAGGCAAGGTCAACCTGTCGTTTACTGATACGAATCACTGGTTCTGACAAAAGCCGGTGCCTTCAGGCAACCACTGTGTTGAAAGAAAAGAAAAGCGTGCTCTGATCTATTCAAGCGTTTTTATTTGCTGTCCAGCTCCGGTAGAAGGAAGTGTCTCACCTCTGGAGGTTCTGCACTTCACTTAAAAATTAACAAAATATCTAAACCCTATATCATTTATTCATTTTGCATGGGGTTTTATTAATATTATAAGAAAAAAAAACATTGATTTGCATTCAAGATTATTATTTTTTTCTACTCTTTTATATTAAAGACATGAAATCTGCTCTTACCATCAACGGTTCCAAGTATGTAAACGAGCAGGAACAGGTAGTGTGATTTCATGATGTGATAATTCTCATGGGATGTGAGGCCTTTGTGAAGATCCCTGAAGGGAGAAAAGGAACAATGTCACCAATCATCAATAACAGAAGGGTGAGAAGTCGGATCAGCTCACTAAAACAATTCAATTCAGTTTATTTATATGATTCCAAGTCACAATAGAAGTCATCTCAGGGCACTGAACAGAAACATTCATATATAAAAATAATAAGTTAACACTATTTATCTGAGGAACAGACTGCTTTGAATTTAACTCCATCATCGACTCTCATCTTGAGCAAGCATGAAGGCGACAGTGGAAAGGAAAAACACTCATGAGGAAGAAACCTTTAGCAGAACCAGACTCAGGACAAGTGGCCATCTGCTTCGACCGGCTGGGTTTGAGAGGAACAGATACACAATGGCAGGTCGAGAATCATGTTAATAAAAATTGAAATAATTTCAAATGAAAACTATTCAATTTTAATCATTCATTTTAAGAAATGTGGTCAATTTGTCCTCTAGTAGTCTAAACCTATAGCAGTATAACAAGCCAACCCTAACTATAGGATTTATCAAAAGGAAAGGCTTAAAACTGGACAATGTGTCAGCCTCATGGACAGAAACTGGAAGTTGGTTCCACAAGAGAGGAGCCTGAGAACTGAAAGATCTTCCTCTCATTCTGTTTTTGGAAACTCTAGGAACCGCAAGTAAGCCTGCAGTCTGAGAGCAAAGTGCTCTGTTTGGAAAATATGGAACAATAAGATCTGTAATATAAGATGGAGCTAGGTTGTTGAGGGCTTTGTAGATTAGAAGTAAGGCTTTGAATTCAGTTCTGAATTTCACAGAGAGCCAATGGAGATAAGCTAAAACTGGAGAGATATGATCTCTCTTAATATTTTAGATTAACTGGAGACTGAAAACAAATGGAAAATTAACAATCAACAATTACCTGAAAACAGACAAATGTTCCATTTTTCTTTAGAAAACATTGCATGTTGATCTTTCTCGGCATGGCAACAAAAGTATGACGCTTGGAAAGTCCTTGTCACGAGTGATACATATGATAAATTACAGCAGACTTTAAAAAAAAAAGTTTTGTGAGATCATTGTTACAGTCCTTTACACCGTCATGCCTATGTGGTTCTTGCAAACAAGAATTTGGGAGTGGCAGTCAGGCGTCTTTTACAGTCAATGGCTTATAGAGATCTTTAACGCATACAGCATGAGCACTATGAGACAATAATGGATCAGTGGAAAGAATGCTGAAATTCAACCCTGTTCAGATTCAAACAATAGGCATGAAGACATCAAGCCAGTGTCCCCACTCCTTGAACTTACTGGAACATGTTACTGGAAGCACACTGTGTGTTTCATTGCTGTTTATTTTTATTTCTGTCTGTTTTGTTGCTTTCATTGATTTTTGCAGTTTTGGTCACTTTGAATCAAACCTCTGACCATGGAGTCTTCTCACTGGCTTCATGATTTTAAATTAATTTATACTCTTACTATAATCTATTCATCTGATTTGAATTTAGTTATGATTAGGGCTAGGATCTCTAGAAGGCAATAAGTAAATACAATTGTTAATTAAAGGCCGAGCACTCCTGAAAGGAGTTCATATTCCCACAGTTTCAAACTATTATAAGATTATTGTTTGATGAGAAGGGACAGAGTTATAGATGTTTTGGTCAAAGCTTGTAAATGACATTATGTTTGAGCTCATGTAAAATTGTAAAATGCAAGATGTATTGGTATGCAGAGTATATGTTTGTGATGACACAAAGTTTTGCTCAATACCTGTTAAAAACCAAAACATTTCAGTTATAGTCGTTTTTCTGCTGGCTAAGATCAAAGAGCATTGGCGGTCATTTTGGTTAGTGTTGTTTCCAGAAGTTAATCAGTTGTAAATATTCATTCAATGATTACGTTCTGCGAGTTTCATCAAAGTCTGCTCTGTGTTTCATATTATTTGCCAGCGGTACAGATAAATGGACACAGACGTGGACACAAAACAATTGCTCTTTCACCTTCGGTTGTGGGTGACAATTAACATAAGAAGCTGCTGGTATAGCTCTACAGAACCTCACTGACCTCGCCTTGTGGAGGTCAGTGAACAAGGCCAGGCTGATTCTGGCAGATCCTGATCACCACTCCATGGTGAGTTCAGGTATCTGCTGCCCAGATGTAGAACGGACAGATGTCTTAATGTCTTATGGATGTTATGTTCCTACTGACTGTGAAACAAATTGCCCCTTGGGGATAATAAAGAATATTGAACTTGAAAGGTTAAATAAATAAAACTAACATTTATTTTAGGACTAGATAAGGTTTGGTAGACGGGTATAAAAAAAGGTTTTGACAGAGTAGGATGTGGCCAAAAAAAAAAAAAAGAACCTGGAGCTCTCTCTGTATGTTTGTGGATTTGCACTTTATTTCAAGATTAAAAAAGATTAACTTTGCAAGTGTTTGCACAAATTGTTCTTCATTCTTTTCAATGAAACTTCCAAAATAAGCTTATCTTGTATTTTTTTGAGAAGAGTAATCTTAGAAAGAAAAAAAATGGAGTTCAGGTTTAAAGGGTCAACATTTCTTATATATATTTTTTTTTTATCTTAGGCAATTGCTTATTTATTTCCTTTAGTATCTCCCTGTTTTCTGACAGTCTTTCTGTGGGGATTGAGCTTAAATTTAAAGTGAGAGTTCATATATAACATGTGGTTCTGTAGCAATATTGTGAACAATAAGTATCTTACATGTTGTAGACAGCTCTTTGAATGACTTCCATTTGAGGAAATGAAGTTTGATTTTGACCAAATTGATAAAATAATGGCTAGTCCGAGTGTGGCTGAGATTAAAGTGGATTACTGCTATATTTAAAATGACTCCAATCTCAGAAGTTTAATATGTTTCATATGAATATCCTTTACAAAGCTCCACATTACTACTTTGCGTCACACTTTTTTCTGGCAAAAATATTTTGATAAAAGTCAGAAGTGTACCACGCTTCACCAAAATGATACAGCTAGCTGCTGCTGCTATTTGCGCTGGCAAACAACCACAGGATATGTTAATATTCATGTCATGCCAGCTGTTTAAAGATATGTAATACCAACAGTTCATGCTGCACGATGGGTCAGTGGTTAGCACTGTTGCCTCACAGCAAGAAGGTACTGGGTTCAATCCCCAGTTGGACCTGGGGTCTTTCTGGGTGGAGTTTGCATGTTCTTCTCGTACTTGCATGGGTTTTCTCCAGGTACTCCGGTTTTCTCCCACAAACCAAAAGCATGCATGTTCGTCTGCCTTCAGGCCCCTCTTGCAAAAGAGATCTGTGATCTCAATGGGATTTGCCTAGTTAAATAAAGGTTAATAAAAATAATAAATGCTCAATAATTCAGGTACAAATCCAACAATCTTCAATCAAGTCATCGGTACATTTTTTTTTCTTAGATGTTTCGTCCTTCATCCAAAGGACTTCTTCAGTTTGAGAAGCCACAAACAAACTGTATGAAGGATGAAACGTCTCAGCAAAAAAAAAACGTCCAGATGACCTGATTGAACTTTGCTGGATTTGTACCTGGATTACTGAACATAAACTTTGGTGTTTTTAACCATTTTGGCATGACTGTCTCAGAGGAGTTGACGGGGGAGAGGGCGGGCCCCAAAACCATCTTTGCAGCAAATTGTTGGTTTTTTTTTCCACTTGGGAGTGTGGTATTTATGGGACTCCAGTTTGTTTGTGGCTTCTCGGACTGAAGATGTCCTTCGGATGAAGGATGAAACGTCTCAGCAAAAAAAGAAACTGTCCAGATGACTTGACTGAACATTGAAAGACATGTAATGCGCAGTTATTTATTTATTTATTTTTATACGTTGGAGCTTTTTAAAAATGGCAACAGTCCACTTTGGTCTTTGTCCAGCTCCGATAAATATATACAAATATTAGCTTGTCATGCTGCTAAGAGTTCATTTCTATTTCTTCAAACTGAGGCTGTTCAAAGAGCTGTCTACAGCAGGTAAGATAATATCTACTCATAACGTTTTCACTGAACCCCACCCCCAAGATATATACTATGGCGTTAACTGATTTTTTATTTTTTTTTTAGTTTCTGTTAACAGATCAAAACAAGAATAAAATAAAATAACTAACTCCCAAGTTTCTTGTAAAGCGCTTATCCCTCAGTTTTATTTTTTTAACAAGTTCAGTAGTATCCAATAACTTTTTTAGCCCCTTAAAATGCACGTATCATTTTCAGTCAATAAAATGAAGTTTGAACGTATATCACGTGACGTATCACCATGAAAGATGTGTGTGTGTGTTTATTCAGATTAATTAGCATCAACCACAGAAACACATACTCTTAATGAGCTCCCCGAGGACAAAACACTAGGTTTCTATTGGAAGGAGGCTTAAAAAATAAGCTCATTTTCATATTGTTTATTGCTCAAAATAAAGCTTTTTATTTAGTTTTAATGTAATTAATTTCTTAATTATGAAGGGGTAAAAAACGTAAAATTGTTTCTTTTAGGTAACCAATACACTCAAGTGCTTCTTCTGACACAAATGATTCTTTATTTGATGATTCACAATTTCACAAGCTAGAATAAAATGTTTGTTTTTATTGTCAGGCCTTCACATATCCGTCACTCTGACAAAAGGAACGTGAACTCGCTCAGTTTCTTTATGACAACGTCTGTATTCAGAGTTACCGTTAAAAGAAGGTGTGCTCCATTACTGACATAAAAACCTTTTAATGCTGTTTGTTTTAGACTTTCCATCGATATTACATAAGAACTGAAAGAGCGACAAGAACAAAGACAAATGTCAATACAAGTTATTAGTTGAAGAAAATCACGTAACAAGAAACAATTTTTTTTTCTTTAAAAGTGGCAGTGATTTATTTTAATGTAAACGCAGCTCAACGTCCTGCTTTTATTATTTCTTTGTGTCGCACTTTTAAAGAAATCTCACAGAATTTGTTCATACAGATAAAAATAAATTACTGCAAAGGGATTAACCAACATGATTTCAGATTAACCTCGTCATTGTATTAATTTGACCACATTGCTATTTTATATAAGTTATCGAGTAATGATAATGTCATGCGGCATCCTGTTTAGCGAACAAATACTTTTATATATAGTTCTTAAGTTTAAAGTCAAAAGTGTTCTGATTTAATCCTATGTGGAAGTTTTTCTGTGAGGTGGATTTCTCCTCCTGATGTGAAAACACAAAGAGTTCAAACTTGTTCTGAAACCCCCAAACAGCTCATTGTTTCCAAGGATAAAAAAGTAAAACTAATAATGTCTCGCCTTCATGAGGAGGCTTACTTTAACTCAGCATTAATCTGCTCTTCTACATTTCCTTTCACACAGAAGAATGCTGTAATCACGTTGAAATAAGACCTCAGATTTACAATGTCTCATTCAAAATATGGTGTGACTGTCCCATCGTTGAAATAAAATGTGATGAAGCAACAAAATCACAGCTAAATCTCTCACCTTGTTTGTAGAGCTTGTCCTTCGGGTGCTGTAGGTCGCAGCTGTGTCTCTCCCGACACCTGAGACGCCGGTGTACCTGCAAAGGGTGTGTTTCCTTGTGACAATGACACAAGTGATGAAGGCTGAGCTCTCGGTGCGGCTCAGGGGGGCCGAGTCATTTTCTGCCTTCATCTGTGAGCAATACTACAAACTATGGGAGGCCGGGTAAGACATAATTCAGAAAAATCTTCTCACCAACTTTTTAGACGCAAGCATGGAAAATAAAAGAAAGAGACAAAGTTAGATTTATGTTGGACACTCCTTTATAGCTTTTCTTTGTTTGGAATAAAGCACAAAGGCTTTGTGTTTGAGAACGCAGATCAGCTGGTGCTTAACTTAAAGATTAGCTACACGTTTCATTCAGATTTTTTCTGAATGCTAAACAGCGCCTCTAAGAAAACACTCCCACTTTAATCCTCAGACGCCATAACAGGAAACTATTCACCATAACAGAAACTATCATCTCTGTGGAACTTTTAAAAGTCATACAAGTCTCTTCTCCCTGACCTTTGACACCATCTGAAATGTTTACTTTTAATCATTAAAAAATTTTTTTTTCATTTAGCCTTTATTTATACAGGTTAGTCTCATTGGGCCACGAGAACTCATTTTCAAGAGAGACCTGTTTAAGGAGCACATGGTGGGGTTAAGGGCCTTGCTCATGGGCCCAGGGTGGGGCGAAAGAGGGTGGGGGCAAGTGTGGGTGTTTCACCTACCCCACCCACAATTTTGATGTTGTCGGGGCCGGGGCGTGAACCGGCGATCTTCGGATCACAAGCCCACCTCTCTAACCTCTGCGCCACCACTCCCCCTGTGGTTGCTATAATCCATAATTGCTTTTTATTATCTGTGTGATTGTTTATTATGTGTACAGCACTTTGGTCCTGTGGGTGTTTAAAGTGCTCTATAAATAAAGTGGTATGGTATGGTATGGTATGGTATGGTATGGTATGGTATGGTATGGTATGGTATGGTATGGTATGGTATGGCATGGCATGGCATGATATGGTATGGTATGGTATGGAATGGCATGGTATGGTATGGTATGGTATGGTATGGTATGGTATGGTATAGCATGGTATGGTATGGTATGGTATGGTATGGTATGGCATGGCATGGTATGGTATGGTATGGTATGGTGTAGCATGGTATGGTATGGTATGGCATGGTATGGTATAGCATGGCATGGTATGGGATGGTATGGGATGGGATGGCATGGCATGGTATGGCATGGTATGGTATGGTATAGCATGGTATGGTATGGTATGGTATGGCATGGCATGGCATGGTATGGTATGGCATGGTATGGTATGGTATGGTATGGTATGGTATGGTATGGTATGGTATGGGATGGGATGGTATGGCATGGCATGGCATGGTATGGTATGGTATGGTATAGCATGGTATGGTATGGTATGGTATAGCATGGTATGGTATGGTATACTTTTTATTTATTTATTTTTATTTAATTAACCTTTATTTAACCAGGCAAATCCCAGTGAGATCACATTTCTCTTTTGAAAGGGAGGCCTGAGCCTAAAGTCTAAAAAACAAAATGTCATAAATAGAAATGTCTTTAAAATAAAATATTATGACTTTAAAGAGGTCTGCTTGTTGGCTTCATTGAGCAGCATGCGGCGAGTGGAGAATGTGAACATGCAGAGTGAGTTTCGCGGAGAAACATTTACAATACAAACAGCTGTGGGAACCGGTAATTCATTTTATTGTGCGTGGCTGCCCACACGCACCATAGTAAGCATACCCAAATCAAGTTAAACTGGTTTTCTTTTCCTAGAATAAAACAGGCTGAGCTCTGTATTACAGTAGATCATGAACTGAAAAGGAAGTTGACTACAGTCATGTTAGGAAAACAGAAACTATGCCGTTTGTTAAAACTGCTAACGTTTTTTTTCTTTCTTCTTGGGTGAACTAATATTCACTTCTTAAATTATTTTTGTGGCTTTTTTGTAAGATAAGTAAAATAGTAAATTGTGAACTTGTACATTTTATAAAATTAAGGAAAGGTAAGACGTTGTGTTCACCTTAAGTTTTTTCTTAATCATATATGTTTATTTAATGAAGAGGTTTCTTGTAATTTTTCATTGATTTCAGGCAAATAAAGGCACTGAGTTAAAACACTTTAAATATCTTTGATAATTAATTTCTTAACAGTTAGAAAAACTTGTAATAATCTTAGCTGTAAGACTTATTAACACAAAGTTGTGGATATTAACATAATTTTGTGGAAATCTAGTTTATTCAGCCAAAACCAAAGCTCTAAAAAATGTTTTCAAAAAGCGTTCAGTATAAAAACAACTGGACTTTATTTGTAACAGATGTTTCGCTCCTCATCCGAGGAGCTTTCTCAATTCAAAGAGCAGTAAGTGAGAGATTCAGGTTATAAGGCTGACTGAGATAAGACACGCACACATAGATGGGCAATTCACTCCTAAACACTAAAAAATGTTATTTGTTCACATTATATTTGTAAAAATTGCAAAAATATACAAAAGTTTTTGGATTCACGACAATCAAAACAATCTGCTCTCATTCTCACACCACATTTTCATTATTCTTTTAAATTTATTTTTCATATGAACTCAATATTTTAAGGATTTTTTTGACTGCCTCAGCTTAGAGGTGCAGTACATTCTGAAAGTAATTCCAGAAAATAACAGAAATACACAATCATGGACAGATAAACACATTCCACAAGTCATTTTAGGGCAAGTTATAAATTTATTTAATGCATATTGAACATAAGGAGGTAGATGGTTTAAATTCACCATTGCATGAGGAAAATATTCAATTGTGCAAAAAATAAAAAAATAAAAAATATATGAAAAAAGCCCCCATCCTTGTACTGCTTATACTGGACTGGAGAAGCCAAAGATCGACCTTAATACAAAGAATCAGTTTGCAATGATGACAAAAAATTGTATACTTTATTTTAGAGTTAACTGAGAGTCCACAACAGGCTGATTGTAGATGTGGGTACATGTAAAAGCAGTTTGATGGAGATCATCATAATAATAATAATTATCAATAATTAAATAAAAATGGTGCTGGAAATATTAATTTAAAAAAAAGGAAGACATTCAATAAATATGTAAAATGGCATTTTTGCCATTTATAAACTGCAGCAATGGCACACTCCATCCGCTAGGTGGCAGTGTGGTTCCTGTGATAGTTTTATGCGCTGTTAAAAAAAAAAAAAAAAAAAAAAGAAAGAACGAATCTCATTCCGGTGTCAGCGAAGAAGAATAACACACTTTGACCCAACTCACAAACGGATGGTTTACGAAAGAATAAATTTAAAAGAATAGGTTTGTTTCATTTAACGTCCTCGGTTCAAGACTTGTCTGTAGAAATGCGCCTGTCAGAAACGTGTCTGTCAGTTTTCTGACCTACAAGTCGTGTCTCGCGCCAGTCAGCACGTTAATCTTCAGCGTCATCATGCGTCTTCAGTTGACATCTTTCAGGCCGTGTTTTCTGCACAGTTCAGCGCCTCGGACTAGATTTCAGTGTCTCTCCGCGATCAGAAACAGGCGAGCCGAGCCCCGGTTGAACGCCGCCGGTGAACGATGCTGCTCCACGGCTCCAGGTGAGGTGAGGGTCCGGTTTGCTCCCAGTCCCACAGGTAAGTCTCCAACAATCTGTAACATTAAGTTACTTCATGTTGTTGCTGGAGCTTCTTGTTGTTGCATCACGACCATGTTGTGTCGCCATGTCATAAATAACACTGCGACCACAACAACAGCCCTGCATGAAGGAGCCTCACTAGGTTTTATCGTCATTTCATGCAAATACATATTGAAACGAAACTGTTCCTCCAGGATCACGGTGCAACACAGAACATAAAGTGCAAAAACAATATAACACAGTGCAGATACACAACAGTACAATACAAACAGACCTAGGCTATAATAAATGCAAAAAAAAAATACATCTAACCTAATCTAAACAAGTAATTAAGAGACAAGATTAGAGACACATGAAAAAGGGTTTGTGATGATCCTTCATAGTGATAAAGTCTCCAGTTGTTCCTGTTCTATTTTTCTTTTTGCTTCCAATGCGACTTTCTTGTAGTTTTAAAGTGATCTTGATTAATGGTTCTTCGTGCTGTCTGAAGATATCTCAGATAATTAGTTTTATTTGGTCTTTGGTTGCTCGTTCTCATTCTCTAACCAGTGCCTGGTCATTTTTAGATGAGTTGTTGGTTTATTTACTTTTCGTTAAGTCCTGTAACTCTTGACAGTCAGTTTTGTCTACATATAATGGGCCACTTATATAGTCAAGTCCACTTTATTTATAGAGCACCTTTAAAACATAACCTGTTATCAAAGTGCTTAATAACAACAATTAATGGGAATAAAATTAAAGAGAAAAAATACAATACACTAATAATAATAACTGAAGAATTAACAAAAAGCATTTTAAACATAGGATCACAGAACAAAAAACACTAAATCAATTTACACTGTGTGAAATGTCTGAGAGAACAGATGTGTTTTTAGCAGGGATTTGAAGTGAGGAAGGGAGGTGGCCTGCCTGATTTTGGGGGGCAGGTTGTTCCAGAGTTTGGGGCCCATGACTGAAAAAGCCCGATCTCCTCTGAGCTTCAGTCTTGTTTTTGGAACAGCCAAAAGCAGCTGATCAGATAATGTCAGGGCCCGAGAGGGAACGTAAGGTTCCAGTAGCTCAGAGAGGTAAAGGGGTGTGAGGCCATTTAAGTATTTGAAGGTCAACAGAAGAATTTTAAAAACTATCCTCATACGAACAGGGAGCCAGTGAAGGGAGGACAGAACTGGTGTAATATGTTCAGACCTACGAGTTCCGGTTAAAAGCCGAGCAGCAGCATTCTGGACGAGCTGAAGACGTGAGATGGAGGCCTGGCTGACCCCGGCATAGAGTGCATTGAAATAGTCCAATCGAGTCGTGACAAAGGCGTGGACTAGTTTCTCAAGGTCGGGTCTGGACAACACTGACTTGAGCTTAGCTACCTGTCTGAGTTGGAAGAAGCTTTTCTGCAGAACAGAGTTGATTTGTTTGTCAAACTTGAAGTCAGAGTCTAAAACCATCCCGAGATTTTTACCAGACTGCTTATAGAGTTAACCTTTCCAATTATTATGCATACACATACACTTAGTGCTTTCCAATATATATTTTATAGGGGTGCACCGATAAATCGGCCCCGATTTCCTTAATTTTGGGAAATTGGCCGATACTTACACGAGAAACCGATTTTACAGATTTTTTTTTGTTTTAACAACAATTGTCTGAACTTCATTTATATTTCAGAGCACTACCTCATGGCCAGTTAAAACCAGCTTGTATTGTTTCTAGGATATTGTTCAAGGGTATGTTTTACAATAAAATAAAATTGAAAAATTGAAGGTGCGTTGTGACTTTGTAACACCTGACCGTGTCGCTTCT
The DNA here is from genome assembly GCF_014905685.2 of Nematolebias whitei. Lineage (NCBI taxonomy): Eukaryota > Metazoa > Chordata > Actinopteri > Cyprinodontiformes > Rivulidae > Nematolebias > Nematolebias whitei. The sequence continues at coordinate 23,381,757 of NC_056513.1, forward strand.
AAAACAAAACCGGTATCGACCAAAATCGGAATCGGCAGGTCAGACTTTTTAGAAATCGTGATCGGCGATCGGCCAGAAAACTGCAATTGGTGCACCCCTAACATTTGGCACTCCATATACAGCACTGTTTGTTATCTCACACACACGGAGTAATCCAAAAAGTAAAACACAAAAAGCAACTGGATTTCTGTAGTTGAAGAAGTTTTGTTTCATATAGGGAGCGTTCCTATTTAAAATCTGGAGGGTATGGAGTTCAAAGCTTGAAACTGCATGCTGTGTTTTGTTTATGTAAATAAAATTCACATAATTGTCACTCCCCTCCATCCTGAGGGTTGTTGGGATGTTCTGGTCACATGCATGAAGGTAGAAGGAAAATGACCGGGTATCACTTTTTTTTTTCTTTTTTAGTTTGTGGTCAATAAGTGTTTTTCATTTAACAAAATGTAACAATAATAGGTTAACTTATATATTCAAAGTCAAAGTCACTTTATTGTCAAAAACTGCAACATGTACAGGACATACACAGGATTGAAATTACATTTCTCTCAGACCCCGGTGCAACAATAGCCATTTAACATTAAAACATTTTATATAAACTATATTAACTATATTCATATAGTTATTGTTGTTAACTATATTCATATAGTTAACAACACTTTGATTTGGGCGGTTGTGGCTGAGTGGTTAGAGCAGTCGTCCTCCAATGCAAGAGTTGGGTGTTCGATTCCACCAGCAGTCCCATGCCGAAGTGTCCCTGAGCAAGACACTGAACCCCTCATTGCCTCTGATGTGTGTCCCATCGGTGTATGAATGTGGTAAAGCACAGAGTATTATTTGTATAGATATAGTAGAGTTATGAATGGGTAACCGAAGGCACAGATTGCAGTGTAAACAGATTTGAGTATGTTGATCAGATAGAAAGGTGATATATAAGTACAGTCCATTTATCATTTAGAAGAACTTGAACACGTAAAAATTATTCATGGAGGGGTATTCTCACTTAAGAAAATCTACTACAACTAACTTCTACTTGTATCTGCTGCATTAGTGGTGTAGTCTACATTTTCGTACTGGGTATACTGTGCTTAGAAACCAAAGTACACTGGTTAGTACAATGTAGTCATCACTTTATTTTGATTTTTAAGCATATTGAACAAATTTCTCTGGCGCTTATATTTGAATAAATGAGCAACAAACTTTGTACAACAGTTGGCTTTGTATTAAAAACATGTTATAGGATTTATAAAACAGTATCAAAGCAAAACATGTTCAAGTATTAAGTCGTAAGTACAGAATTATACTATAATTTGCTGGATAAGTGAATGTAATAAACAAGCGCTGCATACTGATAGATTGTTATGGAAGTGTTTGCGGTTTAACGTATCAATGATACGTGTCTAATGATATGTCATCTATCATTGGGCACTTTTAAGTGGATATGCTGAAATTCTTGTTTTTAAATTGATATTTTTTGATCAAGGCAAACCCTAGACTGATTTTAAGAAACATTCTTTAAAATGGCGAAATAATTTATTAGTGGGTTAAAGGAGTTTAACAACGTCAGTAAATATTATTTTACAGTGTGTCCAGAACAAATCTGCTCAAGACTGACAATAAAACAAATCAAACTGAAGAAAGTGAAATACCAACAGGAAGAGTATTTGAAAGATTTTTTTTAAATCTGAAAACTCTTGTTCCATTTTCCTGCTATATCAGGGTTCTTGAAAAAAAAGTCTGTTTCTGCAGGTTTTCTACACCTTGGAGGTCTTCGAATGGCTCTCTATAATTATATCTTTGCAAAGAAGTATGGAGGTGTTTTCATCCTGCGACTGGAGGACACCGATCAGAGCCGACTGGTCCCAGGAGCAGCAGAGTCCATAGAGGACATGCTGGAATGGGCTGGTAAGACTGGGTGGGCTGCAGTGATGCACAACGTCGCACAAACTAATTAGAAGACTTCTCGTGGTCTTGTTCTGTATGACTTGAGCTGGTCTCTCCTGCAGGTTTACCACCAGATGAAAGTCCTCGTCGAGGGGGTCCTCTGGGTCCGTACCTGCAGTCTCAGAGATTAGACCTCTACAGGCAAACAGCCCAGCAGCTTGTTGAGAGCGGTCACGCTTACTACTGTTTCTGCAGTCCTCAGAGACTGGACCTACTCAAAAAAGAGGCTCAAAGAGCTGGACAGACTCCAAAGTAACAAGAAACATAAAATCTGACACCGTCACCTCGACTTCTTGTCTAGAACAGAAACAACTGTGTGAGTTTTCTGTCTGACGAGGTGCTGATTATTTTCTGGTCTCCACAGGTATGACAACAGGTGTGGTCACCTGCGACCGGACCAGGTCCAGGAGAAGCTGGCTCAGGGAGCGTCGCATGTGATCAGGTTTCGTCTGGAAGCTGGCGTTGAGCCATTTCAGGATCTGGTCTTTGGATGGAACCGCCATGACGTGGCGCAGGTCAGGTTTGTCGTGATTTGATTCATTATGTCCAAGTCGAGGTTAGAAATCTGATGTAAAACTGATTCGGCTGTAGTTTAATTTATCCATCTTTCATTAATTTACTTCCAACTTTCCCATTCTAGTGACAATCCCTCCCCTCCCATCTTCTTGTTTCAGGTGGAGGGCGACCCGGTGGTGATGAAAGCGGATGGTTTTCCCACCTACCACCTTGCTAACATCGTAGATGATCATTACATGAAGATCAGCCACGTGCTGCGGGGGTGCGAGTGGCTCGTCTCTACATCCAAACACCTCCTCATGTACCGTGCCCTCGGATGGCAGCCGCCCACCTTCGGACATTTTCCGCTTCTGATGAATAAGGACGGCAGTAAACTTTCCAAGAGACAGGGGGACATTTTCATTCAGAACTTCCAGAGGGACGGGGTGCTGCCAGAGGCTCTGCTGGACATCACAACCAACTGTGGGTCTGGATTCAGCAGTGAGTGAAGAACTAAAAGCTAGAGCACTGGGGCTTTGAGCAACGCGATGATGTTTACTTTATAAACTGGATGCAAAATAAACTAATTATAACCTTTTGTTTGTTTTGTAGCCAACCGAATGGGAAGGAGGATCGATGAACTGATTTCTGAGTTTAATCCTTCAAATATCACAACTCACTCTGCTTTGTTAGAGCTGGAGAAACTCGGAGAGTTCAACAGGTTAGTTAGTCAAAACTTGACCTGATATTAGTTTGTCTCAAATGTTTTCTGACAACTTACAAAATCACTTATTGTCTGTTTATTTGTTGTTTATTCTTGCTGCAAGTCTCCAAATCTTACTCAGATTCAGACTTTATTTGTCCCCAAACGACATTTCAGTTTAGCAGTTTCCTGATTCCCACTCTTGCACACAGATACTGCAGGGGCAGGGCAGCCGACTCGCAACCCGAAGGTCCTGGGTTCGATCCCCGGTTATTGCACATCTCGTGGTGTCTCTGAGCAAGACACCTAATCCCCAGTTGCTCCCCCGGCGCTTTCCATAGCTGCCCACTGCTCCACCTGGTGGTGGATGGGTTAAATGCAGAGAGCCAATTTTGCCTTTTTATGGGAACATACAATGATGACAATGCATAACACATTACATTACACCAGTACATATTCTCATATACCTAAAAACAATATCAACAAACAAAAAGCTTAAGACCATTAAAAGTATTAAAATATATACAACTAATCAGCATAACTTGATGTTTATTCACTCAACATAGTAATGCCTTTTTACACACCAGCTCTGCAGAACACACAGCTCAGTTCCGCTCCGGTTCAGTTCCGGTTCAGCAGACCTAACCAGCCTAGGTCCCGTTCTGGTCTGGTTCTGATCGGCCCTCTTCATCCACTGAGCGCCCAAGTCACTATGAATACTGTAACGACCAAACTTTTTTCGATCGTTTCAGAACATTCCCTCCAACAGAAAGCAACTTTGCCTTCTGGGTAATGTAGTCCTTTAGACTAGCGATACAGTGTAGGCTTATTGAGAGAAAACTACAAAATGGTGGAGCTGGGTTTTTTTGTCATGTACAATCTTACAGTACAGTACAGCAGTCCCTCGTTTGTCGCGGGGGATCCGTACCCTGAAGTCCCGCGATAAGTGGAAAAACCGCGGCGAAGTAGGAATAGCAGTACAGTGTTTCCCCTAGTTAACTTGCCATGGTGGGGTTCTCATTTTATCCATAATTTTTGTTGACGGGGGGGGGGACGGAGAAATGTCTGAGCACAGCTTGTACCAACAGTTTTTGAGCGAGGGCGGGGAGGGGGGCGTTCAGCATGAGGGAAGAGGCGCCTTTAGCTTTTTAGCTAGAGCGCCTGTATTGCGGGCCGCTAGCTTAGAGCTATGTCAGTGCCGGGTGGAGGGGGTGGTGGTCAGTTTGGTAGGTGGGGTGCTCGGTTGTGTTGACGGGGTGGGGCACCCTGCTTGTATAATGGTAGGGGAAACACTGCATATACTGTGATCAAGCAAGGAAATTAAGAACTCCTGTGAACTCTTCGAGACATTTTAGAGACTCCTCTGTGAATGCGGTCTTCCAGCTTTCCCAAACACACACAGCCCATTCTCCTTTAGAGACTTTGTTTGTTACTTGGGAAGGTTTTTGTTCATGAAACATTAAGCAGGATGTGAACAGAATATCTGAACCATCTCCCTGATTTTATTTCTCTGCAGGATGATACGTACACAGAAAGTTACATTAGCACTATCGGTGTGGACTTCAAAATACGAACCATAGAACTAGATGGGAAGACCATTAAACTTCAAATTGTAAGTAAAAGAAATGTTTTGTTTTGTAATTAATTTTGTCCAGTCTTTGTATCACTGTTCGAGTTAACTAAAAGCAGAGGTCTGACATTATTCTAAGCACTTTGAGATTGTCAAATCTCATATGAAGGCTCAAACCAACAGTAGATTACAGAATTAAATATCTTACAAGTGTAAGAGTTCAGTAGGGTTAATTTGAGTTAAATATTGTCTGTGTGAGAGGACTCGCTGTGTAATAATAATAATACTTTATTTGTATAGCACCTTTCAAACAAATGTT
>NC_056513.1:23387184-23398050 GCF_014905685.2 Nematolebias whitei
ATGGATGGATGGATGGATGGATGGATGGATGGATGGATGGACAGAGTATTTCCAACTCCCCCACTTGGCTCCGCCGTGAAGTAGGAATACTAGTACAAGTAGTAGTTTATTTTAGTATATATATATAAATGAAATTAAAAAATATACATAAAGGCTAAACCTGACACTCTTGCAATATTCTAAATGTTTCTAAATGCTCTAAAAGAGCACAGCATGTCATGATTTCAGCTCCCTGCCTGCTCTCGGCCACGCCAACTTCTCCGCTTCAGAACAGAGATAGACAGAGGAGGGAGGAGGAGCTGCAGGAGGAAGTTTATCCTGCAGTATGGGCTACACAAAGGTGCAGCAGGTGCTAAATTATTTTAAATAAAAATTCTGTGCCAATCGTGCAGCTCATCCATCAATCAGCCAATTGTGTGTCATGTCCAATCTTAATTTGAAAAACCACGATAGAGCGAGTCCGCGAAAAACGAGCCGCGAAGTAGCGAGGGGCTACTATATTGCACAATAACCATCAGCATCATTATTCATCAACTTTATGGTAAAGCTGCAGGAATAATTCAGAGCTGCCATCAAGGTTCAGAAAGGTTCATGGTGACTATTGTCATTTGCTTCATGTGGTACATGAGGTGGAACAGAATATGTGCCTGAAGGCAAAAGGATTAAAGGCGTGAGACGGTCTGTCTTCCTGCGTGGTGTTATAAAGTAACAGTCTGAACGAATCAGCATAAATTCAGAAGACAGGATGTGGTTCTGGTGGGACGTTATTTCCCTACTTTTGTAAAGCACCTCCTCCTCCCACAAGTACTGCAACAATGCTCTGAAGGCTGCTGTACCAACAGAACACCGAACAAACAAATAAAAGAAAAAGTTAAAATACTTTAAATAAACGACTGCTAAAAATTACATACAATTTCCTTATGGATATTAAAATAATTTAGTTTTCTCAGTAAAATGATATTCTGCTGACCTCGCTTGACTACAGTCAGTGTTCCCGTCAAATTTTAGTTTGGAATCTAGGAGTCTACAATTTCCTCATCTTTTCCATGACTAGAGCTGAGTTTGGTCATTCTCCCCTTTTTTCTAAAATCCACCACAAGCTCCTTTGTTTAGAGACGTTAAGATCAAGATAATCACACCTGTCCACAAAAGCAGGCAGGGCAGCACCGTAGTCTGAACCTTGAAGAAGGGTCAAGAGTGCCGCGTCATCAGAAAACTTGACCAGGTAGATCTTCTGTCAACAAAAATATTTCATCGCCATATTTTATTACCACGAATAAGTGTTGGGAGGATAAAACAAAAATAACATCTAGAAAGCCACTTTTAGAAAGTCGATTAGATCTTTGTTTTTATTTTAGAAGGTCGTTTTTGGATTGTAACTGATCTTTTTGTAAATTTGTCAGAATCCACCTACAGCAGCAAATTGAAGATGAGCAGAGGTGTCGATCACTGATAAAAGATCTGCAGGAACAAATTCAACAGGTTTACTCTGCAGAGATCCAAGAACAAGATGTTCTGCATGAGGATTATATCAAACGGGTGCTTCATCTCCGAAAGGTCACCTACTTAAACATCTGTCTGTCTGTCTGTCTGCCTGTCTGCCTGTCTGTCTGTCTATCATCTATCTATCTATCTTTGTCTGTCGCTCTATCTATCTATCTATCTATCTATCTATCTATCTATCTATCTATCTATCTATCTATCTATCTATCTATCTATATATATATATATATATATCTATCTATATATCTATCATCTATCTATCTATCTTTGTCGCTCTATCTATCTATCTATCTATCTATCTATCTATCTATCTATCTATCTATCTATCTATCTATCTATCTATCGATCTATCGATCTATTTATCTTTGTCTGTCGCTCTATCTATCGCTCTATCTCTCTCTTTATCTCTATCTGTTTTTATCTATCTCTATTGCTCTATCTCTTTCTTTATCTCTATCTGTCTCTATCGATCTATCGATCTATCTTTGTCTGTCGCTCTATCTATCGCTCTATCTCTCTCTTTATCTCTATCTGTTTCTATCTATCTATATCGCTCTATCTCTATCGCTCTATCTATCGGTCTATCTCTATTGCTCTATTTCTCTCTATTTAGCTCTTATCTACTGCTCTATCTCTATCTATCGATCGTTCTATCTATCTCTATACCTCTCTCTATCGCTCTATCCATATAGCGCTCTATCTCTATATCTCTTATCGTTCTACCTATCTCTATCTCTTTTTCTATTTCTCTCTCTATATATCTTTCTCTATCTATATATCTCTATCTATATATTTGTCTATCTCTCTCTATCTATCTCTCTATCTCTTATCTCTATCTATCCATCTCTCTATCATCTCTCTTATCTCTATCTATCCATCGCTCTATCATCTCTCTATCTCTCTCTATGTATCTGACTCTGATGTTTTTATACTGATATGCATGCTTGCATCATTTGCACTAAAATAAGCTCTACATATTTTATACACTTCTTTGAATTTATATTTTTGTCTTGTGGGATAGAGAGAAAGTATCTTTGTTTATCCATCAAACAAAGGAATCTCTCTCTATCTTTAAAATTATTTTTTTTAGCAGAGTCATCGGTAGTTTTAATTTATCTGCACTGAATGCATTTGTGTTTTTCTTGCCCTTAAGCAGATCAGAGTTCATTGATCATTTAAATTGTTCTTGGATGTGGAGGTTATAAAACTGGACTCAGATTTTGTTCTGGATTATGAGTTGTTAACATCTTATACTCGTACATGTTCTAGATTTGCCTTCAGATAAGTTTAAGGACAAAGTATATTATTTCCTATGACAATGCAGCCCTGCAGAAAGGTGACCTTGTATGATAAATGCGACGCTACATCCTTTTGTGTGTTTGTGCCTCCTGGGAAACTGATGTTGCTTTTATTCCCACGTCTCAATACTTCTCTCTTGTGTCTGCAGTGATAGTGAAACCACTGTCTTCTCTCTTCAATAGGGTCACATTTCCTCCCTGAAGGAGCTTGTGAGTCCTACTTACTCCTATCTGTGGATGCGTCCTTCCTTCTCCAGCCAGCAGGTGGCAGCAGTCACCGAAGAGGCGCAACTAATTGCTTCATTAATGCTGAAGTTTGTAGAATTAAATCTCTATCAGCTCAGTTTTGTTCACCTTGCAGCTGCAGTGGTTCATCATGATCATTATCTGTGTATTTAGGTTAACAGAAGAGCAAAGTGACAGACTTTCAGTGGAACAAGTCAATAAGGACCTGAAGAATTTGGCTAAACGGGCCAAAGCCACGAAGTACAGTGATGTGATGAAGCTGCTACGCCTGGCTCTTAGTGGCCTACAGGTACTGATCCGTGTCGTGTTGTGAGACTGGAGCTCTTTGTGTTTGGCAGAGTTAAAGGATTGAACCTAATAATTAATTTTACCCAACATCCTGGTGAGCAGCTCTGTTTGCCTCATGAATCATTCGCCCCATGTTCGTGTGTGTTAGTCATTTGACTCTAGTTTGCTGAAGAGTGAAGGCCAACAAACGCTAACCTTAGCTGATTTTGTGTTTATTTCACAAAGCTGTAGACTTTTTGTCAAAGTAATCTTTATTGTTTTATTTATGGGTAAGTTTATTCAAATAAAATCAAAGTCTTACCTTTTAAAAAAGACTTGTTTACACGTTACACTTTAAACTGTGTAAACAATTATCAATACACTGATTTAAAAAGCATTAAGAGCACAACTATTTTTAAAAAGTTTGAGACGTTTGCATAAGTTGGAGCTTACGATAAAAGATTTTCTAAAATCTTGTAAGATTTTGAGTTTTGGTTACTGAAGACAATCCCTGGAATAATAAAAACAGAAGCTTATATGCTGAACAGCTGCTGTGAACTGGATGGCATGTTTTATGTAAACTCAGACCGTTTCCATATACTGTATTTTTCGGCCTATAAGTCGCAGTTTTTTGCATAATTTGCATGTCCTGCGACTTATAGGCCGAAGAGACGTATTTATGGATTTTTTCACATATTTATAAACCAATTTTTGGCTGAGATATGACCGTTTTCATTCATTCTGACTGAAAAAAATTGAGCAGTACCACTTTCAGAGTAGTAGTAGTAGTAAGGCATGCCGTTGTGTCATGTAATAGGTAAACATGGCTATAATGACAAATTCAAAAAAGTTCAAGACAAAAACAACTGGACTTTTTTTTAATTATACTTTATACTTTATTGTTTTTGTCTTGAACTTTTTTTGAATTTACCATGTCCTAGATGACTGAGAATCTTCACCAGCTATAAATGACACAATCGGCTTGCCATATAACCCCCACCTTCGTTCTGCTCGCTGCTTGGAACCGTCAAACCAGCCGCACCGCCCCGGTGAAATGCAGCTAATTTGACCATTAAAGTGCATTTATTAAGCAAATGTTAGACTGAGACACACCTTTTACTATAATTTCGAGAAACGAATAATTGTTTTTAAGTGTTAATATTGTTAAATTCTTGTTAAAGTCCTCCTGTGCTCCCGCAGCCGCCATTTGGCAGCCCATCCATTTTTGGCACAACACCGGCCCACATTTCTGGGTTGTCACTGGTAACACGCAGCGGTGACACATAATAGATGTTTTCGGCAAAGCAACATTTTAATTGATTTTTCCACTTTTTTAGACATATTTGGACTGATGCGACTTATAGGGCGGTGCGACGTGTACGGCGGAAAATACCGTAAATCACAAGACCGCAGTCATTAGCATTGTCACAATGAAAGAACTTTCACTACAATCATAAAATACAACCCCAATTCCAACAAAATTAGGACTTTGTGTAAGATGCAAAACAAATCTATATAAAAAAAATTGTTTTCAGCACCAGGGTTGTATAAATTTTAACCTATTCCCTTTTTTTTTTTACTGTTTATTGACAGTTTTCAGAGATTTGCTTTTGGTTTTAGTTTCCATTTCACATTCTGTTCATGTCATTTTCACATCACATGTGATATCTTCAAAAAGTCCTGCAAGACCGTTCTTAGATTATCACATTTTCAGATATCCAAAACTACACAACTATTTGGTGATGATGACAACATATTAGACAAATTCTGGTCTTTTATTTCTGTAACTATTTATTCCATGTGGGGGATTTTTCAGGCTTTGCCATCAGCAGTTTTTGTGCGTTTTGGCTTCAGTAATTAGAAAATATATTTAGCTCCATGTGCCTGCCTTACACTTCCATCCACCTCATGACTGAACTCATCTATATTGTGTTTTATAAGTAACTGGTGACTGTGGCTTTATGACTCAGTAACCCTGAACATGAAGGTTTACTGAAGGAGGAAGTAGCTTCTGATTGTGTCTCGTAGACGCAGCCAGTCTGGTTTTGTGGTGAAACTTACCGACCTCTGATCTTTTGTTCCTGTCTGTCTCACAGCAAGGCCCCAGTGTTGCTGAGATGATGGTCTCTTTGGGTCCTACGGAAATCAGACATCGACTACAGAAGCTTCTTCAGCTCTGACACTTTTTGAAGATGTCCGTCAGATCAGTTTATATAAACTCACTGACTGAAGCCAGAACTCAGCAGCTGTTGGACTTACACGCATTACTTCATAAATAGATATTCTGCTTTAATAGTCTCATCTAAAATTAACTATGAGTTTGAAAAATATATATACAGTAATATCAAAACTTTTGTTATATAAATAAGTTGAAAGCAAAAATCGTGTTTGTTTTTTGTTCAGTCAAGTTTTAAAGAAGCACAAACTGTGATGAATGAGAAGTACCTGGGTATTTTTATGCAAATGTTTTTTTTTTACTGGGTAATTTCAGTTAAAAAATAAAGCTTTGTAAAAGGTAATAAAAACTACAGAATTACATACATGTCTTAGGTATGTGTACATTTTTTTTCATAACACACTTCAGACATGCTTTGGTGGGAAATTTACTCCTTTTGGAGTCATACTTGATTATTCAATTTTTAAATTTTCTTTTTGCACAATACGTTTTTTGTAAAATTACTTTATAGTATTGTTATTACCATTATGAATAGGCTAAACTTCAATCAACACATTACCTAATGCACTTTGCCATTATTTATTTAACTAAAAGCTATAAATAAAAGCAAAGTCATGAGTTTTATATCTTGCAGAAAGACTTCTAGCAGCTGTAACTCTAGTTTAGGTTTGTCCTCTGACTTCCTTCATTCTCATTTACTTGTAGAGTAATTTTCTCCACTTTTTTATTTTATCACTCCTGGTTATTGGGCTTTGTGTGCATTAATTAGCATATACTGTAGCCTTCTTAATATATTTGAACACTTATTGGGTTCAAATTGGGACTTTTATTTTTGTCCTGTTAGCTCAGTTTTGAAGCAGAAGTTGGCTTTAAATAAGAGTTGAGCTGATTTCTTGTCTCCTTTGTGATTTGTTAAACACTTGAATGTTCCAAACTCCCAAGATATTTCTATTTAGAGTTTGATTAGCAGCATCCAGCTGCTTTTTATCCCCCTCAAATCTTTTGTAGCTGTAAAATTGTGCTTAGCTTTTTATGCCCGTCTCAAACCTTTTGGTTTTCTTAATGATGGTCTACAAATTTGTTGACTGTTGCTCTGCTATGGTTACAATGACCCAATTTAACACTTGTTTTATTTATTTTTAAATATTATAATACAAACCGGATTCCAGGGACTGGGCACAGGCAGGAGTGTGGCATTGGGTTGCTCTTCTCTTTCCTTCTTGAAAACAAATAATTGATCTCCCACTTCCTCATCAAAGTCCTCACTGTCTCACATTCTGGTTTTCTTGTTCATCTCTGCCTCTTCTGTCTGAGAAGATTCTGACTCGGCGGCTCCATCACGCACCTCCATTAAGCTGCAGCTTCACATTCAAAAATTGCCTGATTGTTTTGACTTAACACTAAAACTAGCTAAACACACTACACCCTAACTAAAATCCAAGCATGCTCACAAATCTCTCAACTCTCATGACTCACTCCTGCTCTTGCTGTGTATTGCTGCAGAACATCCTTCAACTTTGTCTTTTTCTTCTTCCTGCTTGAAAAATAACTTTTGGGCTCCGTCAGAAAGGAGGTGGGGGGTTGGACGTGGATGGGGGTGTTTTCTCCAAGAGACTGTACGTCTTTTCAGCTGCCTCCTTGTGCTATATAAATTGGGCGGGTTTGCATGATGGATGCCTGGTGTGATGTCACAGGCTGTTTCCAAAGCTGCAACTGAAACAGCTTGAAATTGTCACAAATGTTTTTAAAACCAGTTGGTGTTACTTGAAAATGTTTGCCACAGAACTATTTAAATGTTAAGTCAATCATATTTTTCATAATGTGAAAAAATGGTGGGTGTTGGACTTAAAACATAAAACTGACCCTGCGAGCTGAATCTTTGTTCTTCGCTTCGCTTCAAAAACTGAACTTAGGTAAGACTTTTATGGTAGTTATCCAACTTTGAAGCTGAGAAAATGAAGCTTGAATATTTCAGAAATTATTTTGATGTGGAAAGAGCAACAGGACAAATTGAAATGGGTTTGAGAAAACTTGCTCTGATAATCTCACAGCAACAGCATCTGCTTAAATGTCTATACACTTATCTATTAATGTTTTATTTAGTTTTCTATTATAATTTAAAATGTTGCGTGTTGGGGTTTTTATTGAGGCTGTTTTAGCTAATTTGATTGTGATTAAATAAAATACAAAAATGTAAAGGGAAAGCAGCTTATAAGCAGCAAAGCTTGAAGAAATTAAAGCTGTTGAAGTATTTTTTAAATTTTATTTCATCAATAAGTTTAGATTGTTTTAATGTATTAAATGTCAAGGGAATTTAGGTAAAGGTTATGGATGTTTATCACTAATGTTAAATTAATGTGTGTGCGTTACTGCTCAGAGAGGAGCCTGCAGGTGCACGGTGGCTCACCTGATAAACTCTAAGGCCTTCTCTGAGTCTGTAAGCTGGAAAGTCGAGGTCGTTTTAACGTCGCCTCTGCCTGATTAAACGTGTATTAAAGCTTTTCCTGCCTCACTGTTCGAGGCAGATTCTCACTGATGAGGCTAAAAAGCGTGTAACTTTTGTAGATCTGTGAAAGCTCCCTTGCAAGTAAAGACCGGTTTAAAAATCTCGTGTCCTCAGAGTGGCTTATTTGACTAAGCAGATGATGAAAGTATAGTTATTTTATTCAAAAGTATTTATGTCTTGGAAAAAAAGTCATTTATATTTTTATATGAATAATTTGGCACATTACATCTAAAAACAAATGTCAGTATGTTTTTTGATAAACACTTCTAATTACCCTTTGGCTTGGGCCTAGTTTTAAATTTTGGCTCTGCATGTAAATAAGTTTGACAGCTTTGCTCTAAAGATATTTAGGTATTTTGTGATTATTAGGGCTTCATGCATCACAGAAAGTAGATGATGCAGAGTTAACACGGTTTCCTTCAGTGCAGGGATGGGGGAGGGGGTGTTGTGTGTAACTTGGTTATAAAGTCGGAAGTGTCACTGGCTGGGCGTGAGTGTCACATGTCACCATAACAAACTTCAGCGTTACACCTCCGCTTCTCCTCCGGGCACAACTCCTCTCGGGACCAGCGAGAAACGGACGGCTATGGCGAGCGGTGACAGCCAGGACACTTTTGAGTCGTGGCTCAGTGAGTCAACACGCACTGCAGAAAAGCTAACTAGTCTTTTTATTAGTGTAAAGGAGTTTAAAGTTGAAAGGATGAGACGCGGCGCTAGCTTGCCCCTCACCTCCTCCACCAACTGCCGCTGAAAACATACATTTAATTAACCTTCAACTCGGAGCAGCTTTTACACTTTAATATTCTCGCTGCTGAGTTTGTGCAAAGAACAATGCTTGGCTCATAAATATTTTCTTAACTTGGAAAACTTTTTGTTTTAAGTAGAACGTAAAACTATCGAGAACAGGAAGTTGTTGATCGTCTCGTGCGCGTTCCTGAAGCGCTCGAGCGGGTTTCTGTGGCAGAATTTGAAAACATTAATTTTAACTTGAGAGACATTTTAATAAAAGCCTTTTCAGGACTTGTTGGTAAACAACTTTCAGAGTAAACAGAAGGTGTAGTTGTCAGCTTAAAACTGCCACTGCAATGCAAGCATTCGTAATTATTCACAAGTCATTTGAGATAATCCTTCTTAATTGTATGATTTTGCCTGAACAAGAGCATTTAAACATTTGTTGTCGTTTTACAAAGTAATAATTCATGTTTAATGCATATCTTTCTCTCAGTCATACTTTTAATAATAATAATAATAATAATGTCATCACAATGTCAGCACTGTATGTTTCCATACAATGGCGAAATTAGTCTCTGCATTTAACCCATCCACCACCAGGTGGTGCAGTGGGCAGCTATTGAAAGCGCCCGGGGGACATTTTGGGGGTTAGACGTGCTGAACAAGAAATTTGTTTAATACGATACATAAACCGTATGTTTTTGTGATTTGGTTGCACAGTGCCAAATGCCTGCTTATGCACGTATTTGTTTTATTTCTAATATTTTTTATCCATTTTTCTCAAATGTTTTAGGCCAAAATTCTAAAATGCCAAGAAAGGATTCATCTCGAGCATTAACATAAAACGACGCTGTCTAATTATTAACGAAATACGCTGCAAGAATTATCTCAGAGAAGTTCAGAACCTGCTGAAAAGAACGAGTCTCTAAAGTGGAGGTCAACCCATGAGGTTTTCTTTGACTGATTGTGTGAGTGCAGCTACAGCGTGCGCTCTCAGGACATTATTACCTGCAGTGTTCCCTCAGTGCAGACTGAACTTGGCAAAAGGGCCTTCTCCAACTTGGCTCCCGTTTCCTGGAATATCTTGAAAAACTATCTGAAGCTCTCAGCCTTCTCGAAATGGCTTCAAACATCTGTTAAGTTCATGGCAAAAACCAATGCTGACATGTTAGTATTTTATATCGTTTACAACCCAGCTGTTTTTGTTTCGATTTTTTTTTTTTTAGACGTCATCGTCTTGCATTTATTTTTCTCAATTTATATGCTTTCTTTTATGATTGTCTGTTGTTGCCTTTTTTGTCCACTGTTGTCGTCGTTTTTTGTTTAAATCATGTCTCTCTTGTAAACGAGTCCTCGAGGCTCAACGAGACTAACCTGTATAAAGGTTGAATGAAATAATGGTCAATATGTATTTTTCATTTAACAAATATAACAATAATTGCTAAACCTAAATAAATGTATATTTAACAACACAGAAAAGATTGTACTCTTAAAAATCATAAACAGAAGATCATTCTTGTTTTAAGCAACTAAATTATGGACTACAGTGAGCTGGTATTATTAGCAGCTGCTGCATCAACATTTTCCTCATTGGTAATTGATTAGGTATGGCTGATTAATGTTTATTATCATCATGTTGCTGTGTTCATTCGTGCTCATCTGCTCACACAGACTCATGTTCGTGCTGCTGTTCGGCATATTGTGTTTATGCTATTAGTGCTTATTGTATTTTTAGCTGCTGTTTTTCTTAGTGCATATCTTGGACCTTATTACTGTTTGTCTTTTACATTTTATTGTTGGATGTAACTGGGACCCTGTGTACATAATTTCTTTCCACCACATGTACCACATGTAATGCGAATGACAATAAAGAATCTCTGAATCTGTATTAAAACAAGTGGCTAATATCAGCTAATTAATCTCTCTCGCTTCTTAAAAATAGTAGTAATAGTTCTTTATTTTCTTTTTTTGAAACCTTAATTAAAGTGTTAACCAATAAAATTATTCAAAACCATTTTGAATCATTTTAGGCTCTGATAAAGTATCCACAGTGCTTAATCAATTCAGTTTATTTATATAGCGCCAAGTCACAACAGAAGTGTGTGTGTGTGTGTGTATATATATATATATATATATAT
>NC_056513.1:23398150-23403150 GCF_014905685.2 Nematolebias whitei
ATCTGAGGAGCAGACTGCTTTGAATTTAACACCATCGCAGAACTCTCACCAGACCTTAAAAATACATGTTGAATAATCAGCTATTTATAGTTTTTTTCCAAGTTATTTTTATTTCCTCAATAGTTGTCTTTTTCATAACTAATTTGTTTGTCTTATTGTACCAGACAGAGCCACAGATCCAAATAATGAGGAGGACAAATGGGACTGTATTCAGGGCTTCTACCAGCTTGTCAACCAGGAGACTGAGGGGTAAGCAGAGTGTACTTACCTTTGTTTGATTTGAAACAGTTCCCATACTTTGCAGCAATTTTCTCTCCTTTGTTTTTAGCCAGGATGTTTGCTTTATATTGTAACAAGAAGAATTGCTTCACAAGTTGAGACCACGGTTCCTATTGCAGCACGCTGAGATGGTGGAACACACAAACAGAGAGGAAGAACTCCGTTGCGCCTTTGCTGCTCTCACTATGAACGAGATGTAAAGTCAAAAGCAAATTCAAAGAATGCCCTGCCATTTAAGAATCTCCAAAAGATGTTTCCATCGCTCATTCATACCCTCTCACAATAAAATTTGTAGCAGTGGGACTGGGGGTCAGGATTTACAATCCAGGACAACTGAATGGTAAACGCTGTTCCTCAGTCTTCCTGTGCAGCATTTCGGGGATGTCTTCCACGGGGTGGTAGTGTGAAAACATGATAGAAAGGGCGAGAATAGTCTGATAATTCTGCAGGCCTTACCGTGGCAATGTAGTTTGTAGATGTCTATCAGAGGGGAAGGTGTTGACCACCCTCCTGAGAGCTGCCCTGTCTGCCTCTGAACAGTTTCCAAACCACGGAGTACGTTGAAACGCTTTCTACCCAGCAGTGATAAACGTCTTCATCATTTGAGCAGAGTTGTGCTTCTTCCCCCAGTGTGTTGAAGAACAGTCAAGTCCATTCCTGTTCGCTTTTAGCTCACACGGCAGTTCCTTGAAGATGGCATGTGAGCAGTGTTGCTACTTGGAATTTACTTGCACATTTTAATTGAATTAAATGTTTTCTGTTTTCAGGCCACAGGTGGCACTTCGTCTGCTTGCCCATAAAATCCAGTCTCCACAGGAGAAAGAAGCTCTGCAGGCTCTCACCGTCAGTAACCAGAATACTCGCACTTACAAATACTCTACACACACGATGCAGATACTTTTTAAATACCTCTTTTTGCTCTATGTCTTTATTGAATTTTTTTTTAACGTTTTGACATTCATTGGCATCTTATTCTTGTTTTATATCGGTGTGTGGGCAAATCTAATGAATGTTTTCATGCATGGGCCATGTTAAATGTCATGTTTTTCATTTACTACAATCCCTTCAAAGATGTTCATTAATTTCCTAAGAACAAACGTCTTTGTTTTAACTCTGACAGACTGATCTTGTGAGTAAGTCTGTAACTCAAATTTACCCCATGAATGAAGAAAATGAACCAGTTGGTTATTGACACAGTCTGAGGGTTTGAATCAGTTTTCTTCCATGAAATGTTAACTTTTCAAAGCTCATGAGACTCATGTCATGTGACATTTAAGGCTGGTTAACCTTAAAAACAAGTAGTGACAAAATCTGATTTTTTTTTTTCATGTTTCAGTTCCAAAGTGTGGCAACAATTATCTTTTTTTATTTTTGGTGCTTTCCAGGTTCTTGAGGCGTGCATGAACAACTGTGGAAAGAGGTTCCACAGTGAGGCCGCCAAGTTTCGCTTTCTGAATGAGCTGATTAAAGTCTTGACACCGAAGGTACTTTTACACACAGTAGACCCATTAAAAGTACCCTGGAGCAATAATGCATAAAAACAAGAGAAATTTTCTGAGAATTTATAGAAGTCCAAGTACCAGATTTAAAGTGCAGTAATAGCACATACATTTTTTTAAATAGTTTTTGTACCTTTAAATGTACAACAAACTTTAAGGGTCTGGACAAGTAAACTTGTATATTTGTCTTAAAAACAACCCTCTTATTGTTCCCTTTAGTTTAGTCAGATTTACCCTAAAATATTATGAGTTGGGATCAATATTGGATTTTTGGCCGATATCCGATATGCCATTGTTAAAACTTATTTGGCCTATAACCGATACCAATACCAATATTTTTCCCTAGACCTACTTACAGAGACTACATATCTTTCTCTGCTGTGGAATTAAAATACGACATTAGTCTGCATGGTCTTTGTCCGTCTGGCCTGCTACCACATGCAGATGACAAAAAGGGGGCTGAAAATGATGCAACACTTCAACATGGATTATGTTTAATCTCACATTTATTCATGACATTTACTCTCTCTAACACAACAACACTCGGACAGTGGAAATTTGTAAATTTTCACAAATCTAAACTCAACGGCGTGTGATGTCATAACGTTGTGCTGGTGCTGCAACTGGGCTGTCATACAAAAACATTCCCTTATTTTTTTATTTATATATATATATAACAGCGCCTTTTATATCGGTGAGTTATTTTGATGGAATGGCCGATGGCCGATATTTAACTTTATTGCTAATATCATCCGGTGCCATGCTGATTTATTGTGCATCCTAATTATGAGCATTCTAAATTCAAATTCAAAAACACTTTATTAATCCCAAAGGTAAATTATTTGTTGTTGTAGCTCCTTATCCTCATTTCATTAAGAGATGTTATAGATGCTGATGGCTGTAGACAGGAAGGATCTCTTGTAAAGGTCCATGCCACAGTGGATCCTAAGAAACTGGCTGCAGATGCCGTCCGATCCGTCCACCCAGACTCAAAATAACTGTTTTTCTGTAGTATAAATTCCTGCAGGGCAAAATACAAAGCCAAACTTTAATATTTTAACAAAGAGACAAAAGATTTATATTAGAGATCAATCATAGATTAAAAAAGTTAAAAGAAAAACACAATTCTGTCAGTTAAAATCCTGAATACACTTATTTTATTGACCAAGATGAGCAGATTTATTTCATTCATTGTTTGCGTGTACAGAATCAAAATAAATAGAAGCAAATACAATTACATAAAAAATATTCTGCTAAATGCGTTCAAGTGGTATATATTTTAAATGTCAACAGATGGACAAATGTCACACAATAACAAATTCTACAATTAAAATCCCTAAAAACAATCACATTTAGATTTATAAATTATCAAAAGAACTTTATTGATGGTGACGAAGTGAAAATAGAAATCTTGCAGAGTAGTTTATGGAGAAGTTGTTTATTAAATTATGATTGGACAAAAAAAAAAATCTAGTTTTATTATTGTATCTTTTCCATACTGATCATGTCAACCTAGTCTAAATTACCTTGAACTTATTAATTTTCTTTATTTTTCTTCTGAGCAGTACTTTGGCACGTGGACTCCACAGAAAGTCAAAGACAGAGTGACGGAGGTCCTGTACGGCTGGACGCTCTGGCTCAAAGAAGAACCAAAGATTCAGGAGGCGTACCGCATGCTGAAGAAACAGAGTGAGGAACAACAAAAACACAAATTATGATCAATCTGTTCAAAGTTTATCAGCCCAGAAGATCGCCGGCCTTACACTTAAAACTAAAAATTAAAGTGACGTGCACAAAAAGACGATGCTTGTTGCTCTGGAGAATAACTCTCTTGTTTCCCTGTCCTTTGTTAGACATTGTGAATAAAGATCCCAAACTTCCGGACACAGTGATTATGGCCCCGCCTTCACAAAGAACCACCGAATCTGTTTTTGACCAAGAAGACAAGGCCACGGTGAGTGACTGTGAGTGTAAACAAAAACCAACAAATACATCTACTCCGTTTTATTTACCTCAACAAATGTGCATTTCATCAGCTGTTAGCAAGATTACTGAACAGTAGCCGTCCTGAAGACCTGGAGACTGCCAACAGGCTGATTAAAAGCACCATGAAGGAGGTGAGGAAGGCCGCGGAGGTGCTGGTCAGTTCTACATGAATTACTGACTGTATGAATACATTTTGACCAGTATGTTACTTCTTAGGAGCAGGAAAAGGTTGAGAAGGTGGCAAAGCGAGAGTCCACTCTGAAGGAGGTGGAGTGCAGCACCAAGCAGCTCCGAGAGCTGCTGGACCAGCACGTAGTTACTGGGACATCATTCCAGCCCAGCGATGATGTGAAGGTATGTTGGACATCAAACAGATGAACAACGCGCCGACGCTGGCAACAAAACAAGATGAGCAAGTTTGTAAGTCATGGCATTGTTTGCTTTTGTTTCAATTAGAACAAAAGTAAAATTCTCTGCTAAAATACTGGATCAACCAAGTGTTTAATTTTTGCTTTAAAATATAAATATTTGAGCTGGACTTTAATATGAAAGGCCAACATTTCAACTTCTTTTTGAAGCACTGTACGCAGTCCCAGAAACCAAAGCTGAAATGAGGGTTCTCTTTTCGATATTCACTTCGAAGTGTTAAACACAGGTTTTAGGTTTACAGCAAAATAAATAAATAGTCTTTACTGTTCAGTTAGTTTTAGACTGGACTGCACATTGGACCCCCCACCCCCCCCACCACCCCTCGCATGTTGTAGCGTGAGGTCAGGGAGCAATAATTCATCTGAATCCTGTGTTATCTATGACGGGGTAATGTTCCAGTGTCATGTGATGTTCTGCATGTTTGTTATTCTCCGTCTTTAAGGAGTCCGTCAATCTTCAGCAGCTGAATGTAGAGAAAACTCCAGGACGCTTTCCCATCCTAAATTGTACTTGTTAGATTATAGTTCTTCTTGCAGAGGTTTAAGATCACTTTTGTCTCCTTTGCTCCTCTCTTGTGATTTATTTAAAGAAATGCAAATCAGAAGATTTAATGTATGAACTCAAACAAGTAAGGGATGTTAATTAGAGCTGCCTCTCGTCTTTTGACAGCTCTACTAGACGGTTAATTTTTGTTGTTTGATTTTGCTGATTGGAGTCTTGAGATTTTTGTATGTAGGATTTTTAAATCCGTTGTTAAAATGTATGTTGTCAGCAGATGGAAGTGTTTCCCACCCACAGACTCCACCT
>NC_056513.1:23408150-23455440 GCF_014905685.2 Nematolebias whitei
GCACCTTCTTGGTAATGCATATCCAAGCGTTATTTGATTTAAGATTTTTTTGTTGATTGTGCCACAGAGCATGTCGGTGAAGCTTCAGCCAGCCTCTCAGACTCGTCTCCCTCCTTACAATCCTCTCCTGCCTCCACCTGCCGTCTCACAGGTTCTGCTGTTGACTAATCCTCAAAGTGTGAGTCTAAATGACTATATCTGTTTAATACTTGTAGCACATAAAAACTGAATGATTATACCTGAATTTATGAAGACAGTTTGGTTTGATAAACATTACAGCACAATTGTTTGTGCTGTAATGAATTGGTTCTCAACACTGGTCCTTGAGGAACACCATCCTGCATGTTTTAGTTCTTTCCCTGCTTTGACACATCTGATTTAAATGAATGAGTGATTAACAGGCTTCTACAGAACATGAGGAAGTAATTAAATCACTGAGTCAGGTGTGTTGGAGCAAGAAAACAAAAACATACAGGATGGTGTTCCTCAAGGACTTGGGTTGGGAACCACTACTTTAGTGATGCTTTAACACTCAAAGCAGCTCAGTTCTGTCCTCGTTTGCTACCTGAACAAATTTTCAATTTGTCCTACGAGAAAAGAGGTAAACCTCATCTTAGCATAAGAAAACCTTCTATAAACCTGATTTAGCTTTTCATTTACTTTTGAGTTCTCTTACGTCAGGCAGATTTTAAATGGTTCTCTGTCTTTATTTATTTTTTTGTCCTTCAGAGTAAAATTCGGCTGCGCTACAAGCTGACATTGATACATGGAGACCAGCAGCTGAATGAGACGGGAGAAACTGACACTTTTCCTGACTGGAACACTTTGATCAAGAACTAAAAATGACAAAAATACTCCAGAATCTGAGGAAACGGAGTACAAAGAAGCAAACCCAAAACAAGCTCAAACAAAAATGGGGGCTAGTTTTTTTTTTTGTGAATGTTGCAAATCTCCTAAAGATTGAAGCTGCGGCTGTTCTTGCAACAACACTTGTAATTCCACACCAATAACCATGTGATGTGAACTTGCCAGAAGTGCAAAGTTTTATAAAACAGCATTTGTTAGCACTGCAGCAATCCACTGTAGTCTCACTTTCGCTCAAACTAGATGTTTAAAATCTTTAAATAGATATCTATAACAGGCAAGATATTAGTTGCTCATAACCTTTCCACAGAACCGCTCCTCCAAATATCTGTTCTGTTGCTTTAAGAGCACTGTTGAGTTTTAGCTAAACTTGGAGCGATGTGACTCAAATAACCTCTCTTCCTGCAGGGAACTCACTACTTCCTCCCCATTTACACTTGAATTTTATACGCACGCTTGATTTTAGCGTTATTGTTATTAATAAAAAGTTTTCGGCTGGTTAGCTGTGATTTCATGTTCTCAGTCAGCAGGGAGTCCACTGACCAGCAGAGGAAGCAGTGTTGCACCTTTCAGTGGTAGTTCTACTTCTTTGTTTTAATAAGTCCACAAACAAAGTTCATAATTAAAACTTGTTTTATTTATGTAATGTTATTTCCATGCGTTCTTAGCATTTAACATTTTGTGTGCCTTTGATTAAAATGCACCTGTGTCTACAGGTAGTTTTGAATCAAAACTTTATTCAGGTATTTAGGACATGTGCTGCTGTGATTTCTGTCCCTGGTTGTCAGAACTGTGTCTTAATTAAGTCCATTTTCTTCTGACAAGATATCGGTTACACGTGTGCTAATGAACATACTTTTATTTACTTGTGTTTTGGGTTCGTTCAAACATCCAGAACTACTTAAAATGGAAGATGTTTTGTTTTTATTGTGTATTTATTGTTAAAAAACAAAGAAAAAGGTTTAATTACATGTTTTGTTTTCTCTTTGAGGTCACAAGTTTGATGAAACTCGTGTAAAATGTTTTTGCTCTACCTTTTAAAATTACTTTTGCTTTTCAATTAACCTTAAACTTTTTCTCTAAATATGTTTTTCTTTTAAGTAAACGTGAAAATGATCATTGCCAACCAAAACATACGGAGCCTGTCACCGTATGGGAAACAATGACACAGAAGTATTTCAGTTTGATCGCAGGAAAACCAAACTGATAATCTAAACTTTTTTTTGTTGTTTTTTTTAACCACTGTTTGTTTATCATTGACCTTTTTAACTGGACATTGTATGTTTTGTCTGCAGGTGACGTTTGTACTTTAATCTTGTTTCTTTATCTCTCGTGTCGACAGCGTTTCTTAATTTGTCGTGTTTATTTGTGGTCATTTTTGTGTTGATAGTTCCTCCTACTCTGTTTTCTGTTGTAAACTTCTGAATAAGACACTGTCTGACCTCATCACAGTATTTTCAATAGTCTCATGTTGGACCATGAAGCTTTAAAGTGTCCAGAAGGTTCACATGAGTTTATATGAATAAAAATTTAACCTTAAACTCCTTCTATTTCTTCATCGATAACTGTCAGATTGTTCAGCGTTATTTCATGGTTAAATCTTAAAGAAAGAACTTGTGTTGGCAGCACTCAGATTATGTTTTTGGGATCAATCTCTGCCACTACCTCACCAAATTATAGATGCATGTCTGTAAAATTAACAGTCAGAGGGCTGCCGGCCTTCTTGAATCAGATTGACTCTAAAACATCCAATCTGAATTTTTGTTCAAATTTGTCCAGTAGTTAATGAAATATTTAGCTAACAGGCTAAATTATAACTTTGTCTTTGCCTTTGAGAGGAGGGCAATAAAAAAAAAAAAACATCTATTTAGTATAGACTAAAAAGAATAATTTATTATGTAGAACAATAGAACCAACATTATTTCTTTCATAACCTTTTTCAATAAAAACAAGCTATTTTTATTGAAATTGTTGTTGTCTAGTTCTGGATTCTGCAGGAACATTTTTCAGTAACCTCTTCAAACCAGCCACTGTTAAACAGCATTTAAACCAAAACAAAGCGGAGTGAAAGTGGCTGAAAGTATTTACTTGAATGTTCATCCTGTGAATAACCTAACAAGTTGGTAGAAACATGTCTTTGGATAAAATCCTCTCGGGAACTGTTGGTGAAGATGACAGAAGTCAGAACCCATCAGACCTTTCAGACCAAGAAAATATGTGAGTTTATTTACCGCCAAGTTATTTTTATAAGCATTTGTGTCTGATTGCCATCCCTCAGTCAGTGTTTACTCGGTTATTATTATTATTTTTATAGGGATCAGACTGGGAATGTGACTCGAGGCACAAAGGAGAAATTCCCAGATGAGCAGCCTTCCTTTGAAAGGGTGAGCTGAACTACTAAGATCCTCAGAACTTCTATAATCTGTTCATGTCTTAATGACATTGTGTCATCAAATAAACAGCTACTCATTAATTTACTTTCAAAATCATACCACATGGAACTATTACAAAACAAAGATGATTAAACTGCATGTTTATACATTGTTTTCTCACCACAGGCAAGAAAAGTGGATAATGACTTCTGTGAACCTGCAAAAAAAGCAAAATGGACGTTGTCAGGACAGCCAGCGAACACAAACAAATCTAAAACTGCAAAAGTTGACAAGCTTCCTGATGTTCTTCTGCAGCTACTGAGGTACGCCCACACAAACACTCTTTCTGCCGTTCTGTTCAATACCACGATGGAACGTACATCTTTGGTGATAATTTTAAATCAAGAATTGGGTGTATATGTTTGAATTATTAGTCAATTTCCTCTATACCAACTGTCAAGCATGATGGTGGTAGCATCGTAGTGTGGGACTGTTTGGCTGCCAGTAGTGTAGGTGTATTGTACAAATGTAGTGAACTCGGCCTCCGACCAAAACCTGCCTCTGAGGACCTTCATGGGACAGGAACTGTTATTTCATTGATTTGAATCCAGAAACACAAATTAGCTCATCCAGAGACTGTCCAATTGTATCCTGAAGTAATCAATTGAAAGAACACTCATCTTTTATATTATCATTACTGTTTTACAATATCTTGATAAATCAAAAGTGTGTTTAGTTCATACCATTTCTAAATGTTGAAGTGAACCACTCATTTTAAATCAACTGTGAAAAAGTATTAATGATTTTTTAATCCTCATTTAAATTAGAAATCAAGTTAAATGTCTATTTTACAAAGTAATTATGCATTTTTGATCTTCTGTCTAAATGAGAAGTAGTGATGTCGGTCGAAAGTCAGAGAGAAGTTATTAGAACGAAGTGTCGTGTTTTTAAACCTAGCAGACGGTAAACAAGAAGCTACTGGCCTCTCTTCCTCCCACTTCGACATAACATGTCTTCTGTCTGTACGGGACGTTTCTAAAACATTCCTGCTGTTTTCTTGACTTGCAATGACCCTCTGACATCACTAGAACCACCCCCTGTTGGTTGCTTCAACCAATCAGGAAGTCCTGAGGTGACCGGAAGTGAGAACTCTTTAAGAGTCCACACTTCCTGGAACTTCTCAGGTCAATGAGGTCAATCGGGTCAACTGGGTCTCGCAGTCGGTCTTCAGTCTGCTGGAATCCTAGACCAGATTCTTCCTGGGTCTTTCATGGAGTCCTCCACGTCTGAGTGGAATCTCCGACTGAACTCACAGCTTGCTGTGTATTCCCCCGGGAGATGAGCGTGTTTGTTGAACGGAGTACCGTCACTACTTCGGACGATTCTCAGCCATCCTTACCGGAGATGCTGAAAGGTCGCGTTGAAATGGACTCCTATTCCTGAGCTGAGGTATCCCGTCTAAGGTAACGAGTCGCCACGCGCCAAGTGTACCGAGGCTGAGCTGGGGTCGGATGAAGGGTGCCGTTCCTAGTCAACACACATTCCTGTTTATCCATCTTTTCTCTCCATTTAAACTCCTCCTTTTCCCTTCTTTAAACTCTTCTATTTTGCCAGTAATTAATCTAGATGCCTTCAGAAATGTCTGTTATTTTTATTATGTAAAACGTGCCAAGTTTTATTAATCAGAACCAGATCAGCTAATCACTTGTACATTTTGATGTTAAGTTTTGATTCTGTTCAATAAATGACCACATTTATTCTGATGGGTCAAAGAAAATTAACGTCTCATGTCACTGATTAAACAATCTACGCACAGTTACCTCGGTCACATGGCTGTAATTTAGCTCGAAAAAGAGAGAACCCGTTACTTAAATATAATTAGTAGTGAAGGTACAGCAAAGCTGACCTTGAGACACTTCACAAAGCAGCTGGAAGAAGGACGGCCTCAAGAGATGTGACCCGTGCTGGCAAAATGTGTCAGAATGAGCACAGGCTGTAGTGCAAAGAAATTAAAAAGATTTTTGTTGTAACTGAGATTTGCGTAAAAATGATTTCCTAAAGAAACCACCTTTCAATATCAGAAATTAAAATAGCATCTAATCTTCATAATCTGCCTTCAAGTCCAAGTTTTCTAACTGGTTTGTCTTCAGATATAATCCTTTTTAATTTTTTTTAAATTGACTATCTTTGACGGCTGCTGTAGTGCCAGGAAATCCCTTCGTAGAATGTTTGGCATTGTTGTGAAGCATGGACCTTTTTAAATATAGTGCTGGAATTTTCACTGACATTCTAGACTGATAAACAACAAGTTTTCAAACCAGCACGCTCATAAACAAAACCGTCTTGGTGTCAGGCCAGGTGATAAATACCAAGTTTGAATAGATTACAAATTATTTTGAAGCTTTTGAGATGGAAAATTTGAAAATAATAACTCGATATTAAAAAAAAAAATCTTTATTGTGACTCATTTTGCCCTCATGGATTACAAATATCTATAAAACAAGACATGTTTTCCAAAATATATGGTTCTCAAACTGTAGTACAAGTACTACTAGTGTTGGTATTCAAAATAAACTTTGGTATTAACCTATCCTGATGCATGCTCAATAATCCAGGTAGAAAAATCCAAAAAAGTTCAATCTGGTCCTCTGGACATTCAAAAAAACAAAAGCAAAACAAAGCAAAAAAAATCTAGAAACGTTTCGTCTCTCATCCAAGAGACTTCCTCAGTCTGAGGTGCTGTTTTCAGCTCAGTCTCTTAAATAGCACCTTCTTAGAGTGGATCAACCAGTTTGCTGCTGACAACCAAAACCAGCTGATCACATGCTCAAGAAGGACCATCAGCCTAACAATGGATCATTAGCACACTGATGGCTGTTTACTACTCACAGAGGGCTGAGTGATACTAGCAATCACAGCATTGTAAGAGGGGGACAGTTGAACCCGGAGGCCTCCACCCCTGTTTAATGATGGACGGTTTCTTTTCACAAAGATGGCCTCCTTTACTCCTCTCTCAAACCATCGTTCCTCTCTGTCCAGGATGTGAACATCTTCATCCCTGAAAGAGTGACCACTGGCCTGGAGATGAGTATAGACCGCAGAATCCTGGCCTGATGATGTTGATCTTCTGTGCTGGGCCATCATTTTGGCCAGTGGCTGTTTAGTTTCCCCGATGTAAGACTGATCACAGCCCTCCTGACACTGAACAGCATACACAACATTGCTCTGTTTGTGCCGGGGGACTGGATCTTTGGGATGAACCAGTCTTTGCCGTAATGTATTTTGGGGTTTAAAAGCCACTGGGACGTTATGTTTAGAAAATAAACGTCTCAGTTTCTCTGATACCCCCTCAACATACGGAATGACCACTGGCTTTCAGCCATCAGGTGAAAAGGAGGAACCCAGACCCAGACCAGTGGCCAGCCGCTCAGGGTGGACGCTCGAGCATGAAGTCTCAACCCTATGCGCACAGTGCGCACAGTTTCCACGTGGCTGACGGGATGCGGGAGTATACTGAAGCCTTTCATTTCTCATCCGAGGGGCTCTCTCAATTCAAAGAAAGGAGTGTGGGGTTCGAGTTATAAAGCTGAGCTAAGCTAGATACATATGCAGATTGCCCTCTCACTCCTCACAATAGGGGTTTGTTAGGGTCTTTGTTAGTCTGACTCAGAGTAGCCACTCTGGTCACATGGCTGAAATTCCTGATAGGTGTGAAAATGACTGGATATCAGTCCTAAAGCTGCATGATAAGTTTTAGAAAGTTAAAATCTGAGACTCCTCCTCTGTTTAAAGATGGTTTCTCATGTTTTACATAAATGGTTTCCTTCACCCGAAACGTCTTCTATTACAAAATGAAGTAGTTTTTGTCTTGAACTTTTTTGAAATGACCATGTCCTGGATGACTGAGAATCTTCACCAGCGTATCTGCGTACATCCCTGCATCCATCCGAATCTTAAAACACTTAACATATTTTTTTTATCAATAACCCAAATACAAATGAATTGATCATATTTATTATATGACATCAGCAGATTAAAATACATGTTTATTATGTACATATATGCAACAAGGGTGTTAAATAAAGTGCCAAATACATTTTTTTTTTTTTTTTACAAAAGAAGAAAAAAAAAACATTTGTGGAAGACCATAACACCTGTTGGCTTGGTCCCACAGATTCATTGCTTTGTGACAAGTCAGCCCCCATACCCCCACCCCCCATCCCTGGTTGGAGGCCGCGTTGCTCAGTGCTGGTTGTGGGACAATTTGGCACAACTCAGGTGACAATGATGTCACAATGGCATAAACACTTGGTGTTTTAATTTTTTTTTATCTTGACACAACTCAACATCGACACATACGATACATCAGCCTTTTATGTTTCCACTTTGAGAGGAGAGTCCACATATTTTATTTTTTTAAGAAATGTGGGAAAATCCAGCATCGTCACTTCAGGGCTAACATGTGAGGAGGATACACGGTTCGTTGACCACAGCGTTTGAAGCTTCCTGTGGAGTACACCAATCATGACAAAGTCGGGACGTTGTGTAAAGCATAAAATGAAACAGAATGCAATGATTTGGAAATCTTGTAAACCCATGTTTTATCTGCAGCGAATCATCGTTAACTAGTCAAACCTTGAACAAAAGCAATGTTATGTTTTTTTAAATGTAATTTAGAATTTGGGGGCAGCAACACATCTCAAAAACATTTGGAACTGGTGCACCAAAAGGCTGTAAACGTAGGTGGTATGAGGAGGAAACAGCTGCAGGAGCATTTAAGAGGACTGGGTATAAAAAGAGCTGCAGTGGCTGAATCCCACAGAAGTGAAGATAAGCAGGGGTTCACCAATCTGAGAAAAACTGGGTCTAAAATTGAATGAAAAAACAAAGTTCCTCTATGGAAATTTGGGAACACTTTGAATAGCCCATCATCTACATTTCAAAATGTCAACAAAATCCCCCCAAAAGTTAAGAATGTGGAGAAATATATGCTGAAAGTCAATATTGGATGCTCGTCATCTTCAGGCCCTCGGACAGCCGCACATTAAAAAGTAATCTGATTTTGTGCTGGAAACGCTTCCACAAACCAATTTCTGTAAATACAGTTCTCCGTGCCATCTACAAATGCTGGTTAAAGCTCTATCAAGCAAAGAAGACGCCATATGTGAACATCATAGAGAAACGGCCTTCTATCTGGACCAAAGCTCATTTAAAATGGACTGAGGCAAAGTGGGAAACTGCTCTGTGGTCAGAGAAATCAAACTGAAATTCATGTTGGAAACCATGAACACAATGTCCTCTGTACTAAAGAGGAGAGGGACCATCCAGCCTATTATCAGCACACAGTTCAAAAGTGAGCCTCGCAGGTGGTATGGGGGTGCATTAGTGCCTCTAGCTTTGGCAGCTTGCACATTTGGAAAGGCTGGAAAAATGCAGAAAAGTATGTACAAGGTTTAGAGCATCTGCTCCTATATAGATTATGTCTATCCAAGGATGCATATTTCAGTAAGACCATGTTAAACTGCAGCCATTATAACAGCACAGTCTGGGTCCAGACCTCAATAGAAACATTTGATGCATCATAAAATAAAAATTAAAAAAAATCTAGCAAAGACCCAGGATCGTTGAACAGCTAGAATCCCACGTCAGACAACAGGACTTCATTCACCTCCAAAGACTCCAGCAGCTGCTCTCCTTGGTTTGTAGTTTTACAGACTGTTAACAGAAGAGGGGAAGCTTCACAGAGAGAAACTCTTTTTTTTTTTTAAGGTTTTGCTGCAATCACAAAAGTTTTTTCCTATAAATGGTACAATTTCTTAGTGTATTTAAGTTTACTAGGTTCCATTGTGAATAATATGGGATTATGAGTTTTGCAGATAATTGCGTTCTGTTTTCGTTTACATTTTACACAACCTCCCAACTTTGTCATAATTGGGGTTGTAGTGGAGATAATATGACAAACTACACTTCCCAGACTGCATTGTTCAATCTTTCTTATGAGACTCTCTGAACACTTCCTCTTGAGTTAATGTTTGTGTAATCTTCCTCATCAATAAGACGTAGACGGTAACCAGGAGACAATGGGTGACAGTCTATAACAGCCGGAAAACGGGCACACACTTTTTTTGCATGTACGTATTTCAGTATTATTATTTTTATTTATTTCCAGAAGCTACAAAAGGTTGATTAAACCGGTCTGCCCCCACTGTTATTATTATTGTTATGTCCCCCGTTTATCCCCAACGGCAGTGATGGATGCACAGACACCAGGTTGAGAAGTCTCGTCACTACCGGCTCGTCGGCTCACTGCACCAGTCTGGCTGCTCAGGAGGATCCACAGTTCCCAGTGCTGCTCTGTTGGTCGTTAGTTTTACTCTGAGCTTTTGAAGATATCAGAAGGTGAACGTAAACTGGCCTTCAGACGAGTGCTGCATAATAAAGTGGTCAGACGGACGTTTTCCAGCTCTTTTACAGACATGCTGCTGCTTGTCAGAGCCGCTCTGACCCCTCTTTACCTCCCATTTACTTTTTCCCTCACTGACCCTGTGAATTTGTTGACTAACTGTCCTCTTCCTCTTTTACGTCATCTTCCTCAGCCTCCTGAAGTGCTTCTTCCTCTTCCACTTCCTCCTCTATTCCTTCCTGTTCCTCTTCCTTGTCTTTGTCCTCCGTTTCTGTCTCTTCTCCTTTTCCTTCTGTGTCTCCATCCTTTTCATCTATGTCTTCCTCTCTTTCAGACAAACTTTCTGTCTTTTCCTCTGCTTGTGCCTCAGCTTCCTCTTTTTCTTCATTCATTTCTTCTACATTTTCCTGTCTGTCTGGTTCCTCATTTTCTCCACCTTCTTCATCATTCTCCTCCTCCTTGTCTACCTCCTCCATCTCTTCTTCTTTTGTCTCCTCACCTTGTGCACCATTCATTTCATCTCTCTCCGTTTCTTCTTGCTTGTCTTCCTGCTCTTCTTCTCCCTCCTTTCTTCCTGTGTTTTCTTCCTCTTCTTCCCGAACCCCATTCTGCTCACTGTTGTGATTCTCCTCGTCGTCTTTCTCAGCTTCGGTGTGGTTCTGCTCCTCTCCCGTCGTGTTTGTCTGGCCTTCCTGCGTTCTTTCGTCACAGATGGCTTTCTGGCTGCTCCGTTCGCTCTTCAGACACAGGTGGTTGTGATTGTTGTGCTCCAGCTCCTCAAGTGTGAGTTCAAACTGGAAGCGGTCCTGCTGGAGGTGTCTGTCAGGAGGAGGTGAAGGCGACTGGGGCATAGTGTTCAGGTACCACTCCCTGTTCTCCTCCAAAGTGTCCAGGATCTCCTGGGCGTCTGGGTGCACCAGGTCGGCCCAAGTCTCCCACAGCGGGTGGACAATGTAGTCGATGAATCCAACCTGGAAAAGGAGAGATTTTATTTTTAATTGAGTGAACTATTCTTAACAGAATCCACAGACCTTGTCTTTGGAAGCTTTGCGCCGATGATGCTGGAAGTTACTGTAACCAAATTCACGCATTTATAAATATATATATTAAGGACGCACAATATTGGATTTTTGGCCAATATGCCAATATGTGAAAACTTATTTGGCCGATAACCAATACTAACACTGATAATTTTTTTCCCTAGACCTACAGACTACATAGCTTCCTCTGCTGTGGAATTAAAATACTACATTATTCTGTATGGCCACTTGTCAATTTGGCCTGCTACGAAATACAGATGCCATAAAGGGAGCTGAAAATGATGTAACACTTCAACTTGGATTATGTTTAATGTCAAATTTATTAATGACATTTACTCTCTAACACAATGACAACACTCGGAACAGTCATACAAAAACTGCCTTTTATACAGTGTATAAATATATATATATATATATATATATATATATATATAGAAAGAATGAGGTTAGGTGTTTTCTTTTGTTACTGAGTATCAAGATAGGTTCATATCATGTCTCAAGCATCAAATCCAGCAAATCCATCCATCTTACCAATCAGCCTAACATGCATGTTTTTGGACTGTGGGAGGAAACTGGAGTACCCGGAGAAAACCCACGCATGCACGGAGAGAACATGCAAACTCCACCCAGAAAGGCCCCTGGACCGGGGTTTGAACCAAGGACCTGCTCGCTGAGAGGCAGCAGCTCTACCAGTTGCGCCACCGTGCTGCCCATCCAGCAAATCATTTAGCTAATTATAGACTGGTGGAGGAAACTAAAGGAGAATAGGATTTGTTTGTTGTCCCTGTCCAAAAAAACTCATCAGTATCAACAATTTCCTGCGGGATCAATAAAGTTCTTATCTTATAACAAGATTTGATGTAAATTCTGAGAACCTACATTTGTGCATTTCTGTTTGAAACCCATTCAAATATTCAATTCAATTCAACCTTTATTTAGACAGATAAATCACACTGAGCCTCGAAGACTCATTTACAAGTGAGCTCAGTTTAGACAAAAAAGTAGTGAAACTGGAGACAAGTAGGAATTACTGATTGCACCTGGCATTAAAAGAATGGTTTAAAGTTTTTAAAGTAGGGTTTTATGGGAAGGTTATGGAAAGTTAATGTCTTACTTGTGTTAGAAAGCTCTTTGAACGACATCAGATTTTTTTTTTAACGTTTTTTTTTTTTTTAACAAATTGGCAAGCTTACGTCTCATCTGACTGGGCAAATTCAAAGTGTATTGCTTCTTCAAACTGTATGAAAATAACTAATGCAAAATTAAAAACCCTGTAAGAGTCTTGACATGAAGCACTGAAGTTTGGTTTTGATTAGAGCCATTTTAAGATGGCTACAACTCCCGCAGGTCTCGACCACAGTCACACTATCATTTAGCTTGTCAATTTGGTAAATTAACTATTTCTCCAAATAGGTTGTTCACAAACATTCTACAAAACTCCACTTTTAAAGATTAAACTATTGCTTTAGGATGTGTCTTGAGTGATGTGATCATAGATGGACAGCTCTAATGAATTCTAGGAATATGTTTAAAATGTTTTTACTGTAAATCCACCTGTCCACAGCACATTTGGAGGCAGTCTGGGACTCGTGTGGTCACAAAAAGTTTCAGCAGAAAAAAACGTGTCTGAACCCTGATGTAGAACAATCTAGTCAAGAACCATTTACATGATAAAATAAAATGGCTTCTTCAGCAAATATTAACTGTGCATGAATTTAAATATGTACGTGAGTGTTGTATAATTGTTGCCATCATTTTGGGGGATTTGTTTTTGGTCATGGAAGAGAAAAAGACTATAATGTTTTTGATTTCTTTTCCTTTTAAAACATTTTCTTAGACATAGTATTACTGTGCTCTGCTGTCACCTGCTGGTCAGTATTAGTTATGAGCTCTGAGGTGAAACGTGTTGCAACATGTTCCAACGATGGAGCTCAAAATTCAAATTGCCCCAAATCTTTACTTTACAAATTCACTTTTAGCAGAGAGTGAGATATTTTAGGTACTGGAATGAGAAACGGTAAGAGTGAGTTTAGAAAATATGCAGGATGTTTTTGAGTAAACTATAGGTAATTGTAAAAAGTTGGTCTTTGATCAGACTGCTCACAGTGAACAGAAAGTTTGCAGAGTTTGTTTTTGTATTTCATCCTGCATAGAAGCTTTTAAAGTTACTTTCTGTAAAGCTATACTCTCGGTCCTTTAGAGGTGGAGCTTTACCTGACTCTTCTCTACAGAGGCGGTGTGTTTGTCACACATGGCGCTGATCTCCATGCCCCTCTCTCGCTCTTTGTCACCCTGTCGGAAGAACTCCTCCATGATCCTCTCCGTCCACTGCCTGTATAACAGTAACGTCTTGGTGGGGTTGCTCAGGTCCGCACAGTGCACCATGTTCTTCAGTACCTGCCGGAAACCAAAGAAAAACGTATAGAAGAAAACCGTTCAATGAATTTATGTGAAACCCAAACATAGATTTAAGATGCAGATGAAAGTCAGAGAAACTTCAATGACCTGTATTCGTTCTGTATAGTGGTCCAGGAGCAAAACGCCTGAACTCGTCACCTTCTTGGTTTCCACCATGGTCTTTAAATCGGCCAACAGCGTCATGTGCTTGGACATGTCTGTAGCCAACACCTGCACACAGACAGAAATTGTAGTTTTAAACACTTGTTTTCTTTTTTATTTGTCTCTCACACAGGCTGCTCAAATAAATCTTATTCTCTATCATCATGTTATTGTGATACGTCACAAAAATATGAGTTATGTAAGAAATAAAGCTACAGTCAGCTGATCCTTTCTTCAGGAAACCCCAATTACTGCCTACTTAACATCAAAGTTCATGCTCAATAATCCAAGTAAAAAATCCAACAAAGTTAAGTCAGGTCCTCTGGACGGTTTCTTTTTGTTGAAACGTTTTGTCTTTTATCCAAAAGACTTCATCAGTTCGAAGCTGTTAAGTTGTAACCTACACTGACCAAGATCCATAGGAAAAACAAAATCATATTTCTGAGAGGAGAGACTTTTTTGCTTTAAATTTCCAATAGGGCCTTCATCAAAATGTATAGTAAAATTTAAAAAAAATGGTCACACCTGCAAACTTGTTGCTTTTCGGCTAAATTTGTAAGTCGCGTTAGTTAGCTCGCAACAAAGCTTGCGCTAGCTCGTAAGCACTAAGCTAGCACATTTACGTTGAACTAGCTTAGCGCTACATAAGTGCCGACAGTTGTCAACCGAAGGGGAGGTAGGCTGCATCATAGATATAAACACAGATATTTCAGTGTTTATATCTAGGGGCTGCATTACAGAAGCAGAGCACTACATCTGTAGCATCTTAGCTTGTGCGCTGCTAGCTTAGCTTACATTTGGTTTCTCTGGTTGGCTTAGCTGTTGTTGCTTGTTTATTTTTTTGGTTGACTAACAATCTTTCCTGTGTCTGTCCTACATTTTTTTTCTTCTTTCGGCTGCTCCCTTCTTCAGGGGTCACCACAGCGAACTGAGTCGCATGAAGACTTTGCAATTATTTTCACGCCGGATGCCCTTCCTGACACAACCACAGACCACCGAGCTACCACAGCTCTCTGTGTGGAGCAGAGAGCTGCTGTCTAGGGCGCCCGGGGGAGCAGATGGTGGAGGTTAAGGGCCTTGCTCAAGGGCCCAGAGTGGGGTAAATGAGGGTGGAGACAGATGTGGGTGCTTCACCAATCCCACCCATATTTTGATGTTGTCAGTACTGGGAGTTGAACCAGCGATCTTCCGATCATAGGCTCACCTTCTCTAACCTCTGCACTACCACTCCAAAGTGTGTGTCCTAAATAAATTAGGATGCTAGCAAGGCTTTTTTACGTGAAGCATGTTGTCGTTTCCCCTAATTTTCTTCTTGGAGTATACCAGAATGCACAGGAAACCCCTCACCCCCACCTTTTTCATCCCTTGTGAGTTTGCAGGTATGCTTAGTACAATAGACAGTATTTTACAAAATCTGATTAAAAAAAAAAGTGAACGTGCATTGTTTTAAACTGCTATTGACAATTATATTCTTTAAATATTTACTAATAGTAAAAAAGAAGGCAAAAACTTGCTGAAGTAAATCTGAATATATCTGAAGTTAAACAGGATTCCTGCAGCATATTTAAAGAGAGGAGTGTGAGACTCCAGCTGTGCTTCCAGTTCAACTGTTTGTGTGTTGAGGTGCGATCGTTGAGGCCCTGACCATATCGATGACGAGCTTGCGAAGGCTCTGGCGCTGCCGCTTGGTGAGGTTCTGGAAAATGTCACAGTTCTCCTGGTGCAGCAGCTTGAAGCCCACAGCCAGGTGATGGTTCTCCAGAACGGACTCATCGTTGTACATCAACGCTAGTTCTGAGTCTACAGGCACAAAGGAGGAGGTGGCGTGAACACGGTTTGTGTTGAAGCACCGACTGAAGATTGTGCTACTGAACGTGTGTGTGTGTGTGTGTGTGTGTGTGTGGACTCACTGGTGTTGATGAGGAACTGATTGGAAACTCCAGGATGGTCGACATCATGGATAGCTGCAGCGAACAGAGCAGCCAGGATCTCCAGATCAGTGAAGGCAGCCTGACACAACAGAGGGTGACTTACAGGAAGTTTTTATCCCAAAGAAAATCAGGAATTTGTGTTAAAGAACCGAGTTTATTATGACTAAATATTATGTTTTCATCTCTTCCACCCATTTTTTTCTTATTTATAATTATTTTTGTCTTGTTTCAAGTAAAAACAGATTTTCTGTTAATCTAATTTTTAACGTTTGCTTCCACGCAGACACCAAAAAGGCAAATTTTATGAGTGAAATCTGTGAAGATTAGTGTGATTACAAATACTACATGTACTGCAGGTCAGTTTTGTTTTAATTGATTAACACTTTTAAAATTATCTTTGTATAAACAGGGAATTCTGACAATCTGATCTTTTATTTTGCACCTTGCATCACTATTTTTAAACAATTTTTTTTTAAATCACAAATTCTTATGTTTATCTTATTAAAACCTGGAAATTATCTTAAGAATAAGAACTGTAAGTTAAAAGAAACAAAAATTAAGTGAATTATTTGTGAACAAATCTTATAAAATGGCTAATTTCCATTAATAGAATTTGCTTTAGTGTGAGCACATAATTGGTAAAGTCACTTAAATTAACAAAAGTAGATTATACTTACTTTACATTAAAAAAAAAAACCAAGAATAGACTGTACAATTCACGTGGCTTTATAGATGTTTTTATTTTTTTCTCCTGACGTGAGCAAAAATGCTTCGTCTTATGCATGTTTGTGTGTGTTTGTTCATGAACGTACATCCAGAGCAGGTGTGGAGAGGAGGACGTGTGTGGACTGGGTGACATCTGCAGCGTGGAGGCTGTTGTGGTACGCTACGTTTCCATGGTAATGGTCCTCCAGGGTCATCACGTACGTGACAAAAGTGTCAACGGGGATGCGAAATGTCTTCAAGAGCTCACGCTCCTGAGGAGGGACAAAGGGAGCAGGAACGTCACAAACAGGTACACACGAGCAAAGACAAGCACGTCAGAGGAAATCTGTGGGGATTTCTGTTTTTTTAATTTTTATTCTTTACCTGGAAGATGGTGTACATGATGCAGCTGAGGGGTCTGTTGTTGGAGAACTCTGCTACTCTGAATATGTTAAAGCTCCACTTATCTAGATCCTCCAGTTCCTGGTTAAACACACAGAAATATCAAATGTGAACACAGAAACCAAGTGATCGTAAAAGAAACAGCTATAAAAGCATTCAAGGTCTTTATGTCCAGATTCATTTTGAGGAATTATTCTGTAAGTTTAAGTCAGGGGTGTCCAAAAGTTTTCATGTGTGGGCCAAAGCTATCAAGATGAAAGGACTCGTGGGCCATAAAAATGTGAATTTAACTCTCATTGTGAACAATATTTTGGAGAAAGGACAAAAGTTTACACATTTTGGTGGAGAAATAATTTTAAATTGTCGTACATCTAAAACATTAAAAGCCTCATAAACATTTAGCTTATATTTTTATTTAAAAGGATTTAATTTATTTGATTTTGTTGAGTCTATGTTTGTTGTTTTCTTGTGTTTGGAAAGTTCATTTTAGTCTGTTCTCAGCAATAAAAGTGTAATATGAGAAAAGGCTGATCGAAGTTCTGAAAATGCGTCCAGCTGTCAGTCGCTACAACAGATTCATAGAAGGTTTGATAAAGTTTATCAACTCGTATGTAGACGATACCACGTTATATTCATTAAAAATTGTCTAATTTCCCTCTAATTTTATCAACTGTAATATTTAGACAAGTTTTATGAATCGTTAGCCAAAAGATAGAAATAAGTAAAAGTTTTTGGTGCTTTACACCATGAAAGGAAAATAAAAGAATTATATCCAACGGTTTGTATTTTGCTTAATATTCCTCATTTTGAGACAATTGTTTTTCATCTGTTTTGCTGTTAAACCTAAACATTATATAAAAAAGGATTACCAATAAATGTGCAGAAAGTCTGCATCGACTTGCTGGTCAAAATTATATAATTCTTAAACTGCATTTGTGGGCCGCACAAAATGACTCCAAGGGCCGCAAATGGCCCTCGGGCCGCACTTTGGACACCCTTGGTATAAGTAAGTGGTCAGTACGAAGTGGACAGGTCCATCATAGGACCACGTGGAGATGAACGAGGCAGACAACCATTCACACTCAACACTGACGCAATAATTTAGAGTTGCCAAATCACCCAACATGCTTTTGGTCTGTGGGAGAGACCAGCATACCTCAAAAAACATACATGCACAGGGAAGACATGTAAACGCCACACAGAAAGGCAGTAGAAAGTAAAGTAGGTTTTGAACCTGCAAACATCTTGCTGTGAGGCCACAGCCCTAACCACTGCACTGCAGATTGTCTTATTGAAACTTTATTGCCCATTTGATTTCTGCAGCAGATGATGGAGATGTGAACGTTCATCTTGCATGTGAACCGTTTGTTTACATTTTCATACAATATCTTAAGTCTAAGAAAACTCTTTGGTTGGCTTAAAAAAATTAAAGTCTACTATATCTTTATTTTGGCATCAAATACAGAGCCTATACTTTGACCAAGAAGCCAATAAACAAACACATCTGGGATTTCTACACCATCGCAGGTTTGAAAATATTCTTGTTTTTCACACTAAAAAAAGCGAGGACTTGATTTGCGCAACGTAGTTTTTGCGAGTGAGACCCAGACTGAAAAGAACACCTTGGCGAGTTCGTCCTCGTGGTCCGTGTTGACGCCAAAGCGAGGCATGGAAGCGCTGGATAGGCTGGAGCTGTGAGACAGTTTCCTCACTCCACTGATGTGACTCATAGATTTGTCCTTGAGCGTCGGAGACGGGATATCCACCTCGTGATGCTTGTCTACAGATTGACAAGAAAACCGAAGGATGCTTTTAATTTTATTCAGCAATCGTCATGATTATGATGCCAACGGATTTTGGTGGGACTCACCCATGAAGGTGCTTGAGATGTATTCGGACACTTGGTTCCCAGAGCGGCTCATCTCTGACAAATGTGAAAGTTCTCTGTTCAGCATCCTCTTAAACTGTGACAGAATGAGAAGTACGGTGTGAGAAAATCACACATTTCTTTCAGAAAGGGATTTTGCTCACATGACAGTATACGTATAGTTTTTATCGTTTATAGTTATTGCAACGAACAACAGGACAATTAAACACAGCCAAAAATCTTACCTTTAACTTTTAGTTTTGATTTTAACTATAGACTGCACAGCAACATGCAGGTGTGATAAACTGAGGGGGATTCTCTGGTTTTGAAACGTTTTTGTACCTTGTTGGAAGCCATTTCGCTGACGGAGCGGTGGGTCTGAATGGTCTCCAGCTGATCTAAACACCAGTCCAGCTCCTCCAGCGTGTCCAGGGCGAGCTGCTGGTACTGCTGGTCTGATAGTGTCGCTCTGGGACTGACGCACACTCCACCCAAAGGTGACCTCCTAACAACACAGCAGGTACTCAGATCAGTGAGAAGATGGCAGACTGGATTAAATTACAGACACATGCACAGTTATAAAATACTGTTATAGGATTATTTTTAGTTTTAACTTGTGATGAAAGCAATGGTGTAGTCT
The DNA here is from genome assembly GCF_014905685.2 of Nematolebias whitei. Taxonomy (NCBI): domain Eukaryota; kingdom Metazoa; phylum Chordata; class Actinopteri; order Cyprinodontiformes; family Rivulidae; genus Nematolebias; species Nematolebias whitei. The sequence goes on from NC_056513.1 coordinate 23,426,934, forward strand.
ACATTTTAGTAGTGGTTATACTGTCCTTAGAAACCAAAGTACACCAGTTAGTACAATGTAATCGTCAATTTATTTTGATTTTTAAGCGTATTGAACTTTTCAAAATTTCTCTGATGATTATATTTCCATAAATATACAACAAACTTTGTACAACAGATGGCTTAAAGAACATAGAATTTATAAAACAGTATCAAAGCAAACATTTTCAAGTATTAAGTATAGAAGTATTAATTATACAAAAACATCCTGATGCATTCTCAATAATCCAGGTAGAAAAATCTAAAAATGTTAAGTCAGAACCTCTGGATGGGTTAAAAAAAAAAATTTTAAATTGTAAATGTTTCATCTTTCATCCAAAAGACTTCTTCGGTCTGAGGAGCTGTATTAAGCTCAGTCTTACAACGCCTTCTCATAGTGACTCAACCAGTTTCAGTGTTGCCAGGTGTACAATAATTATCGTATTTATATGACAATTTTGCCCTCTGTACAATGTATGATCAATAATCCCAAAAAAGGCCAAACATATACCATACCACTTTATTTATAAAGCACTTAAAACAGCAACAAGGCCAACCAAAGTGCTGTAAAGACAAAACAACAGCTAACACACAAAGCAAAATACAAAATGAGGTAAATCAGAATATGATAATTTGACCATTCCGTGAATGTGTGGTTATAATCGGTTGTCATCAGCCTCTTGCAACTGTCTGTTGGAATTTTTTTGTGAACCCTGAAGGCATCTGTGTCTGCAAACAGATGCACCTAAATGCATCTAAATGTTACCTACGAGTGACGTGTTTGCGTTTGCCTCAGAACAACGGCCATGATTGGCTGAATAGTCCGCTGCGGCCGCCCCATGAGTGAGGAAAAGAAAAAAGAAAAGAAGAAGAAGCAGAGCCGGTCTGGAAGCGAACCCATCACTACTATAGTGCATAAATAGATTTGTTATTTTGGTTATGACGGGTGTACGATTATTTCCCTCAAAATATGATAATTTTATGTCTCTAGTACGATAATCCTACATTTCTCACCTGGCAACACTGACCAGTTTGTTGTTGACATCCAGAACTAGCTGTTCACATGATCAAGGAGGAGCTGATGGTCCTCCTTGATCATGTGATCTACTATGAGAAGGTGTTATTTATAAGACTGAGCTTAATACAGCTCCTCAGACTGAAAAAGTCTTTCGGATGAAAGACAAAACATTTCTACAATCTTTTTTCATTTTTGAACCCATCCAGCGGACCTGCCTTAACTTTTTTAGATAGACAAAAAACAGGTTGAACTAACTCAGTGTCTATAAAATGTTCCAAATGTGTTTGTTCTTGACTGGAGACTAGTGCCCATGTTGACACCATTTTTTTTCTCAAGGTTCAATGAGATCATCATGATCAGTAAAAGGTCTATTCATCTTTTTAATATAGTATGCTGTTCTAAATACAGCATCTGTCTCAGCCAGCACATTGTCTGATAGAGAAGCAGCGGCTCGACTCCAAGTCTCTCCCGGATGATCGAGCTTCTCACCCTATCTCTAAGGGAGAGCCCAGACACTCTGCGTAGAAAACTCATTTCAGCTGCTTGTGTCCGAGATCTCGTTCTTTCAGTCACAGCCCAAAGCTCATGACCATAGATGAGAGTAGGAACGTAGATCGACCAGTAAATTGAGAGCTTCGCCTTTTGACTCGGCTCTCTCTTCACCACAGCAGACCGGTACAGCGCCCGCTTCACTGCAGACGCCGCACCTATCCGCCTATCGATCTCACGCTCCATTTTTCCCTCATTCGTGACCAAGACCCCGAGATACTTGAACTCCTCCACTTGGGGCAGGACCTCCTCCCCGACCCAAAGAGGGCACTCTACACTTTTCTTGTACAGCTTGAGCAACAATAATAATAATAATAATAATAATAATTTGAGACCTGCATGTTCATTGTTTTGTGTAAGTGAGAACAATTTGTTGGTACTGACTTGATTGTTGGCGTGGAGACGTTGGCGAGGATGCTGAAGTTGCTTCGTACTGATCGCAGACTGGCCAGTACCTAAACCAACAGACAGCATGTGAGTGTATACATACAGAGCCTCAGACAAACATCCACATCTACAGATGACTTAAATCAGTTGCATTACATCTACTATTGATATTAATGTAAAGATGGCAAAGAATACTTTTGAATCAGTTATGTATGCAGCAATTTCTATGGCCATTTATTAAGATGAACACATCTGTTTAGTCATACATACTTGAGCAAAGGGTGTGACAATAAAGTCCTCTGCTGTGTACCTACAAGAAGGGGAGAGAGTTTGAAAACAGGCAATGAGAACAATGGATAAATGTATTAATTGGGACATTCATTACAAATGGTGTCCATCTTGCTGTGACAAGAGAAATCCATTTTGGCTTACCCTTCACTGGCAAGGGTAGAGTTTCTGGAGACCGTCTTTGGCGACATGTCGTAGTCTGAGTCAGAGCGGTACAAGAAGGACTCTCTTCTCTGGCCCTGAGGGAAGGAGGTGTTCAAAGTGAGGCTTGGACTCTGGGAACCCAGAGGGGTACGACCTGGGGACACGCCATTTTCTGCCTCGTAACTGTAACAAAATGTAAATAATGAGAAAGGACAGAAGATGTTCAGCTTTGGGCAACATGAGTGGTTTGATGCAAGGTGAGAACCTGTCGGCGTCTGCTTGTGTAATGGAGATGCGTGGAGGGATGCGTAGAGGAAGAGTCGTGGGACGGGACGTATTGCTCAGGATGTCAGGTGAACGAGTGCGATCTCGGGGGCGGAGCCAGCAAGGTACCTGAAGAGGCAAAAAGCAGGCGTTGTATATAAATTAGATTACTGGTTTTAAAACCACCTGAGGGCTTCAAAGAGCCAAAGTTCCCTGAAATCTGGGGAATATTGTGTTAGAAACCTGAGCAGTAATTCAAACTCTTGTCCACTGGTTTAAATTCAGGTCTCTCTTGTAAATGAGTCCCTGAGGCTCAATGGGACTAATCTGTATAAATAAAAGTTGAATGGAAAAAAAAAATTGATAGTTCAGAAATGGGGTTCTGTGAGAAAATGGTGAACAAATGATGTCTTATTGTTGTAGATAGCTTCTTTAACCACATTAGTTTGGAGGTGTTAAATTTTTACCAGATTGACGATCTAACAATAGTCTGTCCGGGGCCAAGATCTGAATGGATTACAGCCATCTTAAAATGGCTCTAGTCAGGTATAAAGTCTGACCTGAATGACAAGTTAACGGCTAGTCTGAGCGAGGACAAGAACAAAGTGCATTGCTGCCTTTTTAACGCAGCTCCAATGTAAAAGTAACATAATGGTTCATGCAAAAACTCTTGAAACGTCACCGCGTTGGTGGTTTTGCCTTGTGCAGTTATTTGCATAGAACTCTTTGGGTGTTTTGCAGGTTGAAATTGTTGTGGCAGCAGTTAGCTTTAGCACTTCTGGTGCAGCCTGGGGCACTTCTAGCAAGAAAAAAATTAATTTCTGCCTGAAAAATTATGTAAAGTGAAACCCACAGTGGTAAAAGGTTCTTCTGGACCACTGTGCATTTTTTAATGATGGACATTGGTTCTGTTAGCTCGTCTGGCTGGTCAGAAATAAACTATTTTCAACAGAACCCCATTTTCAAATGACCTATTTTATCATCAAACCAGTCCAATATAATCATATGTAGTAATGAAATATCAAATTTAAGTTTCTACAAACTGGCGACATTGGTATTTTAGTAGCTTTATAGGTTCATGTTTTTGTGTCAGAGCCTGACCGATATAGAAATCTTGGCTATCGGCAATATTGATATTGGGAAGGGAGGCGCCCGTCGATAACCAATATAATGGCTGAAAATGTTCAGCAAGCGGAGCGGGCTTGTTTATTTAGCTCAGCTGTTAGCAACCATGAAGCTAAGCAAATCAGATCCACGCTATAGACCCACAGTAGGTTTACAAGTTGTGCACTGGTCATAAAAACAGTCTTCCTAACGTGCGTTCACAATTTCTATCCTTCACTATTCACAATAAAGTTATCAAGTGTGTTACAAAAATATAAATTAAACAAATACTATATTTATAAAAACCCTTTAAAAACAACCACAGCTGCAACAAAGTGCTGTGCATAGAAAATCAAGGACATTTAAACACATGAAAGAATAAAAGAGTTAAAACAGTAAAACACTAAAAACAATAAAAACTGTAGTGCAGAGCAATTTCAGGCTGTCAAAAGCCAGGGAGCAAAAAATGTGTTTTAAAAAGAGTTTTAACAATGGACAGTGAAGGATGGGAAGAGAGAGATCATTCCATAGTCTTGTAGTGGCTACAGAAAAAGCTTTGTTGCCTCTGAGCCTCCGTTTGGACCTCAGCATCTCAAGGAGCAGCTGACCAGAGGAACCGAGCAGGCAGGTATGGGTGAAGCAGCTCAGTGAGGCAAGATGGGGCAAGACCATGTAAACTTTTAAAAACAATTAATAGAATCATAAATTGAACTTTAAAATGAAAAAAAAAAAAACAGAGAAACACCCTTCCCTGTTCATCGTTTAAACTGTCCCTATGGTGAAGGTCTAATTAGTACTGACTGCAGCTACATTTTTTTTTTCTTTTCTTTGCAGATAATACCCGTTTCAGACAAACAATGCATTTCATTGACGACGACAAAGATAACGTCACTAACACTGATGTATATTTACCACTACGTTAGATTTATTCTTCTGGTTAAAGTTTTATAAGGCAATAGCTTATGCTAGGTTATCTAAACATTAGCTTGCTCACTTGAGAGGCATGTAGCAAGTGAGTTGGAGAATTGAAGATAATTTATTATTGTTGAGTTTAAAATTTTTACAGATCACTTAAAATAAACGTACCATGCTCGGTTCAGCAAACTACGCTACTTAATTGCTCCCTGCTTCGTCTGTGCTGAAAATGAAACTTAAGTGAATGGCCATGACTTGAAAGTAGTCTTCATGTGCTCTCTGCTGGAAACATTGTACAATTACGACTGGTTCCAGCATTTTGAGGGTGAAAAGTAGAAGTGTTTACATCTGCACATAATGGGACACGTCACCGATACCGATAGGTCCCCAAATGGCTATATCGGCCTAAGATGTCATTCATACTGATATATCGGCTGAGCTCTAGTTTGGGTTGCCAACAATAGTGGAGAATACAACCCAAAAAGTCATATTTTTTTTCAATTATTCACTTCAATAAAGAAAAAATATATAATTAATGCTTTTTGAGTCACATTTCCATCGGTTTTTCCCTCCGTGTGTTTTGAAAAATTGCATTGAAAAGAATATTTTGAAGAACTCAGTTGGGTTATAAACTATATTAGAGACATACTCTCACTTAAGTCCTTTTAGCCTATGTGGATAATTCAAATACAAGAAAAATTAAATCACATTTTCTTATTCTTGTTTTTCTTGTTTAATTCACTGTAAAAATAAACTAATGGTGGAAAGACTAACAAAGTATCAACTGTGTTATACTGATAAACCGTTATAATAAAAACACTTTACTGCCATTGAGGAAAACAAATAAATGTTCGATAGGAAAGTAAAGGTGCATGTAGTAGTAGTAGTAGTAGTATTAGTGGTTTGAACTTTATACTGCAGTATTGTACTAATCTGCTGTGTGTTGCAGTTTCAGTGCATGTGAACTTTGTAGAGCCTGCTGATTGAACTAACTGTCAGCCAATGAGGTCCACAGGAGAAAATAAAAACTTTTCTTCTCTTTTTCCTCCAACAAATAACAGATTTTTTTATTTTTTTTCGCCTGCTCCCTTTCTCAGGGATCACCAGAGTGAGGGAACAGGGCTGGGCGATGTATCGAATATACTTGATGTATCATGAGTTTTTCAATTTACGTTGGTTAAATTGGCTCTATTGCAACCATCGAGGACACAATAAACTGTCAATCAATTATTAAACTTTCTGCATCTAATTCACTGTGTTGTTTATCCGACACGCTACGAATGCATCACTAATCCCTGCTCCCTCCCAACTTGAACATTGTCTGCCAGACACGCTGTGCAGAGATTGCGCATGTAGACTTTGAGATAGGAAAGAATATGGCGACAACGGGGGTTTCAGGTGAGCAATGAGATGGTAACTGAAAAGGAGTCCGTGAACTAGTTCCGAAGAGAAACAGCACTGGATTAATAATCTGGCAGTGGTTTGGATATTAAAAGGAGGATGTCGAACAAAATGCAGTAATTTATAACGTGTTATGTATTGTCATCATTGTATGTTTTCATACAATGGTGAAATTGGCTCTCTGCATTTAACCCATCTACCACCAGATGGAGCAGTGGGCAGCTATTGAATGCACCCGGGGAGCAACTGGGAATGAGGTGTCCTGCTCAGAGACACCACAAAATGTGAAATGACTGGGGATCGAACCCAGGACCTTTTTGCAAAACGTGTCATAAAACCATTGCCACAAAAGGTAGTAGTACCACAAATTTATTTCAAGACCTAAGAAGTTACTGCAAAATGAAGAATGTTGTCAACTCCGTATGTCAACGTCTCCTCACGCAACCACAGTACAAAACTCGTTTAGCCATGCTGTGCCTTATGAGAGGAACAGTGAGAGAGAGCGCGACATTAATGAAGCAGCAGCTTATCGTATCGCTAAAGACGGTGGCTCAACTGTGGAACAAGACGACTAAAGTTAGCCATCTTTTTAGCTGCTAAGGACCATGTCTTTAGTGATATGATAAGCCATTGCTTTATTAATATCACACACTTGAAAATCCATGTAGTTCTCCTTTTTCTGCCCGTCTGCACCGCCAACTTCACACGACTCCTCCATCACTGAATACAAACAGACCCTCACGTACTGCTTCACTCACGCTTACTAACGTCGTGAAGGCGACACAGTTGAAGAGGATTATTATTTAATATACAAAGTATGTAAATAGATAATTCTTAGACATTTATTTTGTAGTTACAGCTGTTTGTTAAAAAATGTGCCTGTGTGACAATTGGGACAAAGCTTTGACTCAAATATAATTTTATTACTTTATGGAAAGAAAAAAATGTTGATATATATATATCATATATCGCCATTTCTCTTAAAGTATTGAGATATTAATACTGGTCCATATCACCCAGCCCTATGAGGGAACTCATTTATTATTTTTTTTATGATAATAAAAACAAACAGACCAGAAGAGCAGTCTACACAGATTGTTATATTGGCAAAGTTTTTATTATAAATGACACTGAAGTGTGTTTGGTAAGCTGATCATTACAGTTTGGCGTCATGCTTTAGTGAGTCACCTTCAAATCCATACAAGCAAGAGCTGACCTAATGGATGATGTAATAACCTTTTCTGGTAACATCATTCTGATTGTGATTGCCTTTATTTTCCATCAGTTAGGAAGGTATTTAAACTGAGTGAGATGAGCCAAAATGTGAGAGTTTGTTCCTGTTTTTGACATGCAAAGCAAACTCTCAGGGATTGTCAAGATGTGCAGCAAAACTACAGAACCTTCCTGACCTCCACAAGGCAAGGTCAGTGAATAAGACCAGGCTGATTCTGGCAGATCCTGATCATCCACTCCATGGTGAGTTCAGGCTGATTCTGGCAGATCCTGATCATCCACTCCATGGTGAGTTCAGGCTGATTCTGGCAGATCCTGATCATCACTCCATGGTGAGTTCAGTTTGCGTCCTTCTGGACACAAACATCTGCAGCCCAGATGTAGGACAAACAGACTGAAAAACTCATTCATCCCTGTGGCAATCAGGCTTCTCAATGAACATTGATGATTTAATGTATTGTTATTTTAATGTCTTGGTGTCTAGTATGGAAGTTTTGTGTTACTGACTGTGAAACAAATTGCGCCTTGGGGATAATATAGATTCTTGAACTTGAAAATATCAGGCAATCATAATAAGAAAAGCACAAAGTTCATATGAACCAATGATGCTTCAATATTTCATTTCCTTTAGCATAAGATCCATCAGGTCATCATATTAATCAGCACAGGGTTTTATTCAATTTTACAATTTAGGATTGATGTAAAAAATAATGACAGGAGGATGAGTGTGAGAAACTATCTTAATGTTACAATCTGATTGCACAAGATGATTTATTTAATGCACTTTCTTGTTCCAGTTTTAAAGCAGCTGTTTTATCTCAACAGACCTACAACACAGCTCAGAGTAGATGCAGTCAGATTTTATAGAGGTTGTTTTCTTCCTGAGCCCTAATAATGACTTCGTCCTCTCTTTATGTAACCACATGTTTGAGGTCAAAAAGAACAAAATATAATTATAATTTTATAACGGAGAAAACAAAAAGCCTGTAAGTTATAATCTGCTTGTGCTCAGTTGACTGTTTTATACGTTTCAAGTTGGCGAAGAAGAAACTTTTATTTTATTTTTTCAGAATATTGCTTCTGACTACAAAATGTAATATATTAGAAAAATCTGAAAAGCCAGAATATGTATGCAGATTTTGTATGAAACATTTCTTCTTGACTGGACACCAAATAACTTAATTATTTGTAATATTTGACCTGTGCTGACAAAATGAGTCAGAGTGGGGATTTTTTTTATTGTTGAGTTATTATTTTTAAATTCTCCATCTCAAAAGCTTCAAAACGAAACGCAGTTTGTTGAAATTCTGCAATTTTTCATCAGGCTAGCAACAAGTTAGTTGTGTTTCCAAAAGTGCATTTTAAAAGCTTCTTTTTTTCCATCCCTAAATAAAAAAAAATCCCCAAGCTTCACAATGATGCCAAAGGTTATACGAAGGGATTTGACAGGTTGCCAGCAGAGGAAAACAGTCATTTTCAAAGGAACTTTTAATGGTTATGAAACAGAATTATTTATGAAGACATATCTGATAGAAACTTTGACTCAAAAGGTACTTATTCTACTCAACCTGTTGTGTATTTATAATTTTTTCAATCTTAACTTGTGTTTTTTGTCTTTTTTTCCCAATAGGAGGTACACCTGCACCTACATCTAGACCTGCCATTCTGTCTTCGTTTGTCTCTCCTTCCTGTCCTCTCAAACCCAGCTGGTTGAAACAGATGGCCGCTTGTCCTGAGCCTGGTTCTGCTGGAGGTTACTTCCTGTTAAAAGGGAGTTTTTCCTTTCCAATGTTGCCTTTGTGCTTGCTCAGGATGGGAGACTACGATGAAGTGAAGATTCAAGGCGTATGCTTCCTTCCTTAGATGGCTCATTTTTACTAATTGGCTTTTGTATGTACAGAGCCTTGCAAAAGTATTCGGCCCCCTTGAACTTTTCAACTTCTTGCGACATTTCAGGCTTCAAACATCCATCCATCCATCCATCCATCCATTTTCTTCCGCTTATCCGGGGTCGGGTCGCGGGGGTAGCAGCCTAAGTAGGGAGGCCCAGACTTCCCTCTCCCCAGCCACTTGGGCCAGCTCTTCCAGGGGAATCCCGAGGCGTTCCCAGGCCAGCCGAGAAACATAGTCCCTCCAGCGGCTTCAAACATAAAGATATAAAATTTTTATTTTTTGTGAAGAATCAACAACAAGTGGGTCACAATCGTGAAGTGGAATGACATTTATTGGATGTGTCAAACTTTTTTAACAAATAAAAAACTGAAAAGTGGGGCGTGCACTATTATTCGACCCCTTTACTTTCAGTGCAGCAAACTCACTCCAGAAGTTCAGTGAGGATCTATGAATGATCCAATGTTGTCCCAAATGACTGATGATAAATAGAATCCACCTGTGTGTAATCAAGTCTCCGTATAAGTGCACCTGCTCTGTGATAGTCTCAGAGTTCTGTTCAAAGCGCAGAGAGCATCATGAAGACCAAGGAACACACCAGGCAGGTCTGAGATACTGTTGTGGAGAAGTTTAAAGCCGGATTTGGATTCAAAAAGATTTCCCAAGCTTTAAACATCCCAAGGAGCACTGTGCAAGCAATCATATTGAAATGGAAGGAGAATCAGATCACTGCAAATCTACCAAGACCCGGCCGTCCCTCTAAACTTTCATCTGGAACAAGGAGAAGACTGATCAGAGATGCAGCCAAGAGGCCCATGATCACTCTGGATGAACTGCAGAGATCTACAGCTGAGGTGGGAGAGTCTGTCCATAGGACAACAATCAGTCATACGCTGCACAAATCTGGCCTTTATGGAAGAGTGGCAAGAAGAAAGACATTTCTCAAAGATATCCATAAAATGTGTTGTTTAAAGTTTGTCACAAGCACCTGGGAGACACCAAACATGTGGAAGAAGGTGCTCTGGTCACATGAAACAAAAATCAAACTGTTTGGCCACAATTCAAAACGATATGTTTGATGTAAAAGCAACACAGCTCATCACCCTGAACACACCATCCCCACTGTCAAACATGGTGGTGGCAGCATCATGGTTTGGGCCTGCTTTTCATCAGCAGGGACAGGGAAGATGGTCAGAATTGATGGGAAGATGGATGGGGCCAAATACAGGACCATTCTGGAAGAAAACCTGTTTGAGTCTGCAAGAGACCTGAGACTGGGACGGAGATTTATCTTCCAACAAGACAATGATCAAAACATAAAGCCAAATCTACAATGGAATGGTTCACAAATAAACGTATCCAGGTGTTGGAATGGCCAAGTCAAAGTCCAGACCTGAATCCAGTCGAGAATCTGTGGAAAGAGCTGAAGACTGCTGTTCACAAACGCTCTCCATCCAACCTCACTGAGCTCGAGCTGTTTTGCAACGAAGAATGGGCAAGAACTTCAGTGTCTCCATGTGCAAAACTGATAGAGACATACCCCAAGAGACTTGCAGCTGGAACTGCAGCAAAAGGCGGCACTACAAAGTATTAACGCAAGGGGGCCGAATAATATTGCACGCCCCACTTTTCAGTTTTTTACTTGTTAAAAAAGTTTGACACATCCAATAAATTTCATTCCACTTCACGATTGTGTCCCACTTGTTGTTGATTTTTCACAAAAAATTAAAATTTTATATCTTTATGTTTGAAGCCTGAAATGTGGCAAAAGGTTGAAAAGTTCAAGGGGGCCGAATACTTTCACAAGGCACTGTACTGTATGTGAATGTTTCTGTTCAGTGCCCTGAGACAACTTCTGTTGTGATTTGGTGTTACATAAATAAACTGAACTGAAATTGAATGGTGGCTTGTCAATGGTGAGTACATGCTTCCTTTTATGGCCAACAACCTCTAAGCAAGTTCATTTGTCCGTGGTGACTTTGAATACCTGGAGACTTGGTGAGAGTCTTCTGGTCCTCCCTCTGCGCAGCTCGGCCCCCAGCGTGGCCCCGGACGTGTAGGATCGGCTGCAGCGAGATGGCTCCGCCTTCTCCCCAGCATCTGTTACCTCCAAGTCATTCCCCTGTGAGATGGGAGGGAAACAAAAAAGAACGGAGAGCAGAACAGATCATAATGAACCATGTGCTCTTTGTGTTTTACAGTTTAAATAGGCAGCTTCAGATAAAAGAAAGAAACTAGTTCATCTTAGTTGATGTTTTGTTACAAATGTGAGTGACTTCTTAAAAGTGAGGAAACCTCTACAGGAACCCATATTCTAAATGATTAATGTATGTGTGACTCTACAGGGCTGCGTGCGTGTGTGTGTGTGTGTGTGAGAGACAGAGCTTCGAGAGGCTGATCTGCACTGCAGCACCGTAGCAACAAAACACTGGGGGGAACGGTAGCAGTTGCTAGGCAACAGTGCCGTGTTGCTTCCATGCTGCGTTTGATGTCGTCCAGACCCAGATGTGGACAGATACTCACAACCGCACGTACGTACAGAAACATATGGGCACCTGCTCAGCATAATCAATGCCAGAGTGCCTGAATAATGCACGATGTCATGTCCTTCAGCACAAGCATCACCTCTAACAGAAAACGTCCCATTTATATTCAGCGCTCATTCAGCAGCAGGCCGTTTCCACTGAGGACTGTGACAGAGCAGTGCACGCTGTGTGATTGTACGCTGGAGGATACTAGCTGTCCACTGGGACGTCTGAGCGTGCGCACAGATCCTGATGGCAGGAACAAAGGCAGCTCGATGTGTGAAAGTCACACGGTTTGTTTGTCAAACACACACGCACACAGTCCAATCTGTCACGTCCGCATCTCATCTCTCACGCCGTGTCTGTTCAGAAGGCAACAGGCTTTTTTATTTTATCTACTTATTATTGTGCATTACTCTGCTTGTTTACGTTCTTCATCTCACCTCTTCTCCAGTCACCGACAGCACGCTGCGGCTCTTCTTCATTCTGATTGGCTCGTTCTGGGCCCCAGGGCGGAGCGTTCCGGAACCCAGGCAGCAGAGCAGGTGGAGAGCCAGGACCGGAGAGGTCAAAGGTCACTGTGAAGGTCAAACTGGGGTCAGACCGGGTCAAAACCGGCCCCCATTGGTGCTGACTCAGCCAGCCAACAGCGTCGCCTTCGTCCACGCCTCGCTCTTCAGGACGAAGCCAGGCGTCCTTCTGCTGTTAAACAGTGAAGGCGCATTTATTCCCCTCAGAGACTCCCGAGTCAGACTGGTACACCCAATATCTTTATTTTAAAAAAAATATTCCCTAAGGCCAAAGGTAAAAAAGAAAAAGAAAATACAAAAACACCATCATCCTGAGTCGTTGTCCTTTGGTTACATGGAGCTCTGCAGTATCCCATTCACAGCTGACGATGACGAAAAAGGAAATATTTCCCCAAATTCTTTCGAATATCCGTCCATCTTTTCAAGACGTTTGTATGTGTCCAAGTCATGAACAAATGCCGCCAATAAATCCCACCAATTCAGAATCCAAAATTTGCATCAGGTGTTGCGTCTCTTCAGGAAGGTTTTCCACAACGGGACTGATCACTGGGATCCAATCTCTGCTCGGAAGCTCCGGCTGGATATTGCTGCTTCATCTGGGAAGTCCAAAGGTCCAAACTCCTGGTTTGGTTTGCTGGTATTCGTCCTTGAAAATGACAAAGAGAGAAAGAAATTATAATAAACACATTACTTTATCTTTGACTCCTCTTTTTTATTTTTACGACTTATGGCCCTGCTTTCAGTCAGGGAGTTAATCATACAAAGCAAGAAGCCTCGTTTTGTCACATACTGGGAACACAACAATCCAAACTCAACTGTTGTCCTTTTTACACTACAAATTTGAAGCATACTTCCTAACGAAAAGGGAATTTCTGGCTTAAAATCCCACAGGCTGCTCAGACAAGTAATCTAGAATAGTAGATTAAACAAAATGCTTTGGTCTTGCAACAGCTTTACATACATCATGGCTAATTCTGAGCAGATACTGCAACACCCCAGCTCTGTGATGTTATATAATTACTCTGAGCAATCCGAGTTGACCCAGTTCCATCGGATTGGGCAGATTCAGCATATCGGAGTATTTCAGATTGAACTGCTACGGATAGCGATTGAAAATGACTTTTACCGGGGTCACGGGGAACACACCCTCGCAACAAAACAAGGTCTTTCACGGCGGAGTCGGCACGGAGCGATAACAGGTCTGTGAGGGGAAATCAACAAATGCAGAGTGACACAGTGACATATATACAGACTTCAACAAGCAAATTGAGCACATATGCACACACCATGGATGCCACCAGTACCACCTCCACAGATGAAGCAGCTTAGAAAACCAGTGCATCGACGTGCATCCCAACCAGCAACCTGCTACAAACACCCAAATGTTCATCAGTGCACACAGAGACTGCCCTGTCATGTCTGTCTGCACACTGCAAGGGCCAGAGGTGTGTGTCAGACGACCACACGTGCACGCACGCATCCACACGCACGCTCGCTGCAGGATGCAAGAATAAAAACACGCTCACCTTGATCGCCTGAAGATCAATGGCAGGATGGGCTGGGCTCCGTCGTGCGTTCACTCTGCCTCCTCCTGTCTCCGCCGCTCTGCCTGCCTGTCTGAAGACATTGCAGTGCATCGCCACAGCGAGAGAGGAGGAGGAAAAACCTCGGCGTTCTAATGAATATCACCAGCTTTCGTCCCTCTCCCCCTGCCACAGTGGTCTCCCCCAGTTACCCCCCTCCCCCTGCCTCCATCACCACAACCTCCATGGAGAAGCCCATCATCACTCCCTCCCTCACAGTATTGTCCATTAATCCCGTACAACAGTCTCTGCTCCTCCTCTTTCCATCGTTACCCCTGCTGTTGCTCTTTTTTTTAAATATGGCAGTCTGTTTTTTTTTCTTTTATTATCAACTGTACGCTCACCGTTTCAATAGTCAGACCTCTCTCTCTCTCTCTCTCTCTCTCTCTCTCTCTCTCTCTCTCTCTCACACACACACACACACATAAAGAGCAGATTTTTACTGATACACACCACTCATATTTAAAAAAATCCCAAAAAGCCTTCATGTCTCCTGGTAGTTTCTCACTCTATTCTGACATGTTCCTCTTCGTTATGTCCTTTAAAAAGCCATTCAAGGGTGTTCGGTATACTTTTGCACAATTAAACCACCTACTAACATGAATCACGCTGTTCATTTCTTTTATTTAACTTTTTTTTTTTTATATACAGATATGGACAAAAAGGCATTCATGAACAGGAACACAAAAAGCCAAAGAGTTGTTTTTGTAAGGTTTTGTTTTGATGCTCTTCATGACCGAGTTCTATTTTTCAAGCTGTTTATGTTTGCAGGAGTAGCTCAGAGCGTTTCATGTTCCGTGGAAAATGAGCAATTAATATCTTACCTGTTGTAGATGCTTTGGAGAAACAGTTTATTCTGATCGTAGCAGCAAACTAATGGCTAGTCGCCGTCTTAAAACAACTTTAATTTTAAAAGTTGTATAATGGTTTGTAAGAACACACGGTTTTATAAGCTTTTATAACTATTTGTTTCACTTTTTTTTTTTTTTTTAGATTTTTTTGTAAACAAAACTAGCTACAGCAGCATGCAACTGTAGCACTTTTGCTGCAGCTTGGGTCATTTTACACAGGAATATAAATTATTTTGGAATAACTAGGAAATGTGAAACAAAAAGTGGTTCAACATCTATAAGTGTTCCCATAAATTATTGTTTATTATTATGCTTATTTTTTTTAATGATCATAGTTTGAAAGACCAATTTACTTCAGTCTTGGCCACACTGATAGTGGTTAGTTCATCAATCCAGTCAGAAATTAATTTTATTTCTTCAAACTGAGGTCTTTTAAAAAAGTTATCCACAACAGGTAAGATATTGTTTGTAACCTTTCCAGAGAACAGAGTTCATGCTCAATAATTCAGGTAAAAAAAATCCAACAAAGTTCAGTCAGGTCATCTGGATGGTTTTTTTTTTGTGTTGAGACATTTCATACTTCATCCAAAAGACTTCATCAGTCCACACTCACATGGTGGACAACACTATGCGAGTGTGCTGCTTGTGGGACTGAGTTTGTTGTGGCTCCCCAGACTGATGAAGTCCTTTGGATGAAGGACGAAGCGTCTCAACAACAACAAAAAATAAACATCCAGAGGACCTGACTGAACTTTGTAGGATTCCCACAGATCCCTGCGTTAGAAGAGGCTTTAATGCCGTGTTCTTTCAGTGCAGATAATTTATCAATGACATTCAGCTTGGGGCTTTTTCAGTTTTATGTAACAGCATAAGGAAAAGCTGTGGGGCAGTTGTGTCACTCTCCCTTCAGCTCTTTTAGAAATTATCTAAATTTGATTCATGTCGCTGACCTGTACCGATGTCTCCTATTTACAAAAGTGAATGCACAAAGAAGCTTTGGATAAAAAATAAAAATCCCTGCACCAGCCCCTAAATCAAAACCACCAAATAATAATGAAGGGTGAAAGAGAGAGGAGGCAAACCAGCGATTTATTATGCTAGTGTAAATTAAAAACCAAACGAGTCAGGATTTAAATGAACTCAAGGAAATGTTAGCAGTGTTTGTGAAGAAAATAAAGCTTTGTATCCCACAAATAAAAGTTTGCTCTCGAAGTACAAATACATAAAAAATGTAAATCATGTAAATATTTCATAGTCACAAATGTATTATACAAATGTCAAATATTAGAAGCAAATATAAAGTAACAAATCAAGGATTTTAAAAAACCAGGTTGGCTTCGAGGTGGTCTTTATATTAGATCAGTAATAAGGAAATCCATACAAAGATCAGCAATTATCTAAGTGATAGTATTAAATACTACCATTGATATGATATAGCCATTTTTCATACCTTCCAAATACTAAAATACAAATCTTGCTTCTGTTTTGCCAAATTTTATGAGTTTACAAAAGTTCAGGCTGAAAATGTGCAACTATCTTGATGAACAGGACGCGGTTTTACACATTTCTGAATGAAATATGAACAGATCGTGCTAAACACACAAAAAAAGCAGATTCATCTAAATTTTTAAAGCTTAACTAGATTTCACATTATTATTATTCATATCGAATATTAGTAGCAGATGTACATGGATAAGTATCTGAACTTTGTAAAATCACAATATTTGGAAAAACAGAAGCAAGATTATTTGTACTTGAGTATTTAGAAAGCATGCAAAATTGATATATTCAAGGATTCAAGGTTCTTTATTTGTCATACACACCACATGTGGTACATGGGGTGGAACGAAATTGTGTAGAGGGTCCCAGTTACATCCAACAGAAGTATTAAAATGTAAAAGAAAAACCAGTAATAAGATCTAAGATATAAACTAAAAAAAAAAAAAACACTAAGCACTAGTAGCATAAAAACAATACGCCGAACAGCAGCATGCACATGAGTCTGTGTGAGCAGATGAGCACGAATGAACAGCAGCATGAAACAGATCAGCAGCAACATGATGTGATTTATCACAGTGATTATTCTGGTTAGAGATTCATGAGTGTGGTGAAACGTTTCAGCACAAAAAAAAGAAACTGTCCAGATGATCCGACTGAAAAATGTTGGATTGTATACCTGGATTATTGAGCATGGACTTTGTTGTTCACACTTCCTTTTGTTTACTGACCCAGAACGTGCAGCACTCCATCTCTTAATGAAACGAGGATAAAGAGTTACAACATTTAATTTCCTTTTGGGATTAATAAAGTATTTTTGAATTGAATATATTTGAGTTTTATAATGTCATCCAAACTGGCCAGAAAAGCCCTCCTCAATGACATCTAAGTGGCCCACGGGCCACCAGTTGATGAGCAGGTTTTGCGGCTCCATGCACATTGTATTTAGTGAGCGAAATGGCAGAAATGGCTCCTTCGATCAAAAAGGTTGCAGACCCCCGAGTCCTAGACTCAACCTATAAAGATGCAGTCAATGCAGTCCTTCTAGCTCCCTGCAAGAATACTATCTGGTGAAAGCTAATACTTGTTGAATGATGTCAGAGTTCATATATTCACTCATATTAGAGCGGTGTACAGCACAGCCTACCTTCTTCATTACATGTGCATGGCCGTTAGGCTCTGTAAGGATTCTGCCTCCACTCAATATACTGAGGTGCTACACGTGGAGATTCATCAAGCCCAGCTGTCTGGAAACAAGTGATTTGACCTTGAACTCTTTTGTACATTGAAGCATTTAAAAGTCAAATGTGAGGCCATCTGTGCGATAGCTCAAGCTCAGCCCAAATCTAGTTGAAAAACGGAGGGAAAATGTGGACAATGACAGGAAATGGTTTGAAAGATCTGCAGATATTTAAATATACTTGTAAAAATTTAGACATTATTCATTTAGCAGCACCTCGAGATGGAAGCAAAACTTTAATTATCTTACATAATGGGTATCAAGATCATAAGAGTCACAGCTGTAGTAAAATGTTTCAATCGGTTAGTGTGTTTTTTTTTTTTTACATTTATATAAGAAGATTAATCTGCATCGACAAATAGACAGTACACAAAGACAAGAATGACAAACTCACAATCAGATTTAACAACTAGAAAAAAGTAACCAAAAAAAAAAAAATGTAGTGAAATGCAAAATGCCTCTACACAAAAGTTGTACAAGAACCAGGAGTCATGGCATCATCTCCTGACGGTCATGAACAACTAGAAATTGAAATGGTGGTTATAGGATGACGTGATCAGGGTAGTTCAAAAATGGTGGAAAAAAATAATAAATGAACAATTAAGAATGTTAATATTTTAAGATGTGGAATTTTATTTGAAGCACATTTCTCCATCTTGCCTCACTCGCCTTCTAACTGGGACCAAAATATGAGAGTACATCCCTCGTTTTAGAATCATTCCACCGGCCCCCAGTGACATGATCTGCATCTGAGTGTTGGAACCCACGTGCAGGAAGATGCTGAGAGACTCCGGTAAAAATAAGTAATGAGTTTATTTTTTAAATAAACAAAACAAAAAGCTGTTGGGGCAGCAAACTTACTTTTAGGAGGACACACAGGGGTACATTAGGATTAGGATCAGACACAGGTGCGACAGTGCTGGAACACAGGAGGAGAAATGCTGAGGGGTGACAGGCAAACATGAGGAAAAACACAAGGACGACAAGACCCCAGAAACCCTACACCCTGTTTGTTTCCAAATTAATTTTAAAGTTTGATTTGTTTTTAAATGTCTTCATGGTGTCGCCCCACAGTATCTGTCCGACCTCAGGTCAGCAGATCACTTCCTGTTGGTCGTTCCAAAATCAAAAAGAAGGCTGACAGGTGACCGAGCGTTCTCAGTCGCTGCCCCTAAACTGCGTTAGTGTACAGCACTTTTGTTTTTAAAGTGCTTTATGAATAAAGTTGTTTTATAATGAATTGTTTCTTGCTCAGTGTTTGATCTGACTGCGGTGGGATTTGAACAAAGGTTGCCTGGTTGGCACACACACACTCATCGTCTATTTATTTATTAACCTTTATTTAACCAGGCAAATCCAACTGAGATCACGGATCTCTTTTGCAAGAGGAGGCCTGAAGGCACACCAACATGCATGTTTTTGATCTGTAAGAGGAAACCGGAGTACCCTGAGAAAACCCACGCAAGCACGAGAAGAACATGCAAACTCCACACAGAAAGATGCAGTTCAATCCAACCGGGGATTGAATCCAGGACCTTCTTGCTGTGAGGCAACAGCGCTAACCACTGAGCCGCCGTGCTGCCTATGCAACGCCTTCACAGAAAGAATGTAGTCCTGGTTGGGGGTTTTTGTGTGTGAGGCCTGAGCATCATTTTAGTTCATGCTGCATTGTCAAAACCATGAGTGAGGTGATCAGAGAGAGAAGAGAACCTGTGGCGCACATCTGTATCTGTAACCATGGTGATTAGCTCACTTGCTTTAGAGTTTGAAACTTGACTGTGGAGGCTGAAGACTGAGGACACCCAAACTTTAAAGCGCTGCTCTCATTCTGCTAATCATGACTGAACCATGTGAGAAAAATAAATATATAATCATGTTGCAAGTAAATAAAATAACTTGCTAATTATTGGTTGAATATTTATTATCATTATCTCAAGAATATTATCTAAAAGTGAAATGATTAAACTTTGATCTTTTACTTTCAGTTTAAACATGGCATTATTGAAGTCGTACTAAAAGTAAAAGTATTATCTAAACCAAATTATTAAACATTTTTATTACTTTTAGTTTAAAAAATGGCAAAACTGAAGTCATATTGGCAGCACGGTGGCTCGGTTGATAGAGCTGTTGCCTCACACAGCAAGAAGGTCGCTGGTTCAAATCCTGGCCAGGGGCCTTTCTGGGTGGAGTTTGCATGTTCTCTCCATGCACACATGGGTTTTTTCCAGGTACTCCGGTTTCCTCCCACAAAACAAAAACATGCATGTTAGACTGACTGTTAACTCTAAATTGTCCCTAGGTGTGAGTGAGAGAGCGAATGGTTGTTTGTCTCGTTTGTCTCTATGTGTCCCTGTGATGGACTGGAGACCTGTCCAGGGTGTCCCCCACTTCACAGTGATTGCTGGACATGGGCACCAGTGACCCCCGTGACCCAAAATGGAATAAGCGGGTAAAGATAATGGATGGATGGATGGATGGATGTACAAAAAGGTTTTCTTTTCAGTGGCCACTAAATACAAGAAGTGCAAAAGGACAACACATTTTTTGATACAAGATGAAATAGAAAGTATATTTTTTGTAGAATTTGCGACTTTTTTTTTTGCTTTGGGTTAAAAATTTATCTGATATTATTCCGCTGAACTTTCTTATACCTTGTTGTTTTATAAAACAGTTTAAAAATATTTAGGATAGTTTAAAATTTAATATTTTGAGTCTAGAGTATTTATTCTGGTTGTCTTGAAGATATAACAAAATCAGCAACATCAGGAACATTTTATGGCCCACAAGGCAAATAATGTGTACCAAAGAATTTATCCATTTTAGTGCTCTAATGGTTTGTCATGCACAATATTTAAATTTAAACTCGTATTTTGAGAACTCATTTAAAAAAACAAAAAACGATCTTTCATTTTCTCAGGAATTTATTGAATTGCTACATGTTTCTTCCCCACTATGTCGTTAATTTCAGTTTTGTTTAGACAGTGTCTAAGAGACAAAGGACATAACAGTTAAATAAAAATAATTGGGCATAAAACGGGTTTGTTCAATATAATTTAAATAATGTTAAAAATTTTAGAGGGAACAAATTCAGAGACTTACAGATTATTTTTCATTACTAATTTTTATATGGAGTTATGCATTTCCAACGTGTTGATAGTATTTTTAATCAGGCACACAAGCAGTGGTGGGATGTAATGAAGTATAAATACTTCATTACTGTACTTAAGTAAATTTTTCATGTATCTGTACTTTACTTAAGTAGAGTTAAAAGTGGGTACTTTATACTTTTACTCCACTACATTTTACACCAAGTATCTGTACTTTCTACTACACTACATTTCTATAATGCTTTGTGTTACAAGTTACATTCATGTTGCAGCTTTTTGATTTGTTTACTTTGAAAGTAACCAGTGGTGAGAGGGGAGTTGGTCCATTGAATCACTGCAAAGTGAGCAGGTAACGTTAGGCCCGCCATCAAGAAGAGCTGGACCAATGACATATATTCTAGTATATATGTCACTGAGCTGGGTGCACCCGCAGCACCACTAACACACCCAAAATGTATTCCAGCGCAAGAGAGTCAGTCATTTTGAATCACAAGTCCAAGTGTGAACTGTGTCACAGAGTAAACACAATAAAAACATGTATTATCTGCAGCATTGTTCATTAAAATGGAACAACACTATTAATGTATTACAGAAAATATACATATGGTACGCAGACTTAAAGATATGTAGACCATTACATTAGGTAATACATTCATGAAGTACTTTTACTTTTAATACTTTAATTATTTTAAAAGCAAGTACTTATTTGCTTTTACTTAAGTAAAAATGCTAATTTGGTACTTCTACTTTTACTAGAGTACATTTTTGTCTGTTTATTTGTACTTTTGCTTAAGTACAGTGTTTGAGTACTTTCTCCACCACTGCACACAAGTAATGCCTTACGCTTACAAATAAACGGGTCACATATTTCTGCACAACATCCATCCATTAAATTCTCTTTGCCGACTCCTTTAACTTGACTTTTTCATTAAATATTCTTTCTAGTTATAAAGCTAACCAGGAACCGGACTCCATACTTTCCGACTACAATAAAAGTTTCACAGCTTACCCGGTGTCTCATCCTAAACAAACTCGAGGTGTCGAAGAACGAGCTGGTCACGTCTTCATCGTAGGACACGAAGATGCGGTCCCAGCCGCTGCCGCTTTGACGCTCATCTTCTCTGACTTGATGCTTTTCAGCTTCATACTAAACTCTGTAAATTAACGCTGTAAGGGCATTCCAACAACACGGAATCATCGAACTGAGGAAAAGAAGCGAATAAATTAATCCATTTCTCCACGGTAACTGCGCGCCGCAATGACAACGTCATCGACGTAAACTTACGTTGACACGTATACGACGCCGCCATATTGGGCATGGAAACGAATCATAACAGTATTATGGTTACACCTAATAAACAACCCTTTCTCCTTGGCTTTCTGGAGTTATGAAACTGTTTTATACACAATTAGGGAAAAATAATTGCTTTTCATTTTTCATACAAAAAAAAAAAACTTTACCATTTACCATTTAGTACTTAAATAAACCAACAGTGAGATTGGTTACATGATGACAGAAACTTCTATGCTGTTGTTGCACTTTTTACCCAAACATATTTTTTATTTATAGTTGTTGAGTGATGTTTAAGGATGTGACGCCTAGTTATTTTACACTGTTATCTAGTTTTTGAAGGTTTCCTAAAGAGAATGTGGTGCAGAGGAAAAAGTTGCTTAAATACTGTTGATATTTGAGTTAGGCAAACTCAAACTGAGATGGAAATAAAGCATCCATCATCTGTTTTCTGATTCATCTTTCTGATGTCTTTAGGATGTAATAATGACACCATTTAACTTTTAACATCAAAAGCCTTATATTTTAGAAATCATTTTTTTCTAATTGCCAAAAGTATCTGATAGTTTATTTTAGATATTGATCATCTTACTACAATAGATTATAATTAATAATATGAGGCACACAAGAGTTGCCCATGTGTTTACAGACCCACATTTCTCTGAGTGTGAAATATCAATGATCATGAGGAGGAAGATGGAAATATGAAGTTTGTTTACAGTACAACACATTTCATAAAAGTTCATTACATTTTCTTTCACTGTGAATAACTAAGCACTCTGGGTTGTGTTTGGCATTCGTGCAATAAAATTGTTGGTTTTATAAGTATTAATAAAGAAAGAAATGGAAAGTTATTTTAACAACATTTACTTTGTTTTATATGAAAACAAAAATTGTTGCAGAAATTAAAGACATCCTTTCATGTCCAAAATAACGTAAACATGCAAGTAAACGTAACTCACAAATGTGCTTCCTGGTTGGGTATTCTAAAGAGAACCTAGAATGTTGCTAAGTTAAGAGGCAGTGATAGTTTTACCAACTTTTTAAAAAAATTTTAAGCAAATTATTTCTTAGTGTGGAAGCCAAAGGGTTAAAGAATAGATTTTCTTTCAGGGCTGTTTTACTGATGGTGGGTTATTCTTGCTGTTTTCCTTTATTCATGTTGTCTCACCTCTATCCCAGTCCAGTCCAGTAATCTTCACACCAGGGTTCACTGTCTGATTCCTGTTGTGTTGGATGACTCCTGCCATTCTACCATTCAGCTCTTCCCACTTCATCCAGTCTCCCGTCAGTAAAGCTGCTCCACCTGCAACACCTACACCTGAACAGCAGGGGGCGCCAGAGTCACTCAGTCTTTCATTTCATAACAACTTAAGAGTTGAACTTTATTATGAACTCAACTTAGTGCAGTCTACAGCAGTGTTTTTTCTTTGTTAACTTATTTAACTTAAATCATTTTTATTCAAATATTCAAAGCCCATCATTATTTTATCACATCAAAAATACATGTACCCACTCTGTTTAAATACTGTACATAATCACTTAATACACATCATTACCTATCAAAACTCGTAACACTTAATAAACAATAAGTGTGACAATAAATAAGTAATATCAGTAATTTAATAATAAATGAGTAATGCTACTTATTTATTATATTTATATTATAAATAATATATATTTTATTAAGTATATTTGCTGCTGATATACAAAGTAAGTAAATGAGTAATATCAGCAGAATCATGTTTTGTTGCCAGTTATCACAAGTCTCGTTTACATTCAAATATTGATGAGTACACTTTTATAGTGGGTTAAACCCTTCATACAGTTTGGAAAGTCTCGACGAAAGATATAATAAAACACGAGTCAACAGAAGTAGAGTAATTTTGGGAGAGGAATGTATATAGTGTAGAGAGCTAAAAAAAAAAAAAAAGTTGGGACTAAGATTTTATATGAAATGTGCCCATTATTTCAAACTAACGGGAAATTTTCTGTAACTGCTAGCCAAATTTAGTTGTAAATACAGGCTTTATTATTATTATTATTTTATTACTAAAGAGTCATAATAATAATAATAGTATCAACAATGATTTCTTCTTTTTTTTTATTTGAAACATTTTTGTAGTGTACAGCAGCAAACTAGAAGAATGTGCTCAAAACGGCAACAAACACAGTCAAGATCTGATAAAGCTCATCATTTTGCCAGAATTAACTTTTACGTTGGTTTTACAAGTGGAACCATGTACGACTTCAAAGAGGTCAAAAACGACTGCCTCATTTACTGACTCTAAAAACCCAACACCAGTTCACCAGAGAGTTAATTATCCCGTGGTAACGCCACACCATTAGGTCAAGTGGGGCTGTCATTTCTTTAATCCTTGTGTTTCCTGCACTCCCCAGTTTTTCTTCCTTGTTGTTCAGCTCCCGTCTCTAATTTACAACGTGCCACACTAATTTTTATTTTTTTTTAATTACATTGCCACGCTAAGAAAAAAAAAAGCCATAATATTACGAGAATAAAGTCGTACGAGACTTTTTTTTTACAGCTGTCGTAAAAAATTTTTTCCAGAGTCAGATCCACGACATGACCTGTCAATCAATCCAGTAGGCGTGTCAGCAAATGACCAATCCAAAGCTAAATGAGTCGTAATATTATCCGTACTCCAACACAGTAAAACAGGGTTTACCGCTTTTTAACTGTGATAAAATGAAGAATGTTTGTTAAACTTTATTGTTATTAACGCTCTTACTCAAAACGTGTTCCATTAACGCCACCTACTCGTGTTTTAATATGCTGCTTCTGGGATGCATATACGTGACGTCATTACGTCATGAGTTTCCTTTTTGTTTCCGTTTGAAAACAGCGCTCAGTGAGAGAAACTGTGTAATCTGTCAGCACATCAGCATCAGATTATTATCAGGACTTTGAACCTGCTTACAGGGTTAGGGTCCTTGGTCTGTGGATTGTGCTTCCAAGCTTGTCATGTTCTGTTCCTCCCGTCGTTCCCTCCCTCCAAGTAAGGTTTTGCTGCCCTGTCAGCTTTTGTTTTGTTTAAATAAATAAAAAATGATTCATTTTACCTTGGAAGTCTTCTGTTGTCTGCCTGAACGTGGGTTCAACAGATCATGTCACTTTTCAAGGATCGTTTGAAGAGTGAACGTGCAGGACTGACAGCATGTAAACAGACTGCAGAGACCTCAGCTATGGAAAACAACACTCTGATGTCACTCACAGGGAGATGGGGAGTAAAACATGAAACACTGAGAATGCCAACAACTCCACCCTTTTAGTAACATTCTCAAAAAAAAAAAAAAAAGAAAGTCCCCTAGAGTTCTCAAGAAGTTCTTTTTTTTTTTGTTGTTTCCTTATTCCGTCCGGTACTTTCAAGGTTTGCAAGACTGACTTCTTTTGCTGGAATGCATGAGTTGGATTCTTTTTAAAAGGGGAGAGCCACATCGGAACAGAGTAATGCATCTTTTCATTTAATAAATAAAAAAAAGAAGCATTTTATTTACATTTATCAAAATACATATGAAGGTACATTTTAATACTGGAATTTCAGTTTGCTGTTTAAAAAAAAAAAAAGTATTTTCTTGCATAGTTCGTCTTCTCACCACCGATGACTTGCACCATGTTGTAATCAGCATACGCACAATCAGAAACACGTGGCAACTGTTGCTCAGCTACTCACTGTGAGTCAGAGGAAACAATTTCTTTGTGGCTTCACAGGCAGTAGGGTGAGGCGTTTCACATTAATACCAAGTGTCTACAAACAGCTGTGAAGATCTTTACACAAACCGGCTCAAAGTGAAACAGAAACCTATTGAAATCCACTTTTAAAACCCTGTGAGATCAATATGCTAGTTATTAAATAACTTGTTTTATTTTAGCATGTTTCCATATTTGTGTACACGTGTCTCAATTTACTGTTAATTCAGAAAGAAAGTCTGAAAATTGGTTAAGAAGGTTTCACTTTTTAAACTCGTAGGTGTTTTGTTACCAGTCTGAGTTCTGACATCATTGCTATATTCATCAAACGAGTCTTTTTCACACTCATCCGGCTACACATTGTGTGTAAAAAAGCAAGGCTTTAAATAAAAGGGACTCTTTTTCTCATTAAAACATAAAACATATCACAGAAGACAGTGTGCCACTGGGCTGAGCCTGTTGGAGACTTGTTTCTGAACAGCATTCATGAGGGACAAATGTCCTCAAACGTTTGCAGGGGTTCTACATTTCCTGGCATGGGTCGTAGAGGCTTGCAGTCTTGTAGCTTGAATTTGAACATGTTCAAAAAAATTGTACAATAAATTTGCTCTAAATAGTCGCACAGTTGTTGCGTGCATTGTGAATCAGTTTTTCTAGAGCACTAGAGCTGGATTTTGACACCTGCACAGGAGAACTAAAAACCATCCGTCCGTCTGTCCATCCATCCATCTATCTTCCACAGCTAGGCCAGGGGGATTCCAAGGTATGCCAGCCAAGACTCTTGGGAACTCTTGGGGATTGTCAGTGTGTGCAGCAAAACTGCTGGCATAGTCCTCCAGAACCTCACTGACCTCCACAAGGCGAGGTCAATGAACACAGCCAGGCAGATTCTGGCAGATCCTGATCACCACTCCATGATGAGTTCAGGTTACTTCCATCTGGACGCAGGTATCTGCTGCCCACATGTAGAACGAACAGACTGAAAAACATTCATCCCTGTAGCGATCAGGCTTCTCAATGAACAGCGATGATTTCATGTATTATTTTAATGTCTTGTCTAGTATGGATGTTTTCTGTGACTACTGATTGCCCCTTGGGGAAAATAAAGATCCTTGAACTTGAAGAAGCATAGTCTCTCCAGCATGTCCTGGGTCTTCCCAAGGGGTCTCCTACCAGTTGGACATGTCCGGTAAACCTCCCTGAGGCACCTGAACCACCTCAACTGGCTCATCTCGATGTGGAGGTGCACTCAACTCTTGAGTCTCTCCTACAAAACTGAACTTCTTACCCTATTTCTGATGGAGTCCAGCTACCATGTGGAAAAAACTAATTTTGACTGCTTGCATCCGCACTTTCATTCTTTCGGTCACTACCCAAAGTTCATCCTTGAGGGTAGGACCATAAATCAACCTGTAAACCGAGCGCTTTGTCTTACAGCTCAGCTCCCTCTTTACTACAGACCAGCACAGAGTACACAATAATGGAGAAGATGCAATTTTGCAAGCCTTTACTCCAGTAGATTAAATCATCTACAGTAACATGGGGCAGCTGCCAAAGTGGGTTAAAAGCTTACCATGGTCTGATATGGGCAACAAAATAATGTGCATGGCAAAGAATAAAGCTTTGCCAGTCATGCACACAAAATAAGTGTTTTCCCAAAATATTTGCTGCACAAAATGTGGCTGCATGTCTTGCTGTTCGCTTGGTTTCAATACTCACGATTCGGCGAGAATGCAACTGAAAATGTGTCTAGTCTTCAGTGGCCATCTGCTCTCCAACAGTCACAGCCCAGTGAGATACCAACGTAACGTTTCAGTGGAAGCTTCATTGTTCCGACTAAAACCTACAGCGAGGTGCTGGCATGACAGAGAAAGCAGCATATTCACATTTGTTTGTTTAAAAAACAAGATTGAATTTTCTATTTTTGTTACTTCACACGTAAAACCTTTTAAATAAAAGTATGTCACTGCCGCTCCAACAGAATAACAAATACTCAGTATTTGTTTTACAGCATTGCATTTTTTTTACATATCTTTTGTCAAACATTGGAAAACAACTAGAAATAATTCAAAAACTTTACACACTAAACACATATGAGCTAAAGCTTCAGGTGTGTGTGCAGCAAGTAACGGTAACTACGAAAATAAAGTACAAGATGAAGTCAGTACTTCCCTTCAGCAAACAGGACACACCGGAGTTTTGGAAACTTCTGTTATAATCTTGTTTTCTTGTTCTTAGAAAACGTTCTTGAAGAAATGCAAAGGTTCAAACCAGCTAAGCTCAGGTCCAAACTCTAGTCCAGTGTGGATTTATTCTCTAGGGGGAACGGCAGTGTGTTGTGTGCGTAAACGGAAAACATCCTTCAGGGTGTATTGTCCCATCCGGTTGGGTTTGTAGTAAAAGATGTAGAGCAGTAACAGTCCAAAACAAATCAGAACGACGCCTGCTCCTACTCCTGCCACGATGTAAACAATGGGGTTTACTGTAAGGGGAGAAGAAAACCATCAGTCAGACACAGAAAATAATTTATGAGAGCATCACCGTAAAAACATCAGTGTTGTAATGTAGCGAAGTAGAAATACTTTGTTACTGTACTTAAATAGAATCTTGACATAGCTTTACTTCGTTATTTACATTTCTAGCTACTTTCACTTTTACTTCACTACATTTCCTTAATAAAATGTGTACTTTTACTCCAATACATTTCCCTTAACTATCTTAGTTACTTGTTCCTACAATATAAAATTAGAAGAAACCTGATTGGGCAATGCCTGTTTGTTCTCCCAGTCTGTGACTTCACGCGGCCCCTCCTCTTTCCCTCACTGACACTCTCACTGAGAAGGGGCTCTCTGCAGACCAAAAGTGGGCGTTTCTGGCAAATAGGCGTTTCTGGACGGCGAACACTGATTGGCCAACAGTATTTAATAGGCGTTTGTGGGCGGCGAACACTGATTGGCTAACGGT
>NC_056513.1:23455450-23459951 GCF_014905685.2 Nematolebias whitei
GCGAACACTGATTGGCTAACAGTATTTAATAGGCGTTTGTGGGCGGCGAACACTGATTGGCTATGGGTAACCTCAAAGTCACGAGGATTATTGATGATGTAACGTTTCTTTGTGATGTTTGACAAAGAAATATGATTTATTGTACTTATAAAGCATATTATGTTTTCACTTATACATATTATTGAAGTACGTTTATTGTAGGTCACGATAGTTTTGATCGTTCTCGCGTTGTTGTCGTGCTTTAGAAGTTTAGCTCATGTGAAAACATGGTGGGAATTCCCATGCAGGTAACACACTGAGGTAAAGTGAGCCTCCGCTCTGCTCCGGCAGCTCTCACTGTGCACGTTTACAACAACTGTGTGGTGCTTTTCAAAATAAAAGCTGAAAATAAAAGTTCTTAATATTTGAAAAATAAATATTTTAAAGCTGTGTATAACTGAAAAATATGAAAAATAAATAAATAAAAGTTGTTAATTATATCTATGTCTTTCTGCCATGTCAGGAACCACTCTCACTTCAGGTTGACTCTAGAAGACCTCAAGATGTTGCTCAAAAACTTTGACCAACATCTGATGTTGACTTTCAAAATAAATCACCTCCAAAGTTTAACATAGTTCATAGTAATAGTCAAAAGTTGCTGACCTTGTTGCAACATGAGTTAACACAAACATGAGTGTAAATTGTCAATGATTCAATAATGAGTAATAACTTATTCAATAAAAAGTCTGTAATTTGTCAATAATAGTCAATAATTCATTCAAGAATAGATTATGGGTGTTTGGTATGGCTCAGTGGCTAAAATGGGTTGGATGTTAGACAAATTACTTAATTTTCAATTACCTGAATGTACAAATTCCTTCATTTATAGTTAAACTTTAGGAAATCAACTTTTTTTTCCTTGTGAAAAAAAAAAAATCAAAATTAACTTTAAAATCCAATCCAGGATTAAGTAACAACTAGCAACACCCTAACTACTATGTTCTGTGTTTCCAACAGATGCTACGATGACTTCTAAAAATGGATGTCCCAATAAACACAATAAAAAATTCAATGATGCATCAAATGTTGTCTGAGTATGTTTTAAGGTAATAACAAATGAGAAATCTGGATAACAAAGAGAATTCCTGAATCTGTCTTGTGTGCTTTGATGTGTACATAAGTTTATTGGAGGTCCTGAAACAACTTTTCTGAGAACACAAAGATTTTTATTTTACCTTTGGCCAAGATGTCAGTTTGAAATCAGGCTGCTTACTGCAAAACCAAGAGTTTTTTTTAAGACAGACAGTCTTCATTTGTATTGTTTTGTCGACTAAGCTAAATGTAATTTCTAAAATATGGATAAATCTGATCTCATCATGCAGCATAAGCAACTGGGTACAGGTGTGAGGGCCAAAAGTCTGGTTATGTACTGACTCCTAAATGTGCTTGTTTTCTACTGAAACATGGAGTAGGGTTGACCTTTAAAATGTGAGACAGCTGAGGAAGTTAACCAGTAAACAGAAATACCTGCTCCAGTTGCAGAAATCTTACAGAAACTGACAATCACTCATCTGTAGTGACTGCAGGTTGAACAAGACAATGTGAAGTTAAAGGAAACATCCTTTGTCCCAAGGCCAGTTTAAGTATCATTAATATTTTTCTTTCTTTATGAATCCATTATAACTTTTTTCATATTTTTCAACAACCAAAATGGAATTTGTTTTTTAATGTTATGGCTAGGTATTAAAAAAAACTAACATTTAGCTCTCCCCACTACCCAGTTATGTTGCTCTTATTTTGAAATGTAACCGGAAGTTCTGTGTTAAGAGAAGCGAAAAAAGAAGTTATGGAGACGCCGCGGCAGTATACTGGAGCAATGTCGAACCGAGACGCCGCCAGTGTTGAACCTGAGACGCCGCTAATGTCGAACCAGTTAACACCATAGACACAATATGCCTGTGGTTAACACAATCTGCCAATAACGCCTTGTTTTTAGACATCATGTGTCTGTGGTTACGGCATTTTATCGTTCAGCCTTTTTTTCTATCATCCAATCAAATGTGGCCGGCCAGACACGCCCATTTTTCTATCGTCCAATCAAATGTGGCCGGCCAGACATGCCCATTTTTCTATCGTCCAATCAGATGCGGCCGACCAGACACGCCCATTTTCATATAGTCCAATCAGATATGACCGCTCAGATACGCCCACTTTCCTATAGTCCAATCAGATATGATCGCCCAGATACGCCTTCCGAATTTGCCTGCAAAGATACCTACTTGTCTCACTCACAAACCCAGCTCCTCCCCCACCGCTTGTGTGAAAACTGCGGTTCGCTGTGGAACAAGCTAGATGCTGATATCAGTCGTTACAATAGTGGAGCCACTGTAAGTTCCTGATAGGTGTGACAATGTCAGTAGCTGCTAAAAACGAGAGGTTTGGTGTTCTCCAGGACATTAACTGCTTTAGAGCAGCAAGGTATGACGTTGTCGGGCCACTAGCTTGAACAACAAGGCTACGTCCGTGTCAGGAGAGAAAAAAAAACCTCCAACTGAGCTCTGCACTTTACACAGAGTGGTGCGTTCAAGAGCGTAGGAACTATTAAATTCAGACAGAAACAAGCCATAACCAAACAGAATCTAGCTCAGTCAACAAGCCAACTACACAACAATGTGGACTTTCTACCAGCTTTGTTAATAAAGGTTAGAAAGTTTGAATGAATGTACTTCATTAGAATCAGACTTTTTAAAGATCAATCTTTCAATGTTCAGTTCAAACTTTCTAAGTTTTTGACATTAGATACTACACCCAATAAATGTTGTTTTGGAAATTCTAACCATTTACTTTTACTTAATACTCTTACTTTAAGTACATTTTATATGAGAAATTTACTTTTGATACTTAAGTATGTTAAATGTCAAGATACTTTAAAACTTTTACTCAAGTAACAAAAGGATACTTTAACTTTTCCCAAAATAATTTTATGGTAAGATACTTGTACTTTCATTGAAGTATCACTTTGAGGTACTTTATACAACACTGAAAAACATATGACAATTTTTTTTTTTTTTGATTTATTTCTAAAAAAGGTATTACCATCTGTAAAGACTGGGTACGACAAAACTCACCTTTAACATGTACGTTAAATTTCACTTCCACACTTCCCACAGTGTTGCTGACAGAGCAGATATACACCCCGTCATGCTCAAACCCCACAGGTGTAGCAGTGAAAACGCTGCCATTGTGGGAGGAGCTACCGGAGGGTAATGTCCAGGTGTAAGAAGGGGCGGGGTTCCCTTCAGCCGAGCAGTTCAGGTACAAGGGATTCCCTTCAGTGATTTGGATTGGAGCTGGATTTGCTGAAACCAGCAGCTTAGGCCCATCTGTGTGTGGATTTTGAAAGGAAGAAATAAAACATGTTATTTTACCTAAATGCAAACAATTCAGAAATTCTGAAAGTTTAAATTATTTCTTATTCGTATGAAGAAAACTTTGTAAACACAGCAATTTGGGAATTTTGGGCAATCCAAAATCCACTTCATGTTTTTGCACATGGATTCAGATTTTTATTAGATAAAAAGTAACATGTTTTAGGTGAAAGCTCTTTTGATGCCATGTTCTGTTGAAAGCTTATTAAGAAATTAGAAGAGATTTTTGATTCTTCAATTTTCACTTTTTTCTTCCTAATTGTTTTGTGCCTGTTGGACTTACAACTGACTTCAGCTGTGACTGTTTTTGACTTCAACATGGGAGGGGGCTGCGGTCCTCCAGGCCCCAGCTCCAGCTTGGCTTCACACCAGAACTGAGCTCCGTTGTCTTCTTTACTGGGTCTGTAGCTCAGAGCGACACTTGTATCTACTGGTGTCTTTACGTTACTGTCAGTGTTATTCTGGCCCAGCGTGGTCAGTCCTCTGTGGAAGGTCACGAAGAGGTTCTTAAGTGGAGCCACTTGTATCACATAACACAGCAGGGTGTACTCGTCGCCGCTCTTGAGCAGCTCAGTGCCATTCACAAAGCTGAAGAGTACGTTCTGTGGAGGCTCTGGAAAAACAAGAACACGTAAGAATCTTTTAAAAAGTGTCAACGTAAAAGTAGTCACAAAGCAAACTAGAGAAAATGCCTTTCCTGCAAAAATGCAGTGTGAATGCTTATTGCTGAAGAACTTGCTGAAAAACTGCTGAAATTAGCTTAAAAACATGCTGAATTTTAGCTGAAAAGGAAAAAGTATTCAAGGTTCTTTATTTGTCATTCCACCTCATGGAATGAAATTATGTACACAGGGTCCCAGTTACATCCAACAAAAGTATTAAAATGTAAAAGAATTACAGTAATAAGATCCAAGATATGAACTAAGAAAAACGTTAATAAAAATACACTAAGTAGCCTAAAAGTAGCAAGCCTAAATTAGCAGAAGAAAGCAGAACACATGTTTGCTGAAATAGGTTTAAGAAATCAGAAATAAGCATAAAAATTATGAAAATAGCTAAAAAAAAAACCCTGAAATTAGCAAAAAATAGTTGGA
>NC_056513.1:23460351-23464479 GCF_014905685.2 Nematolebias whitei
ATATATATATATAAAACTGAAACTAGCAGAAAAATGTCGAAAGGAGCATAACAAGCTAAAATTAGCATAAATAAGTTAGTTAGGCTGAAAGTAGCAAGAATTACTACAAAAAACTAGAATTTATCTGAAAACAGCTGAAATTAGCTTAAAATGCTAATAAGGTGGCTGAAAAGGTAGAACAAGCTTAAATTTGCATAATAAAGCAGAAAGAACACGTTTGCCCAATTAGGCTGAAAGAAGCAGAAATGAGCACAAAAAACTAGAAATTATCTGAAAAAAGCTTAAATTTGGAAAAACTGGTGAAAAGTAGCTAAAAAGGCAGAAAGAAGCTGAAATTAGAAGAAGAAATTGGAGAGAGAGCACATTTTTTGCTGAATTAAGCTAAAAAATGTTGAAATGAGTTCCAAAAATGTGGAATTAGCTGAAAACGCTAAATTAGCATAAACAGCTAAATATTAGCTGAAATAGCAGAAAAAGCTGAAACTTGCAGAAATAAGCTGAAAGGAACATAACAAGCTGATATTAGGGAAAATAAGTTTGAAGAGAAGCCCAAAAATGTTGTAGTTAGCAGAAAGAAGAGGAAAGGAGCACAAAACACCAGAAAAACAGCAAAAAATCGCTAAAAGTAGCTGAAAAATGTTTAAATTTGCACAAGGAAGCTGAAACAGAACAAAATATGAAAGGAGCAGTAAAAGATCTGAATGATGTAAAATGAGTTCAGTTCATTTTCTATGAGAAAAAAGTGGCAGAAAAGGCTAAATATTTCAAAAAGCTAAAGTTGCACCAATACCAAAAGTCATAGCACCCTTCTATAACGAGCTGAACATTTTGATAGATGATTCGTTGAAATGGCACAAAAATTGTGGAATGAGAAAGATCTCAAAATGTGAATGTTTCATAAACATTCACACTATTGAGATCTCTTCAAGAGGCGCCGAGTTGCTCATGTCTGCATACTTGAACAAATAAAGAGCTCAAAATGTGGCAGAAGATCAAACTTTCATTAGGAAGAGTTAAAGTTACTCACGGTAGACGGTGACTGGCAGGGTGGTGACACACTGGTCATCATCTTTATTATAAAAGCACATGGGCTTGATGTCCCACTCACTCAGTCTTTGAACTGTCCAGAACCACACAGTGTCATTGCTTTGGGATTTGGTTCCCACTGATATCTCCAAACCGTTTAGTTGGCCGTGGCATTCAGACTCGCAAGCGTCACATCTGGCTTGGGTTGAACTGTTGATTTTCACTACCAGTGTGGATGGAGTGAATACGGGATTATCTGTACAGTCTAAAAATAAATAAATAAAACAGTAATATTATGAGTTAGAACTTCTGCATCTTTTTCTTCATTGGCTAAAATGCTTCTTTGTCACTTTAAAGCTTTAATAATCTGAGTATAATCTGGGTATTATTTGTGTTCACTTCACTAGTTTGTGCTTCTTTGTATTTAAATTCATTCATGTTCATTCATGTATCGGACACTTTAAAGTCTCCACATTGGTTATCTGTGTTTTCTTATTGATTTTATGGTTCTGGTGTTGGTTTAAAGTCTTGAGTTTCCCATTTATACCTAAAGTTAAAACTTAAAGTCACACAGTGGCACTTTTTGCCTGAGTATGTGTCTGTACTGTTAGTAAAATATCTCATGAACCAGTGGAGGAGAGTCATCACGCAAGACCAGGGGCTCCAAAAGGCTTTCAGTAGCCCAGGGCCCCTTGGCTCAAAGGGCCCCCAAAATATCTGTATTGCTATAAATAAGGGGTTCTCCAACATTTTGGGATCATGGACCCCTTACATGGAATAAAAAGTTTCAGGGACCCCCTTTATAACCCTCATGTTTAATTTTCAATTTGTGCCTTTAATGCCATGGAAATATTTGTGTTACATAAATACTTAAGACATGTTCTTTAATAGTGTTAATACAATTTTTATACGTTTAAACATGGGGTATTTTTCATTCAACACACACTTAATCCACTTTTTTTTTGAACTTCCAAAAATTACAGTTTTGAGAAAATTAACAGCATTAAAATCCACTTTAAAACTTTCCCTATTCACTTAATGAACATAAATGTTTTACCACTTCTTCAAATTATTAGAGAAAACTCTTTTACATAGAACTGAACAGAATCATAACAGCAGTAGTCATACCAGGTAACAGGGCTTCATTTGTAAAGTGATCAATGCCGGAATACAAACAGTGGGCAGGGGTGGGGTGGGGGGTTCCTCCCCCAGAAAATTTTGCATAAAGTAGATGTGATTTCCTGCATTTTGGTGTATTTTAATGGGCTGTTAAACATCTACTACATGCTTGTAAAATAATAAAAATAATTCAGGACCCCCAAGCACCTGCTCGTGGACCCCCGAGGGTCCGGGGACCCCAGTTTGAGAACGCTGCTTTAAATGACTGATTTAATGATTAAATGATTTAAGTTACTTGAAGATTATTATGATTGAACTAATTGTTTGAAAAAAGGGGCAGATATAATAAGATTTTTTCTTCTTTCTGCTGCCTTTCATTTTAAATCTCTTGTATTTTTTATATAGTTTATGGAATTGTTTTGTTTTTTAAAATGAATAAACTTTATACCATACCATACCATAAAATAAATTAAAGCTTTTAATGCTTTTTTATTTTATTTTATTTTTACAATGAGCAGAAAGCACTGGAAATAGTTTGTCTATGTTGAATTCTACATCAGTTACCAACTACAAAGTAGTTTATATTTACCGGTAGTTTAATACTGATACCTATACAATCAACCATTGATCAACTTTAATCAATACAAGTTTCATCTTTAAGGGGATTGCATCTCCTCCATTTGTTCAGCCCCCCATGTTAGTTTTAATTGTTTTACATTGTTTAAACTCATGTAAAGCACTTTGTGTTTGAAAGATGCTCTACAAATAACGTTTAATTGATTGATTGGCTGATAACTGATCTAATCAAGACTTGAATTTTTGCATTTTATTTCTATTTATTGTTATTTTTTGTGAACTGCAGCACTACAACATATTTATGTCAGAATTTAGAAACACTGATCCTAAGATTGAAAATCATAAAACAGCCACTTGTAAGTGCTTTAAAGAACCACTTCATAATAATAATTAGCACAAAAAAAGTCAAAGGTCATTTAAATCTAAACCAACCTGAATATGGTGAAACAGGATCAATGACTGAATGCAGTAAGTGTTACTAAATGTGATGTTTTACTTACAGAGAAACGTCCACTGAAGATTTAAATCTTAGACCACAGGAGAAGAGAAAGACTCACCAGAACTGGACACTTGGGAGACGCCCAGAAAACCCAGCAGCAAAACAACCAGAACCGAGCAGCGGGAAAACATTTTGTTCTGATCTGAGTGAAAACGACTGGTTTGGTCCAGAGCTCAACCTCACACAGAGTCAAACTGAAAGCAAAAAAGGTTGTTCCTTCTTTTGGGGGTTTGTTAAACTAAAGGGAGGAGAAAGAGGAGGAGGAGAAGGAGGAGGAGGAGGAGGAGGGGGCTGTTTTTTTTACATGCATGAACCAACCTGAAGCTACAAACCAAGATCAATTTTTTTTTTTTTTTGAGGAAACCCAAGTTCATGACCTGAGTCGTGACTCAGTCTCATGACAAATGGGCCTTTCCAGGGAAACAGAACAAAATTACTTTTCATTCTTTAGTTCACAGTGAAAAAGTGGAAATAACATTGTCTGTTAGCAAAATATCTCATGAACCACTAGACGGATTTTAACAAAGCTTTCAGTGCATGTCTACAACTGATTGATTTGTGAAGTCATCTAAAATGAAAACTAGTTAAAATGGGAGTTAAAAACACAAACATGGAGTATAATTCAGTCAATTTTAGTTAAAATGTGTAAAAAACACAAACATCTAGTATAATTCAGTCAAGTTTAGTTAAAATGTGTAAAAAACACAAACATGGAGTATAATTCAGTCAATTTTAGTTAAAATGAGTAAAAAACACAAACATCTAGTATAATTCAGTCAATTTTAGTTATAATGAGTTAAAAACACAAACATGGAATATAATTCAGTCAATTTTAGTTATAATGAGTTAAAAACACAAACATCGAGTATAATTCAGTCAATTTTAGTTATAATGAGTTAAAAACACAA
>NC_056513.1:23464489-23465183 GCF_014905685.2 Nematolebias whitei
GAGTATAATTCAGTCAATTTTAGTTATAATGAGTTAAAAACACAAACACTGAGTATAATTCAGTCAAGTTTAGTTATAATGAGTAAAAAACACAAACATCGAGTATAATTCAGTCAAGTTTAGTTATAATGAGTTAAAAACACAAACGTCGAGTATAATTCAGTCAATTTTAGTTATAATGAGTTAAAAACACAAACGTCGAGTATAATTCAGTCAATTTTAGTTATAATGAGTTAAAAACACAAACACTGAGTATAATTCAGTCAAGTTTAGTTAAAATGAGTTAAAAACACAAACATCGAGTATAATTCAGTCAAGTTTAGTTATAATGAGTTAAAAACACAAACGTTGAGTATAATTCAGTCAATTTTAGTTATAATGAGTTAAAAACACAAACGTCGAGTATAATTCAGTCAATTTTAGTTATAATGAGTTAAAAACACAAACACTGAGTATAATTCAGTCAAGTTTAGTTATAATGAGTTAAAAACACAAACACTGAGTATAATTCAGTCAAGTTTAGTTAAAATGAGTTAAAAACACAAACATCGAGTATAATTAAGTCAAGTTTAGTTATGAGTTAAAAACACAAACATGGAGTATAATTCTGTCAAGTTTAGTTATAATGAGTTAAAAACACAAACATGGAGTATAATTCAGTCAAGTTTAGTTATAATGAGTTGAAAACACAAAC
>NC_056513.1:23465193-23471942 GCF_014905685.2 Nematolebias whitei
GTATAATTCAGTCAAGTTTAGTTATAATGAGTTGAAAACACAAACATCGAGTATAACTCAGTCAATGTTTCTGACAATGTGCTACAATTTGGTGTGTTTGTAGCTGAGAGTCGTCTCTGACAAATAGTATGAGCACAAACCGATCGTGCAAGAGCTTTGCTCAAAACTTTGACAGTAACTGTTAGTCAACACAGTTTGTCTGTTAGCAAAATATCTCATGAACTGCTGAATTGATTTTAATGAAACTTTCAGAAAGTAATCATTGGATGTACATTGTTAAGGCCACAATTTACTCAGTCAAGTGACACTCAAGTCCTCTCATCATCGGGTCGTTGCATGTGGAGAAAAGACACAATTATAAGCCAGAGGCCATAATATCAGAATACATACAAGGGTTTATTAAAGCTTCCAGCTGGAAGGAGATGCTTACCGAGCCAGTCACAGAAACACAGCCATCAGAAGGTCGCGTCTGAGCGAGAAATTCCACACAAAATATTTATGCTGAAGATGGCACCCAGAGATGTCACAAAACAAGTTATTGTAGTACACGTTGTTATTTCATCTCTGTCCAGCAACAGTTTGCAGCTTCCTTATGTGGAGTTGTTTTTGACCATAGAAGAGTTTCTGTTACTGAAACATTCTGTCACGAGAATAGTAGAAGCCGTATTCCCTGTTTTTGCATATCTTCTGCGGTGGTCAGCATTCTTCCCAGTTCATTCACCAGGGAGAGGTTGCAGTGTCACCAAATCAGTCCAAAAACAGACACTTCATTGTTAGCTTAAGGAAAAGCAACAGTACCTCTTATGTTTATTTTACATGTCCTTCCACAACATCTACAGCTGATTTACTTTGGAATCAGTTCTGTTCAAGACGGTCACCACAGCCAAACAGCATTAGCATAACTCAGTCAACTTACAGGTACTGAGCTAAAGGTTGATGTGGTAGTAGCCGAGAGTCGTTCAGAATGTATACGCTGAGCATTACATCTTGCAGTATTGCATAAAATTCTGCATAACATTATTAATTGACCAAAACTGTGTCGTGTCTGAACACAAGCTGATTTGAGTCCAAAACTCGGGCATGAAACACAGTAGACATATGCATTCCTTCAAGGAATGTGAGGCCTTTAGTTTAAAAATGAAGGAATTGGGTGTTTATGTATGAGTTACTTTATTTTATAAATGTTCATGATGCTGTTTGAATGACCCTCAGGAATCAATGAGCTAAACTTCTATTTAAACACTAACTATGTTGACATGTCTCAGTTTCCATTTTTTAATTCATGTTTGTCTGTTTTCACAAATAAACGTGCTCAAATCATTTCTCCCACTAAATGTCATACGATGGTCTGATAGTCCGGCGCACATTCCACACTCGAAACAGACCTCCTTATCTGCTTCCTGAGAGCCCTTCCTCCTTTTCACAGGAGGTCCTGCTCAGGGTCAGCTTTCATGTCAGCCTCAGAAACTGTCAGACACTTTCGCTTCCATCAGCCTGCGTCGGTCGGTTCGATTCCTTCTCAATCAATAAATCCACTGTTTCTTTACAAGCGTTTATTTTGTCTTAATCTGTTTATTCCAGCCAATCCCACATCTCCAACTCACAGAAGACATAACACCTTATCAGGAGCTCAGATGTTTTGGTGTGAGAAACAAAGAGCAGCAGAGGTCATCTGCTCCATTTACCATCACAAAGGCTGGGCCTGATGTTGCATGAGTACATACCAAACAGAACAGAAAATATAGAACTAGAAAGTTACTGGAGAAACTTTG
This sequence comes from Nematolebias whitei, assembly GCF_014905685.2. NCBI lineage: Eukaryota > Metazoa > Chordata > Actinopteri > Cyprinodontiformes > Rivulidae > Nematolebias > Nematolebias whitei. Next base: position 23,466,966 of record NC_056513.1, read on the forward strand.
ACGGGGACTGCCACATGGTGGCCATTTTAAATTTTTGATTTGTGTTATGTGTTGGGGTTCGCTCTCAGTTACCACCTTACCGAATTTCAGCTTAAAATGGCTAAATTAAAGTGTTTTTTTATTTATTTTAAGCTATGGTGGCCATCTTGGATTTTTGATCTGGCTTCAGTATGTGATGATGGGGAATGTTCTCAGATAACCTCACCAAATTTCAGCTCTATGTGTAAAAATAGCTGAGTTAAAGCCATTTAAATTAAGCATTGGCAGACATTTTGAATTATTTTAAGTCTCAGCCCACTACCACATCAAATGTCAGCTTAATATTTCTAAAAATGGCTACTTTACAGTATTTTTCCCTTTTAGCTCAGGTGGCCATCTTGGATATTTGATTTGCAACCAGAATCTATAAAAATGGCGTCTTTGTTTGCAAATTATGTCACCGTAGTAAGTCGAAACACCAGTAAAAGTATAGCACACATCAAGGTGCCGAGACGGTCATTTTGATATAACATTTGTGGGGGGGTACACGTTCCGATTCGGGCCACATTAAAGTTGACGGAAGAGTAAGATATAAAGTTAAGAAACCCTTGTCAGGTGGATAATAATAGGCACTTATACTAGGCAGTTTCCAACTAGAAAGTTCCTGGAGAAACTTTGACGGGGGCTGCCATGTTGTGACCATTTTAAATTTTGATTTAACCGTACTATGTGTTGGAGTTCGCTCTCAGCTACCACCATACCAAAGTTCAGCTCAAAATGGCAAAAAAATAAATAATAATCTAAGAGTTATGGTCATTTATAGTCAGTTATAGTTTTCTTGTAAGCTGTGTTGGCCATCTTGGATTTTTGATTTGGATTCAGTATGTGATGGGGAACGTTCTCAGCTATAACGTCCTTATTTCAGCTCTTTATGTATAAAAATAGCCGAGTTAAAGCCATTTAAATTAAGCTTTGGTAGCCATCTTGGATATATAAATTTGAATTCAGTATTTATTGGGCATTGCTCTCAGCTACCATCACCATATCAACTTTCAGCTTAATATCTCTTAAAAAGGCAGATTATAGTATTTTCCTTTTTAGCTCAGGCGGCCATCTTGGATTTTTGATTTGCATCAGGAATGTATAGCTACTCGCTCTCAGCTACAACCATACTTAATTTCAGCTCAATAAAAACGACTGAGTTATAGTTAATTTTCTGTTTTCTGAGAAAAATGGTGTCTTTGTTTGCTAATTATGTCGCCATGGTAACTCGAAACACCCATAAAAGCACACATCATGGTGCCGATCTGGTTGTTTTGATCTAACGTGGGTACACAGGCCACATTAAAGTTGACTGAAGAGCACGACCCTTTTCAGGTGGATAATAATAATAAGTAGCTGCCTTCAGGCAGTCCCCAAATATGACAAAGATCTGAGGCTCAAACACATTTTCCTCCTCGGAGAACTGGGTCAGCAGGACTTTCAAACCAGTTGCAGCTCATTTATTCTTCCCATAATGGAAAATGAAAGCAGAGCTCTAACTTTAATTTAGAAAGCTAAAACAAAAATCCCAAACGGATGCTGGTACAAGCGTGAGTTATTTAAATTATTAGTGTTCGTGCTGAATGTCTGGCATGCCTCTGGGTGGAAGCCACCTTTAATGGTTGCAGCTCTCCAACAAGCATGTAAACAACCTGCAAGAGCTTGTGAGTGAGAAGTGAAGCAAACTTTTGTGTCCCATCACTCCACCTCTTGCCCAGATATGGCCACGTCCAGCTCCAAGCTGCAGAGGACAAAGGCTTTAAAACAAACGTCTGCAGTCACATACAGAAAGCTATGGAGGCTCTGTCTTTATTTTATAAACCACAGTGAAATCAATCTGATCTGCTCTCATCTGATGTAATAACTAACTCATTTTTCTGAACTATGCTCAGAATGAAGAAATTAAAACCAAACGTTTTTCATTGACCCATTTCAGAGCAAATGTTTTTCTTGGCAGTGTAGACATGGGAAATAACGTTAAGGCTGTAAACCCTCATAGTGTGAATGTTTATGAAGCATTCACACTATTGTGATCCATTTTTCTTCTGTACGATTTTCTGCACGATTCACATCCGCAGTTTTGAAGCTATTTCAACAAGTCATAAATCAAAACGTTCAGCTCTTTCAGGACAATCCTGCCACGACTTTTGGTATTGGTGCAACTTTAGCTTTTTGAAATATTTAGCCTTTTCTGCACTTTTTTTTCTCATAGAAAATGAATTGAGCTCATTTAACATCCTTCAAATCTTTAGATCTGTTTACAACCTTTTATTGCTATTTTCACATTTTGTTCTGGTTCAGCTTCTTTCAGCTTCTTTGTTCAAATGTTAACTTTTTTCAGATATTTTCAGCTAATTTCAGCTGTTTTGTGCTCCTTTCAGATTCTTTCTGCTAATTACAACATTTTTATGCTTCTTTCAGCTTATTTCTACACATTTTAATTTTTTTCTGCTATTTCAGCAACTATTTAGCTGGTTTTATGCTTAATTTAGCTTTTTCAGCAATTTCCACTTTTTTTTTTTTGCTGTCATTTCAACCTTTTTCAACCTAATTCAGCAAAATTGTGCTCTCTCCACTTACTTCTGGTAATTTAAGCTTCTTTCTGCCCTTTTGTAAGGTAATTTTCCGATGCTTTTTTTTTTTGTTGTTGTTGCAAATTTCAGCTTTTTTCAGAAAATTTCTACTTTTTTGTGCTCATTTCTGCTACTCTATCTAATTCCTTCCAGCAATTTAAGCTTCTTTCTGCCTTTTTAGCTACTTTTCTTTTTCTTTTTTATTTTGTTTTGTTTTTTATTTCCCTAATTTCTGTTTCTTTTTTTTCAGATAATTCCCATCCATCCATTATCTTTACCCGCTTATTCCATTTTGGGTCACGGGGGTCGCTGGTGCCCATGTCCAGCAATCACTGTGCAAGGGGCGGCGTACACCCTGGACGGGTCGCAAGTCCATCACAGGGCCACATAGAGACAAACGAGACAAACAACCATTCACTCTCTCACTCACACCTAGGGACAATTTAGAGTTACCAGTCAGCCTAACGTGCATGTTTTTGGACTGTGGGAGGAAACCGGAGTACCCGGAGAAAACCCACGCATCCACGGAGAGAACATGCAAACTCCACCCAGAAAGGCCCCTGGACCGGGGTTTGAACCAAGGACCTGCTCGCTGAGAGGCAGCAGCTCTACCAGTTGCGCCACCGTGCTGCCCAGATAATTTCCACCTTTTTAAAATCATTTCTGCTTCTAAGCAGAATTGGGAACATTTGTATTCTCTCCACTTTCTTCTGGTAATTTAAGCTTCATATTTTTTAGCTGCTATTCAGCTGTTTTTTGTGTGTGTGCAAATTTCTGCTTTATTTCCAGATGAATTCCTCATTTCCACTTCTTTCAGCCTAATTTGGAACAATTGTGCTTTCTCCACTTCATTCTGCTACGTTAAGCTTCTTTCTGCCTTTTCAGCTACTTTTCAGCTATTTTTTTTTGTTGTTGTTGCTAATTTCATCTTTTATAGCTAATTTATTAGCTTTCGTGCTAATTTCTGCTTATTTAAACCTAATTCAGCAAATACGTGCTCGTTCTGCTTTCTTCTGCTAACTTGGTGTTGTTCTTCCATTTCAGCTACATTTCAGCATGTTTTTGGCTAATTTCAGCTTTTTGCAGCAAGTTCTTCATCAATAAGCATTCACGCTGCATTTTCACAGGAAATGCAATGCCTCTAATTATTTTTATGATTGCCTCTTGTTGTTGATGTGAATAATCTTAGCTCATGTCTTTACATGTAAAACGAAACCAAACAATGAGTAATTCAGTCAGTTCAAAGTTCAAAAGGACTTTGCTACACCCCCCCCCCCCCCCCACACACACACACACACACACAATCCAGCATGATTATTTATCCACTTGCCAAACAAGACGGGACAAGACAATGCATTAAAGAAAAAGAGGTAAAAATAGACATTATAGAGATAGTTGACATTTTTGAAGAGGGGTTCTCTGCAAATCTGTCTATAATAGATCACATATTAATTGTACAACAACCTTTCCACAGAACCCCCTTTCAAAATATCTGAACTATCACTTTAGGTACTAATAGACAGCATCCAAGAGATTCAACTAGTTTTTACCAATGTGTCCAGGCACTGGGACTTTGCAAAAAATGTATATTTGACGCCTAGACAAGGTTTGATTGGACCTCCAGGTGTTTCATGACTAAATGAAAATGAGACTGAGCTGCTTGTCTCCTGTTTAACTTCATCACTCAGTGATTTATTTACATTTGTTGTTTCACACTCTGTGAGAAGGCAGGGGGTCGTTGCCACTGTTTGCACAGATTTTACGCATGAAGACTTGAAGTCTATGTTACAAAATTGCTCTTGTGAAAGTCATCTGACGCACATTTATTTATAAATGTTTTTCTCACTTCTGGATAAAAAGGCAGAAGTCAAAAAACAGATTTCAAGCCAAAGGTCAAAAGAGAAGTTGATGATGTTCACATCTAAGGAAGGAACTTCCTGGAAAATAACCAGTTACGCACATGCACACGCACACAGCCTGGGTTTTAAATAAACCAGATCAGTTTATCATTCACTCGTATGAAAGTCACGGATTCAAACACAGTTTCAGTTTAAATGTTTCTTTGATGCAATAATAAGTTCCTTTATGCCTCTCAGTGTCAATCAGCTTATAAAACCTTTGAATAACGCAACATCAAATTATTAACAGCAAAGTGGGTTTGAAGCTTTAAAATTATAATTTGACGTTCAGACTTTAACGGGCGCGTAACTTGGTGTTTGAACTCCTTTAAATATATTAACAAAAAAATAAATGATAATGTACTTTTTCAGTGTTTTCAAAGCAGATAATAATAATAATATATATATATTATCTGACGATGAATAGATCATATATATATATATATAAATATTTATATATATATATAATATATATAAATTTTTAT
>NC_056513.1:23472342-23512867 GCF_014905685.2 Nematolebias whitei
GTGGGGTCCTTCATGATGCAGGTGGCCCTCTTCCTGCATCTGGAGGTGTAGATGTCTGTGATGGTGGGGAGGCTGACTCCAACAGACTTCTGTGCAGCCTTCACCACTCTCTGCAAATCTTTTCTTTCTGCAGCTGTGCAGCCTCCATGCCACACGTTGATGCTGCAGCACAGGATGCTCTCCACTGCACACCTGTAGAAGGAGGTGAGGACTGAGTATAGGATTCATATGCAGTGAAGAAATTCCCTAAAAGCTTGACACCAACTTACCATTAAAAAGATAGACAGAAGTAAATCCATATATGCCAAATCACTTGATATTCTAACTTTTATTTAATAATTTCTCAACCATATGGATGGATGGATAGTAATGTAAAAACTAGTATCACATTTCAAAACCACAACTCTCAAGAATGGCAACAACAAATGGTTTAGTGGCATTCCTGACAGCTGTGCAGCAGAGAGCCCATGTCACAAAAAAACGTTAAATCATGTCATCTGGACAAGTTTGTGACAAACCTAATGACTTATGAAGACGCCATTAACTGGAGTTCCCATAGTACCCGTGAGGTTCACAATTTTATAACAAATTAGTAGAAATATACATAAAACTTTGAAAGAGATTTGAATATTTGTTTCTCGTTTTGTTAGGTCTAAATGAAGAAGTTTGCTTCCATATGCTCATGACTGAACATCTGTAAATGTATGACATCAGCATCATGTGGAGTGGAGTTTAATGTGAAAAACAACACTAGTCTAGGCTGGTGGTGCCCCCTGTCAGCTGTTCAAAATCATTTTATTTGTGTATTTAAAAAACAAATGAAGGGATAGTTCAACCTTTTGAAATTGGGTTTTGGGAGGAAAGTTATGAACAATTACTATCTTACCTGTTTAAGATAGCTTTTTGAACAACCTCAATAAGGAGAAATAATAATTTGATTTTGACTGGATTAAAGAGCTAATGGCTAATCTGATCATGGCCAAACCCAAAATGGAATGCAATTAGAAAACGTTTAATGAGATTTACTTAATAAACCTCGTTACACGAGTACTTGCACAGCATTTTACGGTTATTTGCAAGTGCCAATACCTGCAGCAGTAGCTCCATGTGTTCAGAGCAGCCTGTGTCAATTCCAAAATTAATATTATACTTTTTCTTCCAAAAAGTCTGATGCAAAACTTGCACGAGATTAAAGGTTTATAAAACTTTGACATAAACTAATATGAAAATTTAAAGATTTATGTTGTTTTAGAATGGCAAAACTTCACCTTAATCTTGAAGTAGCCGTTAGTTCATCAATCCAGTCAGAGTTCAACTCTGTTTCTCCAAACTGACATCAGTCTAAGATCTACCTACTGCAGGTAAGATATTAACTCTTCATAACCTTTCCACAGATCTCCACTTTAAAATATCTGCACTAACCCTTTACGCTGCATAAGAGCTCAAAGATAGTTTGTGTTCAGTTACATTGCTTGTTCTTAAAAACATACATTTTATGAGGATAAACTCAAACACAGAAGCATAAAACACAAAATGAAGATGTGATGGAAAACAGTGATGACATCACTGCTCTTCTCTTCCAGCCTGTGAGGACGGAGACTATTAGAGGTGATTAAATCAAGGTGATGAAGTGTGACCATGATGGTGAAAAAAGCACTTATCAATATTCTGGTTTTTAGTGCTGGAAGTTCATCAAGGTTTTCTGACTCTGAAGAATTGATTTAAAGGGGGTTGACGTCAAATGACTAATCAACGCTGAGTTTGTAACAGATAACAAAAAAACTCAACAAGACAAAACTGCCATGATTTATTTTGATATTTAAAGAAAAATGAAAGCAAAATCTGCTAAAAGGAAAGTTGTCAAAGACGAGGCAAACCACGACTGTGTGAATTAATCACATTGTTCTAAAACTGTTAATAAAATCAAAGTAATTGATTGGATATTTCATTCAATTAATGAAAAGGTGCACTGCAAACTTTTAGTTCTCATGTCAGATAAAACACTGGCTGATTTAAATATTTAGCAGTAAATGAAGAAACAACTATTTCAAATATTCTGCAGGGGTTAATGGAAATATTAAAGGTTTTTTTTTTTGCAATTCAGTCTTTGTAAGAATGTTTAAAATGCTTTATCGTTCGTTGAAAGGAATCTGAAAATAACCAAAATGTGCAGATATTTGATGTAACTTCATGAATATTAAAAATGCAATGAATCAAAAAACATTTTCACATTCTTTTAGTTGTCTTTGCTAAAGGTTGGAGAAGCCCCTGCTCTGTGCAAACCACAGAAACTTGATTTTTCCTGTGACATTTAAAGTTTACATAAGTTTTATAACTTAAAGAATTATTCAGTGAAAGTAGAAATTGCAACAGATACTCAAAGATTCACTGTTTTGAAAAAAAAATTAATTTGCATGTTGTTCATTTAATTAGGAGTTTTTGTGTCTCTGTGCCTCTTACAGTAAAAAGTTTTATTTATTTATTTATTTATTTATTTATTTATTTATTTCACCACTAGATAGAGCTGCAGGATCAAGTTCCAACTTCATGTTATACCAGAACTGGGCCCCAATATCTTCTCTACTGGTGTTAAACCTCCAACTGGAGGTCTCAGTCACTGGTTCCTTTATGTTGGATTTCAGGTGACCCAGTCCTCTGTAGAAGGTCACAATGAGCTCTTCAGCAGCATATTAAAAAAAATTGTCAGTCATTTCAGAAAGTGAAACTCATATATTCCATATTCTTGATACAGTTTATTTCTTGTAATGTTGATTATTATGACTTACAAATAATGAAAACTAAATTCAGTGTTTTACTTAGCCAGCTTTTGGTACGGCAGTGTGGACAGGAGCCAAGTCCATCCATTATCTTTTACCTGCTTCTTACTTTTCAAGTCATAGGGGGGGGTCACTGGTGCTCATGTCCAGCAATCACTGAGCAAGAGGCGAGGGACACCCTGGACGGGTCTCAAGTCCATCACAGGGACACATAGAGACACACAACCATTCACTCTCTCACTCTCACCTAGGGACAATTTAGAGTTACCCATCAGCCTAACATGCATGTTTTTGGTCTGTGGGAGGAAATGGGAGAAAACACACATACATGCAGAGAACATGCAAACTCCACCCAGAAAAGGTCCTCCAGCCGGGATTTGAACCAGTGCAACCAGCTTGCTGAGAGGCAGCAGCTCTACCAACTATCAAAGTGGACTCTCATTAGACTCTTCCTCTTCAGTGATGGACATGATGTCCAAATTAGGATGATCCAACCCAACAAGTCCTGGACCGGCCCTGCTGCTTGGATGTGTCAGTTTGCCAGAACATCCATCTATAAGGCCGACGACCCCAAACCAAAAGTTCTTCAGAAATATCTTCCTAGATTATTTCCATGCCCAAGTTTTGCTTTGACACCCACCGACGCTGTAGACATTTTGTCCACCTTGTACCTGTCCTCTGCTTCAGGTGTGTTCTGGTTCAGTCAAACTCGAAAGGCCTCATTCTTCAGCTTGTCAGTGTCCAAGGTGTCTACCAGTTGGACCTCTAAGCTGCTGCAAGGGCCTACACCAGACATTGTCAGCTTGAATACGTGTTTGTGATTATCAAATCGGTTTGCCAGTCTGCCATACAAATGCAGTCAACTTTCCAACAGGTCAGTTGAGAGCTCTGTTCATCTCTTCAGCTGCGTGACCGAGACACAAGGCTGCAGGTCTGATGATGCCACCAACTCAGGGTGACCTGGCACCAAGTGTATGGATGAACATGACTCCATGATATCCTGATGCATGCTCAATGATGCCCATGATGTTTGTTATGAACAGCTCATGCGTAACCCACAAGTCCTAAAAAATAGAACACCACTTTGATTCAAATAAAGGAGGCTGTTCCTCTCAATCACAATTGCTCATGGACAAAGACTCCAAGGAGAATGACAAAACAACCTGGATGACACCTAAAGTTGCTGTTTGGTGCACATCCATTTGGTGGGTATTCACTTGTTTGAATAATAGGAGACAGTTTGTACAGGTAAACAATGCAAGATCTGAATTTTGTGTTAATGGATGTGAAGTTCCTCAGGGCTCTGTGTTGGGACCAAAGTTGTTTATTTTGTATGTGGATGATCTGGATGATGTGTCAGGGCTTTTAAGCGTTATTTGCAGATGATCCCACATTTTTTTGTTCAGGTGAATATATTGAATGGATGTTTGAGATGATACAGGCAGGATTCGTAAAAATACAAACTTGGTTCCACCTTAAGTTATTAAATTTGGAAAAAACAAACTGCATTATAATTAGTAATACAAATAAAATGATCAAAGTCCCATTTAAAATTGACAGTATTGAAATTCATACTTAATGAAATAAACTTTTTGGTGTCGTTATTGATGAGAAGCTGACGTGGAAATCTCATGTAAATTACTTAAGAATAAAAAAACAGCAAAATCAATTGCATTAGTGTTTAAAGTAAAAGAGTTTCTGAATGACAAAGCTTTGTATATATTGTATAATGTCATAATTGTTCCATATTTAATATATTGTATTGAAGTTTGGGGAAAAGCATGAAAAACAATTACAAACCCTATTTTATTTTACAAAAAATAACTATAAGAATTATTAGTAGGAAGTGCTATGGTCAGCCAACAAATATATTCATTATTTCATCAGTTGAAATTATTAAAATGTTGATTTGGTTGAATATAGTATTTTACAAGTCATGTATAAAGCTCATAAAAAATACTACCCCTAAATATTCAATTAAAATTAGTTTAAAAAGAGAATCATAACATTAAGGGAATGGAAATGTTTGTGAAACCTCCATTTAGAACTAGTCTGAAAGAGCTGCGTTGTAATTCAGGGAATAGGATTATGGGATTGCCTCGATATCACCATAAAAATTCTAAAACCACTTATGTTTAAAAAGATGATTACCGGTAAGATAAAATTGTTAGGAAAGTATGATGTGAAGAATGCCTGATGTTTTTTGTTTTTGCTTTGGGGATTGTTCAAGCTTGAGTTGTTTGTATTTATATCTATATTTTTTTCTTAATAAGGGGCAGATATAATAATTTTTTTTCCTTCTTTCTGCACCCTTTTCATTCAGTGATTTTTTCTTTAAATGAATAAATAAAATAAATTTCTAGTCAGAAAGCCACTGTAGCTCAGTCAGAGCAGAACCCCAACACAGAGGCCAAGGGGCTCGTGAGCATTTCCACTTTCAATGACACTTCTCCCACACAACTCTAGGGTTCAAGAGTCCATCTTCTTGTTCCAGAAGTTTGGTTCCAGAGCCCAACATACATTTTATTGTCTCAATCTTTGCGATTTATAACAAAATAGCTACGCGTCTTTTTTTTTCCCCTCAACCTAAATATAATTTTTTTCCAAATAAAATTCACACCATTATCCTGCTTAGAGCACAAACTTCTGCAGCATCTGCCTTAATGCTGCAGTCTACACGCAGCGTGTCAGTAACTGAACAGACGTTTCTGTTTTATGAGCTGAAGAATAACGATCAGCTGTGGATGGATGGGGGGGGGGGGGGGGGGAGAGAAAAAACAAGACTAGGGAAAAAAGCAACTACGTAGAAATTATATGAGGTGGAAAACTAAACTGTTTCTTTTAACTAACATATTTGTGCTTGTGTAAATTTTTCAAGTGAAAATCTCACGGCAAAGTTTATTACAAGATTTTGGTAGAACATTATTGTTAAGCACTTATTACCCTGAAGTTAATAATAAAAAAATCAAAGATTAGGCTTAAAACAGCAACGACAGTTTATAAAAAGCAGATCAGCTGCTATTTATACTCTCACCACTTGGGGAAGCTGAACTTTATTAAGTTTTCACTTTTACAAATTAAACATTTTGTTACTTTACATCACAAGAACTGGATGATCGCCCAATTTGCTGCAACACAAACACGACTCGTGCGCACTTTTGCATAAAAACAAAAATAAAGAGCGCTATTTACAGTATAGCACAAGAAAACTGGCTCGGAACAGAACAAATATATTAAAAAAAATAGATATCATCGTTGCAAATGAACATTTTAATGCACACTTTAAACCTTAAAAGTGCGACACCAGGTGGAGCCATGCAACTGTGGGGCGGAGGAAGACTCATGGTGCCAAGTCGTTCCAGTGTCGTTCGTTGGGCAACACCTGACAGAGCCGCAGGCAGCAGCTCAAGGTGGGCTCATAGAATATGGTGTCGGGTTCCTCCAACGTGGCCTCGCTCTTCGTCTGCCGGGCAGAGCGGGCGAACAGCGAGGGTTTACGAGCTTTATCCAGAGTTTTCTTCGTCACACAGCCCATCTCTACAAGTGCCTGGGGAGGACAAACGGTAACTGTTAGGGGAATATTTTCCACGAACGTTCAACGTTTCAATCACTTGAGGAAAAATAAAGTTGAAAATTGTAAAAGAAAGAAAGCAAGAACAAAGAAAGAAAGAAAAATGGCTGCTACTGTATCATGATGAAGGATTTGATTAAATCTTTTATTCGGGGCCAAATCAAAGTGGCATGACTTGCCCAAATTAGGAATACAGAGAGAAATTAATTTACAGTATCTGTACTGTCACATGCAACACCAGCTCTGTAAAACAGCAAAACAACATGTTCATTAAACGGCAGACTGAACTTTGCTTTTGTATAAAACTAGACTATGTAGAGGCAGGGCAGCCGGCTTGGGACCCGAAAGTCCCAGGTTCGATCCCCAGTCACTGCACATCACGTGGCGTCTCTGGGCAGCACACCTCATCCCCAAAATGTCCCCCGGGTGCTTTCAATAGCTGCCCACTGCACCACCTGGTGGTGGATGGGTTAAATGCAGAGACTAATTTCGCCATTGTATGGAAACATACAGTGCTGACATTGTGATGACATTATTATTATTATTAAAAGGAAACGCTTCATGTAGCTCATGAGGGTTAATATTTTATTGTGTCAATGTTTGTTTATTTTACTTCTGTACATTTTTCAGTGTGATTCTCGTCCCGCAGTTTTCAAACAATTTCAACAATTCATAAATCAAAACGTTCAGCTCGTTCAGGACAATCCTGCTATGACTTTTGGTATTGGTGCAACTTTAGCTTTTTGAAATATTTAGCCTTTTCTGCCTTTTTTTTTTTCTCATAGAAAATGAATTGAGCTCATTTTAAATGCTTCAAATCTTTAGATGTGTTCACAACCTTTTACTGCTCCTTTCACATTTTGTTCTCGTTCAGCTTCTTTCAGCTTCCTTGTGCAAATTTAAAAAAATTTCTTCAGCTACTTTCAACTTTTTTTCAGTTGGTTTCTGCTCCTTTCTAATATCTATGACATTTTTGTGCTTGTAACTTCTTTCTGCTAATTTCAGCTTGTTAAGCTCCTTTCAGCTTATTTCTGCAAGTTTCAGTTTTTTCAGCTATTTCAGCTACTATTCAGCTGTTTTTATGCTAATTTTAGTTTTTTCAGTTAATTCCACATTTTTTGCAATCGTTTCAACTTTTTTCAGCCTAATTGAGCAAAAACGTGCTCTCTCCACTTCATTTTGGTAATTTAAGCTTTTTTTGCTTTTGTAGCTACTTTTCAGCTGTTTTTTTAATTGCTAATTTCAGATTTTTTTTCAGTTAATTTCCAATTTTTTGTGCTCATTTCCACTTCTTTCAGCCTAATTGGGCACACACGTGTTCTTTCTGCTTTCGCCTGCTAAGTTAAGCTTGTTCTACCTTTTCGGCTGCCTTTTTAGCATTTTTTAGCTAATTTCAGCCGTTTTCAGATCAATTCAAGTTTTTTGTGGTAACTTTTGCTACTTTCAGCCCAATTAACTTCCTTATGCTAATTTTAGCTTGTTATGCTCCTTTCAGCTTGTTTCTGCTAGTTTCAGTTATTTAAGCTATTATTTAGCTGTTTTGTGGTATTTTAGCCTTTTCAGCTAATTCCAAGTTTTTTTAATCTAGTGTCAGCTCTTTACATTTCCTTCTGGTAACTTACTTTTCTTTCTGCCTTTTCAGCTATTTTTTTGTTGTTGTTGCTAATTTCAGCCATTTTTTTTAATAGCTAATATAATTTTCAAATTTTTGTGCTATTTTCTCATTTAAACCTAATTCAGTAAATACGTACGTGTTCTTTCTGCTCTGCTGCTAATTTAGGCTTGTTCATTCTTTTCAGCTAAAATTCAACCTTTTTTTTTTTTTTTTAGCTAATTTTGGCTGTTTTTCAGCAAGTTTTTCTCCAATAAGCATTCACATTGCATTTTTGCAGGAAATGCAATTCCTCTAGTTTGATGTTGTTTTGGATGCGTAGGCTAAAATAAACTAAGGCTAACCTAACAGGTAACTCGGTTTACCTGCACGAGGTCCAGCACGGCCACTGGCTGCAGAACGTGTTTGTAATGCTCCAGCAGCGCCTGCTGTGTGAGTCCTGGTTGGGACATGATGTGGAAAAGAACGGCCTCCAGGATGCCCTTACACACGGGCCGGTTCAGCTTTCCATCAATGAAACGCCACGGCCGGCTGATGAAACTCACATTTTCCCTGTGCGGAGTAGAAAATGGGACAAGGAGATGGACATAAGAGAAGATGAACTAAGAAAAGACAATTAGCCCCTTAGAGGTGATACTCACTCCTCATCAGCTGATCCCGATGGTAAAGAGTCTGCCTCTTCGGCTCTTTTGTCGTCTAAACTGCTCCTGGTCCTCCTCCTGGTTTCCCGTCTTTGCTCAGTTTCCATCTTCTCTTCAGAACACGTGTGCACTTCTTCCTCTTTTTCCAAACTTTGTGGTTTGTCTCCACCATCTGCCGTCTCCTGCTGCTGTTCTTCCTCATCAGGTATCTCTGTTACGGTAGACGGTTCATCCGTATTCACGCTGTCAGAAACCTTTTCCGTGTCCACAGCTGGTGTTTTTGCGGGCGGCTCCTCGGTCTCCCGACGCAGCTCTCTGCTGCATCTCTTGCGCATGAAGGGGATGTTGTGTCGACTCTTCAGGAAGGGACGTCTCTCAGACGTTAAGTGACACTGAGGCAGCTGTTTGCAGTTGACAGTCAGCAGCCACGGGTCAGCGTGCTGCATGAGGACCCAGCGGACGCCCACACTGCCCACTCGGACCACCTGGAGGCCTTCTTGTAAATCCTGAAGAAAAAAAAAAACTGTCAGGCACCTGTCCTCTGCACCGATGAACTGATAAAACGACAACTTACTGACTTGCTTTATTTTTTGTATGGTTGTAAAAACATCCTAATAATAAATATTCTGATAATATGTTTAAACAAGTGTCTACCCAAATGAAAATCAAAATCCCACCAACTATAGAAAAAAAATTGCAAATACAAACAACTTTTTAAACTTGACTTTTCTATTCCAATATATAAATAACACAATTCTGCGTCGGCTATTTATTAAAAAAGACCCAGTTATCCCCTACAGTCTGGCAAAGTGATGGCAGCATCACAGTGAGCCGACTGTCATAAGAGTATTAAGGAGAGAAAGAAAAAGGAGTAAAAATCTGAGTAAAAAATGCCTAAAATAATACAGTGTTCCCTCACTTATCACAGGGGTTATGTTCCAGACACCCCTGCGAAAGGTGAAAACCTGCAAAGTAGGGATGTTATATTTATTTTTGTATATACTGTATATAACTCTAAAGTAGGAATGTGTGATATATACGGTACACGGTAGAAACTATAGACAGTTGGTCTATGATAGAGATCTGTTTTCTACCGACTAACCACAGTGATGCTGTAAAATCAGAGTTGTCAGATTTAACTGTTAAGTTTTTTTTGTTGAAAACTGTGCGTAAATGGTGTTAAAGTCTATTTTCTTCAAGTTCTAAGTAGCAAAGCTACAAGCCAACTACGTCCGGCTTGCCGTACTGTTGTCGTATTCAGATACGTGCGCAAAACGCTGTGTTCCGTTGAAAGCTAAAGTAAGAGTTGGTTAGCTTTAGAAAGTGCACTGGTGCTAAAAAAAAAGGGGTAAACCTGCTCTCTGATCTGTGAAAAGAACACGGTGTTGTGTGATTTTACTGCGAGACTCTGTCTGGTCAAAGCCGCAGAGGAAACTGGTTACCATTTTGTGTCAACTTTCCTTAAAGCGGAAGGAGACGCCCACTGGAGGGACCCCTCTTTTGCTTTTGAAGCCAAACCTTCGTCTGTCAGAAACTGACCCACTGGACTGGTGGAGAATGCACCAGGTTGATTTTCCAAGAATGGCAAGTATGGCCAAGAAATAACTTTGCATTCCAGCCACGAGTGCTCCTTCAGAAAGGACATTTAGCATTGGTGGCAACATTGTTTCAAGCCAACGGTCTCTGTTAAAGTGTTCTTGGCCAACAATCTTTAGACTAACAAATGACAGCAATATTTTAATTTTGTTAAGTGTTTTCAGTGTGCACTATGTAAAATGCTGCTCTGTTGCTGTTCATTTCTTAAGTGAAGACTGGAAACTGTTAAGAGTTAACAACATATTCTTTAGTTTAAAACATATGGCTAAAACTACATTTGATATATTTTGCACTGTTTTGCACTACAAGAAAGAACCTCCATGTTTGACAGTGGTGATGGTGTGTTCAGGGTGATGAGCTGTGTTGCTTTTACACCAAACATATTGTTTTGCATTGTGGCCAAACAGTTTGATTTTGGTTTCATGTGACCAGAGCACCTTCTTCCACATGTTTGGTGTCTCCCAGGTGCTTGTGTCAAACTTTAAACTACACTTTTTATGGATATCTTTGAGAAATGGCTTTCTTCTTGCCACTTTTCCATAAAGGCCAAATTTGTGCAGTGTACGACTGATTGTTGTCCTATGGACAGACTCTCCCACCTCAGCTGTAGATCTCTGCAGTTCATCCAGAGTGATCATGGGCCTCTCGGCTGCATCTCTGATCAGTCTTCTCCTTGTTCCAGATGAAAGTTTAGAGGGACGGCCGGGTCTTGGTAGATTTGCAGTGGTCTGATACTCCTTCCATTTCAATATGATTGCTTGCACAGTGCTCCTTGGGATGTTTAAAGCTTGGGAAATCTTTTTGTATCCAAATCCGGCTTTAAACTTCTCCACAACAGTATCTCGGACCTGCCTGGTGTGTTCCTTGGTCTTCATGATGCTCTCTGCGCTTTGAACAGAACCCCGAGACTATCACAGAGCAGGTGCATTTATACGGAGACTTGATTACACACAGGTGGATTCTATTTATCATCATGAGTCATTTGGGACAACATTGGATCATTCATAGATCCTCACTGAACTTCTGGAGTGAGTTTGCTGCACTGAAAGTAAAGGGGCCCAATAATATTACACGCCCCACTTTTCTGTTTTTTATTTGTTAAAAACAGTTTGACACATCCAATAAATTTCATTCCACTTCTCGATTGTGTCCCACTTGTTGATTCTTCACAAAAAATTAAAATGTTATATCTTTGTTTGAAGCCTGAAATGTGGCAAAAGGTTGAAAAGTTCAAGGGGCCAAATACTTTCACAAAGCACTGTATGTATATATATATATGAAGAAATTCTGAAAAGTCAGAAAATTCCAGATTCTAATTATTTTTCGTTATCAGTGTACCCCAATGCTGCTAATAGTTTTTTTATTTGATTTAATAAGGAAGTAAGAGTACAAGGCTTACTAGTTCTGAAGGCTCAAACGAAGAGAACATTAATCGAGGACATTGGTCCGAGCGTGTGTTCACCTTCAGGTACTGCTGCAGGCTTCGAGTTCGTCCAGACTGCGGCACCTGCAGGTGCACGTGAGCCCTGCGGACGTCATCGGCGTCCAAACCGTTCTCACCAGCTTCGTCCAAGCTCCTCCTGAGCTGAGCGCACGCTTCAATATCCTGAGCGGTGTATCCTCGCTCCTGGACGAAAAGCCTTTCACACTCCTCCACGCTGGGTGGAGTCGAGTTTGGTGAACGGACGAAGGAGGTAAAGATGGAGGGCAGCAAGGACGGGCCGCATTTGGTCAAGTTTAATGATGGAGAGACTTAAAATAAAGAATAATATAAATAAAAATTTAACACTTTTCTGCTGATAAAACATGTTTTTAAAGGATCTGTGTGCATAAATACTTACGCTGATCGATGAAACAATGATGAGCAGGTGTGTCGCGCAGCTTCAGCCTTAAAATACACGACTCCACCACGATGTTATCGTTCGTGCTCAGGGTACCCACTTTGACTAGAAATAAACCCAGAACTATTAACAACTCCAAGTTAGGCTGAAATAAACATGCTTTAATGAAATTAAGGATTAGCTGATAAAGACATTTGTTGATTGATTAAATTGTTTCAACAGAAGTCCAAAACTAAAATATCCAACTGATAATTGCAAAACAAAGTTTTAGTCAACTGTTGTTGTTTTGCACAGGTTGGACTAGAAATTACGTTTATTTTTATTTGACAACAAATTTTTGTTTGACTTTTCGAAATTATACAATTAAATCATGAAATATGTGGCACACACATCTAAAAACTGTTTGTACACGTTTATTTCAACACTTCACCTTCCACTTTCTACGTTTCAGTTTAAAAAGCTTCTTTCTGTTGCACATTTTGATGATTTTGTTTGAAACATTTTGTTTTTCCCTCGATAAAACGAGATAATACACTTTGTTTGAAATGTTTCACATCTGAGTCCACTTACATCAATAACTAACCCTGAAAATCAGACTGTTTTATTGTGCGAATGTTTATGAAGCATTCACACTATTGTGATCCATCTTTTTCTGTAAATTTTTCTGTATCTTTCTCGTTCCACAATTTTTGTACTATTTCAACAAATCATAAATCAAAATGTTCAGCTCGTTCAGGAGAAGGGTGCTATGTAGAGCTGCCATTTCTAACCCGGGCCCGCACCGGGTCGGTGTCGGGCTTTTGATTGCGTCAGCGGACGCAAACAGCTGACGAACCAATTTGGATCATCAGCCATGCGCGTCCACTGACCGTTAATAACTATAATATTGTAATAACTATAATAATCCACTGACTGTCTGATTTTTTTAGGCCCGAATGCAACTCTAATGCTATGAGTTTTGGTATTGGTGCAACTTTAGCTTTTTGAAATATTTAGCTTTTTCTGATATTTTTTCTCATAGAAAATGAATCGAGCTCATTTTCCATCCTTCAAATCTTTAGATGTGTTTACAACCTTTTACTGCTCCTTTCACATTTTGTTCTGGTTCAGCTTCTTTCAGCTCTCTTGTGCAACTATAAACATTTTTCAGCTACTTTCAGCTGTTTTGTGATCTTTTCAGATTCTTTCTGCTAACTACAACATTTTTGTGCTTCTTCTAACTTTTTTCTGCTAATTTCAGCTTGTTGTGCTCCTTTCTTTTGGGGGCCAAGATGGGGGTAGAGGCAGAGCAGCCGAACTGGGACCAGAAACTCCAGGTTCGACTACCAGCCATTCCCACATGTAGTGGTGTCTCTGAGCAAGACACCTAATCCCCAATTGCTCCATGGGCGTTCACCCACTGCTCCACCTGGGTGTATCTCAGGTGTGATGGTTGAATGCATTTTGCCATTTTATGAGAACATACAATGATGACAACACATAGCATATTATTATTATTATTATTTCTGCTTTTTAGGTACTATTCAGCAGTTTGTTGGTTTGTTTTATTGAAAACTTCTGCTTTTTTTCCAGATAAGTTCCACTTCTTTGTGCTCTTTTTGGCTTCTTTCAGCCTATTTGGGAACAGTTGTGCTCTCCACTTCCTCCTGGCAATTTAAGCTTCTTCCTGCCTTTTCAGCTACTTTTTTGTTGTTGTTGCTAATTTCAGCTTTTATAGCTAATTTTCTAAATGTTATGTTCATTTATGATTATTTAAACCTAATTCAGCAAATATGTGTTCTTTCTGCTTTCTTCTACTAACTTAGGCTTGTTCTTCCATTTCAGCTACACTTCACCATGTTTTAGTTAATTTCAGCTGATTTTCAGCAAGTTCTTTAGCAATAAAGCATTCATACTGCATTTTTGCAGGAAATGAAGTTTCTCTAGTTGTCTTTGGTTCTCTGAAAACAACAATTTCTGTTGTTACCATTTTAGGGTTCTAACGTTCAACCATTTTATTGAAACCATCCATCCAAAGCTTTACCAATGCCAGGAGAGCAGTATCCTCGCATCAGTAAGTAATTGGTGTGCGACGCTTGATGTGAAGATACTTGAAGCCTTTTCTTCCCCTCACACTCCTCACCGCCATCCTCATCATCGTCGTCATCGCCTTCCAATGAAGCCATACTGGAAATAAAGAAACAAGAATTCTTGTGGGTTTTGTATGTTGGTTTGAATGTTGTTTCATTCTGTTGATTCATAAAAATGAAACTTCGTCTGTTCCCTTCTTTCAGGGGTCGCCACAGCGACTAAGCCGCACGAAGACTTGGCAATTATTTTTACGCTGGATGCCCTTTCTAACAGAACCACAGACCACCGAGCTACCACAGCCCTCTGTGTGGAGCAGAGAGCTGCTATCTATGGCACCCGAGGGTGCAGGTGGTGGGGGTGCTCATGGGCCCAGAGTGGGGGAAATGAGAGTGGAGGCAGGTGTGGGCGCTTCACCTTTCCCAACCACATTTTGATGTTGTCGGTACCGGGAGTTGAACCAGCGATCTTCCGATCACAGGCCCACCTTCTCTAACCTCTGCGCCACCACTTCACCAATTCATTTAAAAAAAACAATTAATTAATTAAAAAAAAGAACAGCTGAAAAATAACAAGGGTATATTTGATGTATTTTAGTGAAAAAACAAATGTATTCTTGCTGATAATTTAAAAAACAGTTTTGCTTCAGTGAATAGAAAACTGCACAGCAGTGATAGAAACAGGAAACTGGACATTAGAAGAAATAATTTCCATGACTACCCCACTAACTCTTATAATGGAGGGATAAAAAAACAAAAAAAAAACAGTTTTAAATGTTTAACCCACCTCAGGCCAGAAACCTAAATTCAGCAGATTCTGGCATGGAGTATCAGTTCTGATGGACCATCAACACATTTTTAATTCAGCAGGAGAGCTTTTGAACTATTGTTCAGTCTGCCAACATTAACAATCAGCTCAAATCAAAGAAGTGACTTTAACTTTATGACTTTAAAACAAAAGAGGTGTGAGGCTGTTTTGTTTTAACTGTTTTTCATGTAAATGTGTTGGTTTTTCATGATTGTGACACAAAATTAAATTAAATTAAATTCAAAAATACTTTATTAATCCCAAAGGGAAATTAAATGTTGTAACTCATTCTCCTCGTTTCATTAAAAGATGTTTGTTAAGAGATACTGATGGCTGTAGGCAGGAAGAATTTCTTGTAAAGGTCCGTCCCACAGTGGATCCGAAGAAACTGGCCGCAGATGCCGTCCAATCCGTCCACCCAGACTAGGCTGGCCTCTCGGTTCCTCCAGGCAGCAGGACCGCCCAAATGCTGGGCTGATCTTCTCCCAGAGCCATCTCAAGAACCTCCCAGCAGGCTACCAAGCTCCTCGTTACTGTAAACAACCGACTGCAGGTACCAGGGGATGACCCTGTCCTGCTGTCCCGAGCTGTGTTTCCTGCCAGCTCCAGGATCTCAGTGGTCAGGCACTCGAGCACAGCCGGCAAGGAGACGGGAATGCATCTACAGCACCTCCTTTTCAACTCATTTGAGAATTGGGGATGTAGTTGAGATATTATTTGAGCTTTTGAGGTGTTGATCAGCTGCTCCCAGGTATATAAACCACCTTGTTGTTATGGTTACACATCATAACAAATGTCCAAAACTAAAAAAGTTTCAGTAAATATTCTTCCAGCTTCACAGCATCCGATACCAGAGGAAACAATCGTCACAAAAAATGTGATTTACATCCAGAAAAAAGAGGAAGTTTCCAAAAGCAAAATGTCAGAATGAAAGTAACAGAGCTGCTCCAACATGCAGTCACATTGAGCGTCGCAATTCTAGAACAAAAGCCTGTATGTCTGTAAATGTTTCCAGTACTTCAAACAAGTGAATGTCCATGAGTCAGTTGTTTTTAAATTCTTCTTCTTTCAGCTTTTCCCTCTTCAGGGGTCTCCACAGCGAGTCACCCTCCTCCATCTCACTCTGTCCTCTGCATCCTGTCCTCACTCCAACTACCTCCATGTCTCTAACTGCATCCATATGTCTCCTCTTTGTCTTTTTCCAGGCAGCTGCATTTATCACATCCTTCTACCAATATACCCATTGTCCCTCCTCTGGACATGTCCAAACCATCTCAGTCTGGTCTCTAACTTTATCACCCAGTTGTTCAACCTGTGCTGTACCTCTGATGATCTCATTCCTAATCTTTTTAAAAAATTATTATTCTTTAAATAAAGACACTAATTTCACCCGTGTATCAACGGTCTCTCACCTCTTCACCACATCTTTGTCCACCAGGTTGCTGTCCACCATCACGATCTGTTTGGGGATGGACACGAAGACGCTCAGCAGTCCCAAAGACATGAGGCTGAGCGAGACGAGACAGGCTCCACCTAGAGAGTTCAGGGAGAAGCGCAGCATGTCTGACACATCTGGAGGATCCTCTGAAGCTTCAGTCGTTTGTAACGAAGCAGCCAAACTGTCTGATGACTGCTGCTGATCATCCGTCAGCGCTCTGCTCGATGGAGCATCACCAGGTTCAGATTTTAGAGAACATTGTAGCTTTTCCTGTTCATCTGTTGTGCTTTTTGTTACGGTTTTCTCATTGTTGGTATCTGACATTTCTTCTGCCTGCGTTGGATTTTGAACGCCATCTTGGTCCTTCGCGATTTTCGCTTCTGGAGTTCCGGTTTGTGGTGTGCCTGCTCGGCTGCCATCTTCTTTTGCCCGGCTCCGCTTTTCTTTTAGTGACGGCTCGGTTTTTCTTTCCAACACCTCCTCGCCATTCTGAGAGCGGTTTTCAGTCTCATAATAGAAAGTAGTGACGGGCTTTTCGTCCCCGCAGCCGTTGGTGATCAAACTCCGGAGGAAGCAGAAGGAATCGGTGCACAGCGAATGAGGAAAGCGCCACGAAAAATGCCTGTCGAAGAGAAATGTACAAAAACATGGAAGTTTTAAAGTAGGTTCAATCTTCCTTAAAAATGTTTACTAGAAATTTTTTTTAAAGTTGACAAAAGAAAAATGGCATGGTGCTCATTGTATCTCCTGCAACATTTTACCCTCTGAGTAATTTTGATGGAATGGCCAATATCCGATATTTAACGTTATCGCTAAAATCGGCTGATACCGATACAATGCCGATAATATCGTGCATCCCTAATATATTTTTTCTTTTTTTTAATAAGTACACATTTCAGTGAATGTGTTATGCTAGTCACATAATCATTGTGACAGAAATATGTTTTTTTGTTAAAATTTTTATAAAAGGCAGCAGAAATAACTAAAGTTATCTTTTCCAATGAATTTAAAAAAAAGCATGTTTTCCATTCCCAGCAGTTTTCTCTCAGTGAGTGTGTACCTGTAGTAGGTTTGGGACAGCTGGAAGGACATGGGCAGGATGGGCAGGCCTCGATTCTTCTTTGGCCCCAACGTCTGACCGACACGACGACGGTTGAGCAGACGCCTTTTCCTGGATTGGATGAACACTTGGCACAGCAGCTCCTGGTCGTACTGACTGTACGTGTGAAAGGTCTTAAAGACACATCGAAAATAAATTTTACTATAAGATTTTTATCTACAAAACTATTTCTCAACATTGATCCTGTACACATTGTAATCCCTGATCTAATATTTTAAAGTTATCAAAGTCCTAAAAAATGGAAATAAAAATTGTGACATTAAACAACAGCAGACTTTTATGACTTTTTAACAGAAGGTCATACTGGGAGAAACTAATCTGGGTTAAAGAAATACAGAAATACATCATTATAGCATTGTTACCTTCACAGTTTTATCTACTCACAAGAACAGAAACTGTAAAAACTTGAGTGTGTGATCATCATCTTGATATCTGACGAAGACATTTTGTGAAATTTTTTTTTTGGTACCTGAAAGGACCTGGAAGTCTTCATCTGACTGTTGGTCATGGCCAGAGTACTCTGGATCAAATTATGCAATACTATGGCATAAATTTCAACTTTGCTGTGGTGAGAAAATATAAACAAACAGTAAGAACAAAAGAGCATTTGCAACAGGAAAACAAGGAAGAACTGAATTACATTCTTACCTGTTTAAAACGTCTTTGCACTTAAACGGCTTTCCATCATCAATAGCAGAAATTTTAAACCTGTAAAACACAGAGTTTTACTTTCAGGGTCCCCAGCATTTCAGGAAAACTAAATTTTGTGAGCTTTCTCTGATTTTTCCCTGAGTAAATCCTGAAATTCCAGGAGTTATTTCAGTCACATGAAATGCTCAGAACTTCGCATCTTAGGTGGCGAGCCCAGTCACATTCGGACAGAACAGCAAGTGTACTGTACTGTAGCCCACGGTACATGCCTACTGCAATCAAGGCGTTTCCTGGCGCTCAGAGTTACACAGAATCTTTTTCTGAAAAAGAAACCCAGTTTAATTTTCAGTTTCTTTACCAAGTTTTCGACGTGGGCCTTAAAAAGATGCAAATTGACCAAGATACCAAAGTATTTGTAGGAATGGACAAACTCAACAGGAACACCATTCGAAGATAAAATACAAGGAAGGACTGCTGGGACCGACTTCCTGTTCGAAAACAACATCACTTTGGTTTTGTCGGCGCTTTGTCATCATCCTTTGTTAAAAACAGGTCTCACTTGCAGGGCAGGACAATAATTCGATATCGATATATATCACAATATAATTTCATTCAATAACGGTGATTTTAAGCACATTTTTGACATTTTGATATGAATACAGCGTTTCACTGACGCGTTTCTTTTTCTGTTCGGGTTGAAGCGGCTGCTTCAGTTTCAACCTGAACAGAAAAAGCTGCGACACGACGACGTAAGTGTGTGGTGATGTACACCACAGCTCGAAGGGGTCAGCAGTAGCAGGCTAGGCCAAGCTAAGCTCCAACGCACGGTAAGGTTTCGCTTCAAAATGAGTGCCCATGACCGTCAGAATGTGGCCGAACAAGCTTTCACAAGCGAAAAGAAAGCAGATGACATAAGTGATAAGCGAGGAAAGACTAATTCGGTGGTGTGGAAGTGGTTCAGCTATCTAAGTGTGCTGCAAAATGTGCCAGAGTCTTTCCAACTACCAGCGGGAACACATCTAACTTGTTCCATGTGAAGAGTTTCCACTCAACAGAATACGCTGAGAGTCAGAAGATGAAGCACAATAAAAGTTTGAGCCAACGTGTCCCTGAAACAACACCCCCAGCTGTATCAAGAGAAACCCATGCAGCAAATTGTTTGGTTATGTTGTTGTTTAAAGTTAAAACTATTAATGCTGATAAAGTTGAGAGTTTTATGTTTATTTGATGTGATTTCAAATTTCTTTGAAGGTTATATACAAATAAAAGGTGAACATTAATTTTTTTCTACAGTTTATACAGTTTTTCTGAGGCTTTTATTTTGTTTATATTGATACCGAATTATATCGCTATTGACTGAAATTAAGAAATATATTGTGATAAAAGTTTTGGCCATATCGTCCAGCCCTACTCTCTTGTAAATGAGTCCTCGAGGCTCAATGAGACTAACCTGTATAAATAAAGGTTGAATTAACTTCTAGTAAATAATTATAATGTAAGATATACTAAAACTACATAAGATACTAAAGAGCCACCATAGCCAATCCGTAAGGATACATGTATTGTGTATTGTAGAAGCAGAACATGGACTCAGTGGTACTAAAATACTAGCATTAATACATGTACACGTCAAATCTCAGAAAGATCATCTTTCAATCAGCAGATCGGTAAATTCCTTGAGTTATTCTTGTCTGGAAAACGTGAAAGCCATTTTCCAGGTTTTTCCCTTTTTCCTCAGAGTCACTGGGAACTCTTGACTTTATTCTCATTTGTTTTAAATAAAAACAAACAAAATCACGTGTTTGTACCGTGAGAAGAGCTCCTGTTTGGAGTCAGGTATGATGAAATCCTGAGTGTTCATGATCGAGGTGAACTTCTGTCTGAGAATACGGACAAACTCTGTGAACGCTTTGGCACAATCCTGAAACAAAACGGGGCAAATGTTCAGGTCGAGTCAGAGCCATTAGCCTGAACTAGAGACACAAAACACACACACATGAACACACCTCGGCGTTATCAGGGTCCGCAGGTTTGTTGTCCTCCAACTGACTCATCAACGTTTTATCCTGGTACATTTCAGCCAGACTGATCCTGCACCAAATACTCATATTGAAAACTTGATGGGAGACTCCATTTTGGAAAACGCGCACCAGTTTAGCACCTGCACCCACCTGTAGTTCAGATGCGTTTGAGGATTTTTGAGTATGTATCTTGAGCGACGTCCGACAGCCAGGGATGTTTTATCCACAGATATCTCAAACTCTGAATGGAGCAGGTCTCTTACGATGCAGTACGGTACAAACGCTCTCTTTAACTGTAAAACACAAAAACAAGGAGTCATAAAGTTATATCCAAAAAGATAAAATTAGATGTGAATGGGAAACCTTACAAACAGCTAAAGCTAGAACGTTCCTGGAGAAACTTTGACGGGGACTGCCACGCTGCTGCCAATTAAAAATTTTGATTTGACAGGACTATGTGTTGTGATTCACTCTCAGCTACCACTATACCAGTTATCAGCTCAATATGGCCCAAACAATCAATGAGTTATAGTCATTTTTTTCTTTTAAGTGGCCATCTTGGATTTTTTATTTGGATTCAGCATGAGACTGGGAACATTTTCAGCTATAACCACACCAAATTTCAACTCTATATGCGTGAAAATAGCTTAGTTAAAGCATTTAAATGTAGCTTTGGCGGCCATCTTGCAATTTTGATGTGGATTCCATGTGTAATGGGAAACGTTCTCAGCCATCGCCACACAAAATTTTAGCTCAATATATCTAAAAATTAGCCGATTTATAGTATTTTCCTTTTTAGCTCAGGTGGCCATCTTGGATTTTTGATTAGCATTAGGAATGTTTGAAAACTCACTCTCAGCTACGATCAGAGCAAGTTTCAGCTCAATATCTATCGCAAAGAATCAGCGTTGTGTAAAAAAACACATTTGTATGAATCCGTTATGATTGTCTATTGTCATTGTTGTCCACTGTTGCCATCACTCTTTGTTAAAATCCAGGTCTCTCTTGTAAATGGGTCCTCGTGGCTCGGTGGGACTAACCTGTTTAAATAAAGGTTGAATGAGTTCTGTCAGGCATTTTGAAAAAGAAAAATGACTTCTTTGTTAGCAAATGACGTCGCCATGGTAACTCGAAACACTAATAAAAGTAATGGCACACATCACGGCTCAAAGCCTGTCGTTTTGATATAACATTTGTGGGGGTACAAATTACAGTTCAGGCCACATTAAAGTTGACAGAAGAGTAAGATACAAAGTTAAGAAACCTTTTGTCAGGTGGATAATAATAGGTGTGTAGTGAACTTGACCTGATGTCAAATCAATGACCTTAGGATCATATGGTCAGGAACTGTCATTTCATTGATCTGCATCTAGAAATACAGGTTGATCGATCCTGAGACTTTCTTTCTTGAATTAATCAAGTGGAAAAGACAATTCTCTATGATCATTACTATTTTACAAATGTTTTGATAATCAAATTGTGTTAGTTCAAACAATGTTTACAGGTTGAAGTGAACTACTCATTTTTATTTACTTAAACAGTAGTAATGATTTTTATTCCTCATTCAAAGAAGAAATCAGGGTAATATGCATTTCTTGATTTTTCTGTCTTCAATGAGCAAATTTGTAAGTGTGTTAAAGTTCAGGCTTCGGTCAACTAAAAAGTTTACTGAAAAGAAATGTCATGTTTAACTTTCACAGCAGATACTAGGAGTAGAGATGCCACTAAGTCTGGTTTTTCCATGATATCTTTCTGTCTGTTTTTAAACAATCCTTGACTTTCCATAACACCTTACATCACAAACCACACCTCTGTTCTGGTTCATCCACGAATCATATTCATACATTAAACGGGTTCTTCATTTTTCTGACTGTGTAACATGCGTGCATTGAATTTAACAGAAATGTAACGAGAGACGTTATTTATCTTTGACCCATCAAAATGAATGCGGTCATTTATTTACAGAATCAAAGTTTAACATCAAACATTTACATTAATTTGGCAAAATATGAAAATAACAACAGCATAGTTTTACAGGGAGTGAGAACAATACGGCGATTGTTTTCACTTTTCAGCTAAAACGGCAGACATCAATTAATCAGTTTTACAACCAGGAAAACCATACGGCCATGGTTTTCCGTTGCTTCACCACAGACATTAATGAAAACATCTGGATTAATTTTCTAGCAGAAAGGAGAGTTTAAAGATGGAAAATGGAGATTTATCTTACAGAGAGATGTGTGAGGGAATTTATCTGTTTTAACCAGAACAGCACGCTCCATTGAAATCAGCTTGGCCAACGGTACGCTTGGTCGAAATAGAACTTTTACCTTGCAGACGATAGCTTCAGCGTCGGTGTAGAGCTCTCCTTTTGACTCTTTCAGCGTCTCCGTGAGGACAGCTAAAATATCTCGAGAGTCGTGCGAGGTTATCCAAACAGAAGTTATAATTCCCAAAATCGTCTCTGGTTCAGCTCTGCATTCTGGATTCTAAGAACTCTGAACTCCTTCAGAACTCTGAACTCTTGAACTCTGAAACACTGTAACCCATCTCTTCTCAACTCTTGAACTCTGGAACTCTCAAAACTCTTCGAACTCTGGAAACTCTTCCATCCTCAACTCTACTGTTGAACTGGGAAGTTGCCACATTTAAAATGGGCTCTACTTCCGGTTCATTTGAGAGCTTTCTGATTCGTGGATGAACCAGAACAGAGGTGTGGTTTGTGATGTAAGGTGTTATGGAAAGTCAAGGATTGTTTAAAAACAGACAGAAAGATATCATGGAAAAACCAGACTTAGTGGCGTCTCTACTCCTAGTATCTGCTGTGAAAGTTAAACATGACATTTCTTTTCAGTAAACATTTTAGTTGACCGAAGCCTGAACTTTAACACACTTACAAATTTGCTCATTGAAGACAGAAAAATCAAGAAATGCATATTACCCTGATTTCTTCTTTGAATGAGGAATAAAAATCATTACTACTGTTTAAGTAAATAAAAATGAGTAGTTCACTTCAACCTGTAAACATTGTTTGAACTAACACAATTTGATTATCAAAACATTTGTAAAATAGTAATGATCATAGAGAATTGTCTTTTCCACTTGATTAATTCAAGAAAGAAAGTCTCAGGATCGATCAACCTGTATTTCTAGATGCAGATCAATGAAATGACAGTTCCTGACCATATGATCCTAAGGTCATTGATTTGACATCAGGTCAAGTTCACTACAGGTGCCTGCTGTGAATTCGACCCAACTTTTGTTTTTCTGTTTTTCAACTGTAGTGAAATTTGTCTAGTCTCTAGAGCTTGAATAATGTTTGTTTTTCAATGCCTGATTTATGAAGCCAATTTGTTTATTTATGACTCAAAAATAATTTTTTATGTTTATACACCTACTGCTCTTAAATTTTTTTTTAAAAAAACTGAGCCCCAATGCAGATCAGTACACATTATTATGTTATTCAAGGTTTAGTATGTACAGTATTCAGTTTAAAGCATAAAAATACTCACATTTTCACAAAAAGTAACATTTTCAACTTATTTCCACTTTGTTCCATTGAGGAGTTTTAAGGGGTTTTATAATTAAATTGCAGTGAAAAGAAAAATTAAATTAAGTCTGTATGTAGTTCATCCCAGAATGTAAAAGATCTCGAAACTTCAACTGTGATCAACAAAGGAGGTGGAAACACCTAGTCCATATTCTGCTGCCCACAGATGTGAGCGCCTTTAACTCACTCTCACCCTAATGTGCTCAAGTGAGGCCAACACAGATTATTATAATAAAAAAGACAAAACTCTTCCTAATTAATTGGCAAAAAGATTATTTGGTCTAATATTTTTTTAATCATTTTAAAATTATTTATAAAATATCCTTTAATTCATATTTGTCAAACTCAAGGCCCAGGGACCAAATGTGGCCCTCGTTGACATCTTATCTGGCCCCAAGATATGTTAAACATACTTTTGTTATTTTAATTTTTACAGTCATCTTTGACTTATTGTACTGGTGTACATATGTTTTTCTTTCATCTTTTATATTTTATTCGCACCTTTATGCCGAAGCAAGTGCCAAGTCTGTGAGTCCTGTTCAGTGACGACGGCAATAATAAACCAAATCTGAATGTGAATTATGATGCTGAAAGTGAAGCAGGGAACATCAAATGAGACCAGTCAAACTCTTGTTGAGGAACCTGGAACCAAGAAAAGATGTTGAGTATCTAACTTGAGTTAATGTAGATTCTGAAATTGGCCCTTAGTTTGAAAAAGGTTTTAATTTCAGCCCACTTTTGTAAATGAGTCTGACACCCCTGCTTTAATTTATAACAGAGAAAACTGTAGAGAACTAAATTCAGTGGAACTGAGGTTTTAATGTAGCGTTTCTCAGAGGCTCTCATGATATTCTGACCACCATCACTCTGATGATAGGGTGGTTAAAGATTTACAAACATGCATTTCTTCCTTGTGATGGATCGGTGACATGTCAAGGATGTGCCCTGCCTCTTGACCACTGACAGACACCAGTTCTCCCCCACCCCACCCCAAAGATCCTGAAAAGGATTCAGCAGAAAAGAAAATGGATGGAAGGACACATATTTGTTTGTACCTTGCTGTTGAGCGCATGCGAGGCCACAGAGCAGAGCATTATGACCGAGTCTTCCTGAACAGACCAGTGAACTCTCCGCTTGGTCATCATTTTTAGAGCCTTGTGGTCGGCCTCGTCATGGGCACCAGAGCGTACTTTGGGCTCTTTGCGACAAAAAGAGAAAATAAAAAAATTGGTCAGCTTTCATTTTTACACCTTAAAACATGCTTAAGAGACTTTTAATAACTTAAAATAGACTGTACCTTTTCTCTTCCTGCGTGGGGCCTTTACGACTTCCTTTTTACTTCTCTTCCTCTTTTGTCCCTTTCCTCCGACGATCTGCTGGATCCTGGAAGCCGGCTCTATGTCCACCTGGAGATCAGAACAAAACAAGCACCTCTGTGTTTAAATGGTGACTACATCACTCATTGTTTTTGACATTAGAGTAAGATATTTACCATATTTTTAGCTGTATAAGTCATGTTTTTTGTTTTTTTTTTGCATAATTTGAATGCACTGTGACTTATAGGCTGAAGTGACATATTTATGGATTTTTCCCCATATTTATAAACCAATTTTTGGCTGAGATATGACCGTATTCATTCATTCTGACTGAAAAAAATATCCAACAGTACCATTTTCAGCCACTAGATGGAAGTCAATTAGTATGGCATGCCGTCGTATCATGTAATGGAGTTAAACTCAAAGCAGTCTGCTCCTCAGATAAATAATCCATCCATCCATCCATTATCTTTACCCGCTTATTCTATTTTGGGTCACGGGGGTCGCTGGTGCCCATGTCCAGCAATCACTGTGCGAGGGGCGGGGTACACCCTGGATGGGTCGCAAGTCCATCACAGGGCCACATAGAGACAAACGAGACAAACAACCATTCACTTTCTCACTCACACCTAGGGACAATTTAGAGTTACCAATCAGCCTAACATGCATGTTTTTGGTCTGTGGGAGGAAACCGGAGCACCTGGAGAAAACCCACGCATGCACGGAGAGAACATGCAAACTCCACCCAGAAAGGCCCCTGGACTGGGGTTTGAACCAAGGACCTGCTCGCTGAGAGGCAGCAGCTCTACCAGTTGCGCCACCGTGCTGCCCCAGATAAATAATGTTAAATTATTATTTTTAAATATGAATGTTTCTGTTAACTTATTTTATAAATGAATTTTTTTCTGTTCAGTGCCCTGAGACAACTTCTGTTGCGATTTGGCGCTATATAAATAAACTGAATTTAATTTATTTAATACGTAAAAGTGGCTATTAACGACACAATCGGCTTGACAGACGGGTCGTCTGCCTGGAGCAACCATCAGCTTCGTTTCGCTGCACCGCCCCGGCAAAATTCAGCTGATTTGACGGTCAAGACAAGACACACCTTTATTACAAAGTCGAGATAACAAATAATTGTTTTAGGTGGTTATCTTGTTAAATTTCTAACAAATGGACAGTGAGTCGTCCCTCTGTGCGTTCATGTTTCCGAGTATCAGCTTTTGAAAATGCAGCTGATTTGACCATCAAAGTGCATTTATTAAGCAAAAGTTAGACTGAGACACACCTTTACTATAATTTAGAGCTAACAAAAAATAGTTTTTCGAATTCATTTCAATTCAAAAATACTTTTTTAATCCCAGAGGGAAATTACATAATTTTAGGTTTTAATGATTTTAATTTTAGGTGTTGATCTTGTTAAATTCTTGTTAAAGTCCTCCCGTGCACGCCTCCGCAGCTGCCATTTGGCAGCCAATTGATTTTTGGCACAACACTGGCTCACATTTCAAGGTTGTCAGCGGTGACGCGTAATAGATGCGACTTATATGACGAAGCGACATATTTATGGATTTTTCCACATTTTTAAACATATTTGGACTGATGTGACTTATAGGGCGGTGCGATGTGTACGGCAGAAAATATGGTAGTTGTGTTAATACTGTGAATAGATAAATATTTAAACTTCAGATAAGCAAAAGTTTGTCTGTTGATGAACTGGCTGGTAAGTATAAAGAAATCACAAGAAACAGTCACTAATAAGCAGCATACTAATTGTAAATTACTATAAAGTAATTAAAAGAATATATATATATATATATATATATATATATATATATATATATATATAGTATTTAAAAAACATGAAATTGTTTTTTCTTTTCAGCTGCTCCTTTACACAGGGTTTGCCACAGTGAGTAAACTTGCATGAAAGGTTTTATACCAGATGCCCTTCCTGATGCAACCTGGACTCAAACCTGCAACTTTAGAACAAGAAGAGCACTGCACTGACCACTGAGCTACCGCAGCCCGCTTTTGGTGAAGTCAAATGTTTTTTTGATTTTTTTTATACAAACAACATATTGAAAGTAAATCATTTCAAGAAACACTACATTCATTCATTCATTCATTCATTCATTCAAGCTTTATTTAGCCAAGTAAATCCCATTGAGCCTCGCGGACTCATTTACAAGAGAGACCTGACCTAACTGCTGTTTAAGTAGTGATAGTTGAACATGATAAAACAAACATTTATTATAAATCACTGCTTTGTGAAGGTTATAATAAATCAATTAAAACTTTTACATATTGAGGTTTTAGCTTGAGACCATACACAACATTACTCTGTATGTGCCGGGGGACTGGATCTTTGGGATGAACCAGTCTTTAATGTATTTTGGGGTTTAAAAGCCACTGGGACGTTATGTTTAGAAAATAAACGTCTCAGTTTCTCTGATACTCCCTCAACATATGGAATGACCACTGGTCTGGGTCTGGGTTCCTCCTTTTCACCTGATGGCTGACTGGAGTCCTGTTTGGGTTTCTTCTCTGCTTTCAGGAAGGCCCAGTTAGGATATCCACATTGCTCTAGAGCCTGTCTTGTGTAGGATTTCTCCTTCTGCCTGGCTCCTGAGCTAGTGGGGATGCTGTCTGCTCTGTGATACAGAGTCCTGATGACTCCTAACTTGTGCTCCAAAGGGTGATGGGAGTCAAACTGCAAATACTGGTCTGTGTGGGTGGGTTTGCGGTACACCTCAGTTTGCAAATGTCCTCTATCAGAGACTGAGACCTCACAGTCCAAGAACGTCAACCTGCCATTTTTTACATCTTCTCGTGTGAACTTGATGTATTTATCCACAGAGTTGATGTGGTCAGTAAGAAGTCCAACATTTTACAGAATATCAACATCATCTGGCCAGCGGTCACTCTTTCAGGGATGAAGATGTTCACATCCTGGATAGCGAGGAACGATGGTTTGAGAGAGGAGTAAAGGAGGCCATCTTTGTGAAAAGAAATCGTCCATCATTAAACAGGGGTGGAGGCCTCCGGGTTCAACTGTCCCCCTCTTACAATGCTGTTATACCATACCACTTTATTTATAAAGCACTTAAAACAGCAACAAGGCCAACCAAAGTGCTGTACAGACAAAACAACAGGTAACACACAAAGCAAAATACAAAATGAGGTAAATCAGAATATAGACAAAAAACGATGCAGATAATGACGACAAACCAGTGTGGATCATACAGGATCAAAACACAGATCATCTGGTGTTGAAAACTGTTGAATAGTAGTGAGTTTTTAAACGGGACTTGAAAACTGAAAGGGAGGGGGCCTGTCTGACAAGCAGAGGTAACTCGTTCCAGAGTCTTGGTCCTGCTACAGAGAAGGCCCCGTCACCTCTGCGCTTAAGACGAGTTCCTGGAACTGTGAGGAGCAACTGGTCCGCTGACCTCAGGGAACGTGGTGGGACATACGGTTGTAGCAAATCAGAGAGATGGGGGGGGGGGGGGGGTTTGACACTGTTCAGTGATTTGTAGACATACATGAGTATTTTGAACTGGATTCGAAAGTGAACCGGTAACCAGTGCAGTGAGGCCAAAACTGGTGTAATGTGCTCTCTTTTGCCTGTACTGGTTAAAAATCGGGCTGCTGCATTCTGGACCAGTTGTAGTCGTGCAATGGAGGTCTGACTGATACCAAACAGGAGCGAATTGCAGTAATCAAGCCTAGATGTAATGAATGCATGTATTACTGTCTCCAGGTTATTGCTAGTATCACTCAACCCTCTGTGAATAGTAAACAGCCATCAGTGTGCTAATGATCCATTGTTAGGCTGATGGTCCTTCTTGACCATGTGAGCAGCTGGTTTTGGTTGTCAGCAGCAAAACTGGTTGATCCACTCTGAGAAGGTGCTATTTAAGAGACTGAGCTGAATACAGCACCTCAGACTGAGGAAGTCTTTCGGATGAAAGACGAAACGTTTCTAAATTTTTTTTTTGTTTTGCTTTGTTTTTTTTTTTGAATGCCCAGAGGACCAGATTGAACTTTTTTAGGTCCTCTGGATGGATTCTTCTTTGATGAAATTTGTCTTTTAAAATACCTTTCGTCTGAGGAGCTGCAACAAACTCAAGGGCCTGACATATTCCATCCGAAGTGCTGAAATCGGCTCTTATTGTTGCCGTTACGTGACGAAAATTACATCATTTTGTTCAAGGAGCAGCTTCACTCACCCCTTCTCGACACAAGGTCCAGGCCAAACTTTTTCCCACAGGTGTATGCGTATGTGTAATGTATTGCGTGATTGGTCAGATGTCTGTGGGCGTGTTTGTCAATGTGGAAATGCGCTCGGACATTCAGCTGCACGAATAAACAAACACAATAAATTACTGATGGTCAAATGGTCAAAAACTCCTGGATGGAGCAGGAGTCTATCTGCTGAAAAGTGTGGCCATTTCTTCATGATAGATTTGTGGCCAAACGGTGGATGTAGGGATGGAGTGGTGACAATGGTGGGAAGAAACCCTGTGGCGATGTATACTGCAGCAGGAGGGGTTTACCAGGAGCTCCGCATCTGTGTCTCATGAACTATGAAAGGTGTGTGCAAAAACAAACGTCCCGCAACCCACAAGACCGCGAGTCAACTGTTGGGCCTGTTCGTCTTATAAGCAGCATCTTCTCATAGTGGATCAACCAGTTTGCTGGCGACAGCCACAACTACTTGTGTAGTAGTCACGTAGGTACGTGCCACTAGTTGTAGTATGACAATATATGAGATATATGCATACAATATTCACGAGTTCCTCATCTTTCTGACTGTGTAAGGTCGTGCATTGAATTTAACAGAAATGTAACGAGAGACGTTATTTATCTTTGACCCATCAAATCAATGCGGTCATTTATTTTCAGAATCAAAGTTTAACATCAAACATTTACATTGATTTGGCAAAATATGAAAATAATAACAGACAAGTTTCACAGAAAAGGGACATCGATCACTCGGCGGTGAACGAGGACTTTGCTTCAGATATTTCTAAAATATCTGTACTGATTTTATGAGAAAGAGAGAAGAGTTTAAGATGAAATGGAGTTATCTTACAGAGAGATATGTGAGGGAATTAATCTGTTTGACCAGAACGTGCACGCTTCATCAGATCTCAGCTTGCTTCCGGTACACTTTAGTCGAAGAAGAAACTGTTACCTGGTTGACGATGACTCAATGTCGGTATAGAATCCTTCAGACTTTTCAGCGTCTCCGTTGAGAGCAGCTGAAATCCTTCGAGAGTCGTGCGTGGTGTTCAAACAGAAATTATAATTCCAAAACGTCTCTGGATCATCCTGAACGCGTTTGCACCCAAGAACTCTGAACTCCTTTCATTCTTCAGAACTTCTCAGACTCTAACAGAATCTTTCAACTCCAGCAACTCTGTAGTTCTTCATCTCCTCAGGCTCTCCAGCTTCTGGAATTCTCTGGAATTCTACTGAATTCTCCTGAATTCTCCTGAATTCTCACATGAACTGGGAAGTTGCCACATTTTAAATGGGTCGACTTCCGGTTCATTTGAGAGCCTTTGATTGGTCGATGGACCAGGAACAGAGGTGTGGTTTATGATGTAAGATGTTATCAAAAGTCAAGGATTGTTTAGTAACAAACAGAAAGATTATTGTAGGACTTCAGACTTCGTGGAGTCTGACACTTATAATCTTTTGCAAAAGTTTAAACATGACATCTTTCTCGGTAAACATTTTAGTTGACCGAAAACCAACCTTTCACATACTTACAAAACTTGGCTCATTTCAGACAGAAAATCAAGAAATGCATATTAACCTGATTTCTTCTTTAAATGAGGAATAAAAATCATTACTTACTGTTTATGTAAAATAAAAATGAGTAGTTCTCTTCAACCTGTAAACATTGAGTGAACTAACACAATTTTGATTATCAAACATTTTGTAAAACAGTGATGATCATAGAGAATTGTCTTTTCTGCTTGATTAATTCAAGAAAGAAAGTCATCAGATGGCTCAGACTGTATTCAGATCAATGAAATAACAGTCCCTGTCCATCTGATAGATTTGAGGTCATCAGGGTCAGATCAGGGTCAGATCAGGTTCACTACACTTGTTCACATGCAAAAGGATCAGCTTAACAAGTGATAGTGCCGTGATAGCCGCTTGCTATTCACAGGGGGCTGAGTAACACTAGCAATAACAGCACTGTAAGAGAGGGACAGTTGAACACGGAGGACTCCATACTTTTTAACGATTAAATTTATATTTCTCTAAGTTATGTCTAACAAGTTACATCTAGTATAAATTTATCATAGAGTTGTTAAAAAAAACAGGATTTGTTGCATTTGTTTTTAGAAAGCAGGCCTAGCATTTTTATACTTTATATTTTTGCTATTTTTGGGTGTAACTTGGACCTTGAGTACACAGTTTTGTTCCGCCTCATGTACTGCATGTGATGCAATGACAATAAAGAAACCTCAATCTTGAGCATTCCCTTAAGAAACGCACAAGAATAAAATAAAAACACACCTCCACATTTTCTGTCATCAGAGGCTGCTTGTTGGTCAGGTACCGAGGTAAAGTGCTGCTTCCTGTTGATGAAGAGATGGTGATGAGTAACTGAGCTTCACAAAAATCACTGTCAGTGGTTAAAAGGTAAAAGATCAATCTGCTCCAGGAACCTCACCAGCTTGAAGTGTCAGCCTGAGAACATTCCTGCTCAGCAGGCTCTTTAGTCTCATTTTGGTCTGAGTCGCCTCCTCATCACTCGGCTTCTGAAAATAAAACAGAAATTTAGATCTATATCAGACACATACAAAAATACGCATTTGGCATGCATCTTTGGTAATTAAATACCTTTTTACAAACAAGTAGATGATTGGTCCACAGCCAGTTGCGTTTAAGATGAGCGAAGAATTCAGAGTCCAGACCTGCCGCTCCTTTTCCGTCTCCTGGTGTGGACCCGTCGTCACACACTTCAAAGCTGCCACTGAGTGTGTGTGCACACAGAAGAAAAAAAATCATCAACATACAGTAAAACTTTAATACACGGAATAAATTATACCGTCACTGGCGCTTTAACAGCCTTGATTGTTATTTATTTTACAAAAATTAAAGAGAAAAATCTAACGAAAGGGCGAATGTATTCAAAAATGCACCTTTTTTTCTTTTTATAAAATTTTAAGTTTAAAGCTTGAACTGTGAAAAAATCTATTATTCATTAACAGAAAAAAAAATCTAAATTTTAACTAGTCATTCATATTTTGTTTGATTTGATCCTAAGCATTCATACAAAATAATAAGAAAGCAAATCCGAAAGACTAATTCAGATCTTTTGAAGTGGGGTTCTACGGAAAAGTTATGAATATCTTACCTGTTGTAGATAGCGCTTCATTTTATAAATCTGTAACACTGTAAACTTTTTGTTCAGTTATTTACATGGAATTCTTTCATTATTTTTAGGTGCAATTTGCAAATAATGGCAGTAACAGCTAACTGTAGCATTTCCTACAGGAATGTCATAACATTTCTGACAGTGATGCAAAATTAACACTAAACGTTTTAAAGCAGAGTTTGCATGAACCTCTTTAAAATCTTTTGAGATTGAAGGTATTTAAGTTATGCAGCAATCCGCTTTGGTCTTGGGCCCACTCAGACTAGCCATTAGCTCATCAGTATTGTCAGAATTAAGCGCCATTTCTCCAAACTGAAGTTTTCAGAGCTGCATACAACAGGTGGGATAATTGTTCAGAACCTTCCCATTTCAAAATATTTGAACTACCACTATAATGCATTCATGACTGTTAATTCTCCATAAATGTTTACTGTTTTTTTTTTTTAGAAAATAGTCATACTCCACCTACTTTAGCAGGTGTGACAGGTGTGCAAACACATAGCGATCATGTACAATGGAAGGAGGAGGTTCATCTTCTGTGGCAGTTCTTTTACTACGAACCACCCCTTTAAAAAAAAAAAAAAGCAAAGAAATAATCACACCTTTTTGCAGTAAACATGATAATCGATCATAAAATGTTGATGTAAATGCCCTTATGGTTGTGTATTCATGTACCCAGTGGTGTATTGAGGCAGACACACATCAGGTCAAACCAGTAGCGCTCCACATCCTCTAAGGTCTTGAACGTGTATGGACGGGTCTCAAAAGGTTTGTCAGGCGGTTCTGTGACCAGACAGTAGTGAGGCTCACAGCTAGAGGTGTCAACAATAGTGGCATTACGTTTCAGATACACACACACCTGCGTTGAAGCAAGAAAATAAATAAACAAGTAAAAATTTGCTTAGGTTTTGCTTGAGTTAAGAGTTCTTTTACAACAAAATTACACTTACTAATATTATTCAATTATTGCCAGTTTCCAGGCTTTAACAAATCCATCCATCCATTATCTTTTACCCGCTTCTTCCATTTTGGGTCACGGGTGTTGACGGTGCCCATGTCCAGCAATCACTGTACGTGGGGCGGGGTACACCCTGGACAGGTCTCCAGTCCATCATAGGGACACAGAAACAAACGAGGCAAACAACCATTCACTCACTCACTCACACCTAGGGACAATTTAGATTAACCAATCAGCTTAACATGGATGTTTTTGGACTGTGGGAGGGAACCGGAGTACCCAGAGAAAACCCATGCATGCACGGAGAGAACATGCAAACTCCACCCCGAAAGGCCCCCGGACCGGGATTTGAACCGGGACCTGCTTACTGAGAGGCAGCAGCTCTGCCAATTCCGCCACCGTGCTGCCTGCTTTAACAAACGTATTCCTCAATTCTAAGATTCCCAGAGAATAAACATAGTTTTACGTGTTTTACCTATGAAATAAGAATAAAAACACAAATTTATAACCTTAAATCTAATTCTGTAAGGAAAATGATTGAACCTGTTAATATCCATATTATTTCCAATTACCATTTTTAAATCCTCATGACATATTTAGTTTATGTGGGTTTTTAAAAACCAAGTGGTCAAACCATGCGGTCAAACCAAGAGGGCCAAGTGGTCTGCAGCCTTGACTGTTGATGAGCAAAAGCTTGGATGTGGGAGGAACTCGGTGAGACCCTGGAGAACGACTCTTGGTTGGCTCCGAGGAGATTCTGACAAACCATTAGGCAGCTGAGGAGGGGAAAGCAGTGCTTTACTAACACTGTGCTCTGTGAAGGTGGGCTGCTGTTGACCTCAACCAGTGATGTCATCAGGGGGTGGAAGGAATACTTCTCAGAGCTTCTCACTCCCACTGACACGTCTTCCATGGAGGAAGCTGAGTCGAGGGACTTCGGGGTTGGTCCGTCCAAAACTGTAGCTGACGTCGCTGAGGTAGTTAAAAAGCTCTGAGGCAGCAGGGCTCCGGGGGTGGATGAGATTCGCCCTGATTTCCTTAAGGCTCTGGATGTTGTGGGGCTGTCTTGGCTGACACGTCTTTGCAACATCACATGGACATCTGGGACAGTGTCACTGGATTGGCAGACTGGGGTGGTCCTCTTCAAAAAGGAGGACTGGAGGGTGTGCTCCAATTATAGGGGCATCACCCTCCTTAGCCTCCCTGGTAAGGTCTATTCAGGGATACTGGAGAAGCGAGTCCAATCGTTAGTCGAACCTCAGATTCAGGAGGAACAATGGTAAATGGTAAAAGGACTGTACTTATATAGCACCTTTCTATCTTATCAAGACACTGAAAGCACTTTACAACAATCTGTGCCCTCATTTACCCATTCATACAGCACTCTACTACATCTATACAAAGCTAATTGAACAAATCATTCTAAAGAGACTGATCAGTGCTTTTTTATCACATTCACACACCGATGAGACACACATCGGAGACAATAAGGGGTTTAGTGTCTTGTCCATGGACACTTCAGCATTTGACTGCTGGTGCATTCGAACCCCCAACTCTTACATTGAAGGACGACTGCTGTAACAACTCAGCCACA
The DNA here is from genome assembly GCF_014905685.2 of Nematolebias whitei. Taxonomy (NCBI): domain Eukaryota; kingdom Metazoa; phylum Chordata; class Actinopteri; order Cyprinodontiformes; family Rivulidae; genus Nematolebias; species Nematolebias whitei. Next base: position 23,507,308 of record NC_056513.1, read on the forward strand.
ACCACCACTCAGCCAATGTGGGTTCCATCCTGGCTGTGGAACTCTGGACCAGCTCTTTACCCTCACTAGGTCCTCGAGGGGTCATGGGAGTTTGCCCATCCAGTCTACATATGTTTTGTGGACTTGGAGAAGGCATTTGACTGTGTTCCTCGGGGTACAATGTGGGGGTGCTCTGTGAGTATGAGATTGGGGGCCCATTGTTATGGGCTGTTCGGTCCCTATAAAAGCAGTGAGAGAGTTTGGTTTGTATTGCCAGCAGGAAGTCAGACCCCTTCAGGGTGGGAGTTGGACTCTGCCAGGGCTGCCCGTTGTCACTGATTCTGTTCATAACTTTTATGGACAGAATTTCTCGGTGCAGCCAGGGAGTGGAGGGATTCTGGTTCGGTGGCCTCAGGATTCCATGTCTGCTCTTTGCAGATGATGTGGTCCTGTTGGCGTCATTGTGCCATGATCTTCAGCTCTCACTGGAACGATTCGCAGCCGAGTGTGAAGCGGCTGCGATGAGAATCAGCACCTCCAAATCTGAGGCCATGGTCCTGAACTGGAAAAGGGTGGATTGCTCTCTTCAGGTGGAGGGTGAGGTTCTGAATCAAGTGGAAGAGTTCAAGTATCTTGGGTTATGTTCACGAGTGAGGGAAGAATGGAGCATGAGATTGACAGACGGATTGGTGCAGCATCTGCAGTATTGCGGACTCTGTACTGGTCCGTTGTGGTGAAGAGAGAGCTGAGTTGTACGGCAAAGCTCTCTGTTTACCGGCCGGTCTATTTTCATACCCTCAAATATGGTCACGAGATCTGGGTAGTGACCAAAAGAATGAGACTGCAGATACAAACGGTTGAAATGAGTTTCCTCCACAGGGTAGCTGGACTCTCCTTTAGAGATAGGGAGAGAAGTTCAGTTATCTGGGAGAGACTCGGAGTAGAACTGCTGCTCCTCCACATCAAGAGGAGCCAGTTGAGGTGGTTCGGGTATCTGGTAAGGATGCTTCCTGGGCGCCTCTGTAGTGAGGCCCTTTGGGGCATGTCCGACTGGAAGGAGACACCAGGGAAGACCCAGGACACACTAGAGAGAGACTGTCTCTCAGTTGGCCTAGGAACACCTTGGGGTCCCCCCAGAAGAGGTGGAAGAGGTGGGTGTGGAAAGAGATGTGTGGGCCTCCCTGCTCAAGCTGCTGCCCCTGCGGCTTGACTTCAGAACAAGCGGAAGATAATGGATGGATGGATAGATTTTTTTAAATACCTACCGGTAATATCTTGTACAGTTGATGAAAGGAGCAAAGGCACATCTTTATTCTGTCATGACCAACAGAGTTAATGTGAAGTTCAATACCTGATCTTTATCCTTAAACTTCTCTATAGGGCCAAACTGTAGCAAACCCATGTAGACCAGCCTCTGAAGGTTCTCATGAAACGAGTGAATGTATTTCCTAAAATAAGAAAACACTAAAATCTTAATTTTCAAATTCAAGATATGATGTGTTTCAGAGAGTTAAATAGAAACAGAGCAAAGCAGAGATAAAGAAAGTCACCGTTTATAAAGAAGCTGCCTTTTGGTTTGTGCAGGCAGCATTCTAACAAGGTAGTGCTGCTTCACAGGGTCACTGATGAACTCCTCCAGTCTGTCCACCTGTGGATACAGATCAGATATGAGTTAAGTCCTGCATGGTGCTTGAAATTTGCTTATAAAATGCAAAAAGTGGCAAAATGATTTCTTTAATGATTGCTAAAGCGACGGGGGGAAACAAGATCAGCATTTTGATCTTAGCTTTATGGTATAACTGTTTAATTGTGGCTTATTCACCTTAATTATTTCAACAAACTAAATATTATAATATGTGGCTTATTTGAAATTAAAGGTTATTTAAAATGACACGAACTGGCACAGATTATTTACTTTTATGTCACCACAACAGTTTTTCTGCACACCTGGTCAGCAGGATAAACGCGACAGTTAAAAATAAAAAACAGTATTTGGTCTTACCATGTAATTAATTTGTACGCACTGCACAAAAATAGATAGAGGCAAACAGAGGAGAAGGTCGCCGACCATCGCCCAGCCATAACTAAAATCCTTGCGGACCCGAACAGGAGGGACAAATCTCTTCCATGAGTCCTCATCAACATACACTATCACAGAAACACAGATTGTTTTAAAAAAAATAGTCTGTTTTTAAATGGGAAAAAAAAGTTTGAACCTAGAGTTTAGTTATAAGTAAAAGTGTGCAGAAATGATACAGATATAAGTAAAATTAAGCTTCTCTGAAGTAAAAGTAGCATTTCTTAAAGAAAATATGACAATACTACTAATAATACATTACATTTGAAGGCACTTTTCATGATACTCAAGGACAAGGTACAATAAAATACAATGTAAAATGCAGGAAAAACAACAACAAAATATATTTTAAAAATCGTGCATAACAAACACAGGTAGTGTAACGTGAGGTTAGAGTGAGTAGGACTGTTTAAAGAGGAGAATTTTGATGCAGGATTTGAAAATGGAGAGGGTGGGAGAGGTGTTGATGTCCAGGGGGAGAGAGTTCCGGAGGTGGGGCGCTGCGTGACTGAGTGCTCTTGAGCCCACAGTGGTCAGACGAGTAGGTGGTTGGGTGAGTTGGGTGGAGGACCCGAAAGTGCAGGTGGGTGTGTTGATGTGGAGGAGTTCTGTGAGACACTGAGGGGTGAGGATGATGAGGGCTTTGAAGGTAAGAAGCAGGATTTTGCATGAAATACAATATTTAAGTGGAGCCAGTGAAGATGATGCAGGACAGGGGTTTATCCGACTGATGGAAGTTCTGGAGATAATGTGAGCGACCGTATTGTACCAGTTGGGAGTTTATGGATGAATCTTGCTGGTAAACTAAAAAGAAGGGAGTTGTGGTAATCTAGGCGGGATGTCACCAAAGAGTGAAGCAGAATGGCAGTACTGCTGGATGACGGGTACGGATGGAGGCAAGAGATGTTGCAGAGGTAAGCTGAACGAATGATATTACAAATATGGGATTAAAATGATAATGTATTGTCTAGGATGACAACCAAAAAGAAGTATTCAAAAATATTTTGCCTTGCAAACCAAAGTTTAAAGCAAAGACCGCCCACAACCTGTTACAGCTCAGACTATCTGATGGGCATGACTTTCAGCTACTAATAAACTACATTTTAGATCAATACCTGTAAAATTAACAGTTATAGCATTTTATTTATTTTTTTTTACACAAAAAACAATAAAGTGGATTAGTTATGGTAGCCATTTCAATTTGGGTCGATTCTAAAAGATAATCAGATGTAAACGAACATCAATCCCATGATTGTTTGCTGAAAGTTTCATTAAAATCTGCCTACTGGATCATGACATATTTTGTTCACAGATAAATGAATACACACAGACACATAGGAGCCATTACATGATTGCCCACTTTTCATGGTGGAAGACAGTTTCCCCAAACAATGCTCTCTTACCTTTTATATTCGAGTTGGAGTCTTCAGGCTGTGCTGTATCGTTCATACACTCTTCATCATCTGACACCTCCTCCAGGTTAGACACACCAGGGCTTCCAGTTTCCTCCAGATCCTGCTGTACGTCGCTATTTTGGAGTTTACCATCAGAACTGGAGCTTTCTGGTTCTGCTGGGGTTTCATTTCCCCAGTTTGTCTCAGTGGAGTCTTTTCTCAGTGGGTGTTCGTAAACAAGGTACCAGAGAAAAGTATGGATGGCGTGTAGACGCTGCATCTTGGGTTGGAAGCCCATAGACTTCCCCTGTCCACGAACTACAAACAGACAGAGAGAAACAATTAAACAGGAGGAAGACAAACATTTTAAGAATGGTATCAACTTTTAAAATGTGCTCAGTTTTTGCAATTTATTTTACTGTAAGACAGCAAACTGATCACATTTAGGTTTAGGACAACTGGTTGGACTTTTATAGCTTTGGACTTTTGAAACTTTGTACCATACGTTTGGAGAATTTCCAGAAAATTAATTGAGATGACACCTGCAAATTTGTATGTGTTTTAGCCGTCTGCTACAGACTGATAGGCCAGTGGTTGGTGCTTAAAGCCAAAAGAAATCAAGTTTGCTATTAAAGAATGACTCAAGTCCTTAGCAAGTTACATCACCATGTAAATCCAGAATAAATAACTGGACAAAATACAGTAGTCCCTCGATACTTCGTGGTTCAACTTTCGCGGATTCACTCTTTCGCGAGTTTTCAACGTACAATTGAATACGATGTCATGGAACAAAAGAAGATTCCCAGAACAGACCAAGATGTACCGGTAGTTCATCAGATTTATTTACAAAGCTTCGGAGAGCAATCCAACAATTCACAGAACATGCGATTACAAGATTACACTGTTATCAGTGCTCTCATCCATGTGAAACCCTGACCTGCTCTAACTCTCTGGGCCGGACAAATTAGTTTTATAGAGTAATCTTCCAGCCCAGGCCTCAGCTCCTCCCCTCCATGCCCGAGAGCCATCATTGAAAGGTCCGCTTGCAGACAGGAAGGAGTGGAACTGAGTCAAGGACTCTGCCTGAGACATGTCACCATATCAACTCTATTATATCAATGTCATATCTATCAGCCCTTTAGGATATCAAAACAACCAGTTCTTTCTGTTCCTCACTGATTTATCACAGTAGGAGTGACTACATGGGACCGTTAGTATCACACATCACAACATGTGATGTCATGGTCGTGCTGCTGCTCGGCGTATTGTTTTATGCTATTAGTGCTTAGCGTATTTTTGGTTTATGTTTTTCTTAGTTCATATCTTAGATCTTATTACTTTTTCTCTTTTACACTTTATTGTTGGATGTAACTGGGACCCTGTGTACACAATTTCATTCCACCACATGTGCCACATGTGGTGCGAATGACAAATAAAAAAAACTCTGACTCTCTGAACATGAGCAAAAGGACATTGCAGAATGTTCCAACAGGAGAGGTATTGATCATGATGAGTGCAAATAATACACATTACATTGACACACAATTTGCTAATTGATGGAAGGTGACCAACCAGAGTGTTGTGCTGAGGGGTGGACTGGCCATCGGGAGCACCGAGACATTTCCTGGTGGCCTGGCACGCTCAGTGATTGCTGAGGATCCCCCTGCTTTCTCTTTTTGAGGCTGTCTGTCATAGCAGAGCAGAAACACACAACAGGCGGGCGCGCAACCTGTTGTGTGTCTCTGCTCTGCTGTAACAGACAGCCTCAGGAAGAGAAAGGAGGTGGGGGCTGTCTTTCCCCATCACTACTGTTCAGTCTGCAGGAGCTTCAGTGAGACAGATACCTGAGTGAGCGGCATGGATTGTTTTTTTTAAATAATCAAGTGAGACTTGAACCGAGCATTTGGTCCAGCAATCATTTGGTCCTTGGCAATCACTGAGCGGGCCAGGCCACCGGGAATATCCCGGTGCTCCCGATGGCCAGATTGGCTCAGTGACCGTAGCATCAGTCTGTCTGCTCTCGTTCGCTGTGCTCTTTTAGAGCATTTAGATTTTAGAAAATTGTTAAGAACATTGCAAGAGTGTGGGAAGGGTTTATAAAACATAAAAA
>NC_056513.1:23513267-23516133 GCF_014905685.2 Nematolebias whitei
TCTGATGTGAATTTAAAAAAGTTCAACAAGACAAAACCAGCTCCGATGTGATGTTAGGACACTTTGTTTAAAATTATAGCTTTATTTAGTTAATAGTTTTACAGTCACTCTTTGTCAGGCGGGTTGAAAAATATGCAGTGATCCTTCAAATGCACAGACATGGCCGCGCGCCTCCTCCTATCCTGTCTGCCCCAGACCACGCAGCTAAATTACTCCACCCGAACCGGCATTGTAGAACCAATCTGCACATGCGTCTAACAGAAACTGAAACTTACCACTTGTGTATGTTGAACTGCGTCAAGAGTGAGTCACTGACAGATGTGGTGGAGATAATCCGGTCATTTTTCAAAAGAAAAGTTTTTTTTTTGTTTGTTTTGTTTTTTTTCCCCCTGTGCGGCCCGGTATAAATTGACCCACGGCCTGGTACCGGTCCACGGCCCGGTGGTTGGGGACCACTGATTTATAGTATTGTTTCCAGTGAAAGCCATATTACACCAGAACTCTTAAACTCTGGTTTAATACACTAAATGTGTTACTCAAAGTACATTTAGCTTGACTGTCAATCTTTCACAATCCAAAAGTGAAATTACAAAATTATAATTATATAAATTTAAGAAATTATCCAAGGTGAAATTATTTAACAAATCTATTATTCTCTAAATTCAAACACAGCATGCAATTGTTTCCCCTATTTTCTAACATTCCAGCTACATAAAATTAGTTTGACAGTAAATAATATAAAGAAAACATAAAAACTTTTTTTTTTTTGCATTAAAAACTAAAAGCTTGACCACATCACAAACACTATTCAACTGAGTTTTGTATACAAAATGTACACTCCTTTCCTGTATCTACCTTAAAAAAATATTGTGAGAAACACAATCTGTAAAAAGGTGCTGCATTTCACTACCGCCATCTTAAAACCATCCTACTGGCTAGGTGAGCAGCACTATGGTTACCATGGTGATTTGGTACAATAAATTATTATTCTGTATTGTACAGTTCAGTCAAAACAAACCTGCTATAGGCTTGAAGTCCTTAGCTGCATCACCTCCCAACTTTCTGAAAGATTTGTTCCTCTGTGTTTTAGAAGCCGTCAGATTTTCAGATGCTTTTTGTTTTTCTCCGGCTTTATTTTCACTCTGCTGCAAACTGAAAAACAAAAAAGAAAAAAAAAACATGAATAATATCTATATTTTTTTAAAAACAAGAAAAGTTCAAATACATCTTCTAAGTGAGATCTGACTGAGTAGTAAATTTAAACATCACCAGCAGCATTTTGTCATTTGCCTTCGACGGCTACAAAAATAACTTTAGCCACAATTATATTTCATGCTTAAAATTTCAATGAGTTTATTCTTTTTTTATTCAACCATTCTTTAACTTGGAATTTCCTTGAACTTAACATCTTTTTATCAAAGACCACCTGGTCAAAATGGCACACCATTAGAAAATTACAAGCCAAAAATTAATACCAATATCAAATTACATAAACAGAAACCAAGTCTGATTCAACATATAACAAGTATAAAGTCGTGATTAAGAACAACTGCTGAACTCTATGGTTCAATAATTAACTAACCATGTAGAGCTCCTATTTGCTCTTAGATCAGATTCATATTCAACACATGCTTAACAGACTGAACTCTGAGCTACTTTACTGTGTATAAATAGATGGTCTGTGGTACGGATGTACAATATTGGATTTTTGGCCAATATCCGATATGCCAATATGTTAAAACTTATTTGGCCAATAACCAATACAGATATTTTTTTCCTAGACCTACTTACAGAGATTACATAGCTTTCTCTGCTATGGAATTAAAATACTACATTATTCTGCATGGTCTTTGTCAATTTGGCCTGCTACCAAATGTAGATGCCAAAAAGGGGGCTGAAAATTCAATTCAATTCAATTCAAAAATACTTTATTAATCCAAAGGGAAATTATTTGTTGTTGTAACTTATTTTCCTCATTTCATTAAGAGATGTTATAGATACTGATGGCTATAGACAGGAAGGATCTCTTGTAAAGGTCCATGCCACAGTGGATCCTGAGAAAACTGGCTGCAGATGCTGTCTGATCCATCCACCCAGACTCGGCTGGCCTCTCGGTTCCCCCGGGCTGTAGGACCGCCTGAATGCCGGGAAGAACTCCTCCCAGAGCGATGGCCACTCCTCCCAGCAGCCTGCCGAGCTCCTCATCACTGCGGACAGCCAACTGTAAGTGCCGAGGGACGATCCCGTCCTTCTGCTGTCATGAGCCATGTTTCCTTCTAGTTCGAGGATCTCAGTGATCAAGCACTCGAGTACAGTTGGCAGGTAGATGAGAATGCATCCACAGAACATCCTTTTCAACTCATTTGAGATTTGGGGCTGTAGTTGAGATATTATTTGAGCTTTTGAGATGTAAATCAGCTGTTGGTTGTAGAAAACTGCCTTGTTGCCATAGTTACGCATCATAACAAATGTCCAAAACTAAAAAAGTCTCAGTAAAAATCCTTCCAGCTGCACATCATCCGATACCAGAGGAAACAATCATCCAAAAAAATGTGATTTACATCCAGAAAAAGAGGAATTAAAGTTTCCAAAAGCAAAATCTCAGAATGAAATTAACAGAGCTGCTCCAACATGCAGCCACCTTGAGCGGCGCAATTCTAGAACTGATGATGTAACTCATCAACTTGGATCATGTTTAATGTCAAATTTATTAATGACATTTACTCTAACACAATGACAACACTCAAACAATTCAAATTTGTAACTTTTCACAAATCTAAACTGAACGGTGCGTGTGACATCATAGCGTTGTGCTGGCACTGCAGGCATCTTTGTAACTGGGTTGTCATACAAAAACAATGCCCCA
>NC_056513.1:23516233-23548175 GCF_014905685.2 Nematolebias whitei
ATATATATATATAAACAGCACCTTTTATATCAGTGAGTTATTTGATGGAATGGCCGATGTCCAATATTTAACTTTATTGCTAATATCAGCCGATACAAATACCATGCCGATAATATATAATAATGTACATCCCTAAACTGTAGTCCTCAGTGTCAAAAAATAAATTATATGCATCCTCACATGAAGAGAAAAATACAAAAACAGGCTGAACTCTGAGTTTACTGCTTCTGCTCACCGTACAGCTGAAGCCGAGCTGGAGATTTTGAACCGAATCTGCTCGATAAGTTGGCTAATCCTCTCATCGTTGGGCTCAATGGATGGATGAGCGATCACGTCAACCTACATGTGCAACAGAACCGGTGCAGACAGAAGAGTTAGTTTGTGATTACATCTGGCATGTGGTGCTAGCTACAACATATTCTGCATCACTGATCATGTGTTATAATTTAAAGATTTGTTGCGAACAAAATGTGGAAAAAAACTTGCAGTGAAGTTGCCGTATTTGAGTAAAAATTGAATCTCTTTCCATTTCTGGCTACAAACGCTTCCATTCCTTCTCGGTTTTGAATCTATATGAAGTGCAGTGCACGCACCTTTTTGGTGATCCCGTCCTGTATAACTGTGGTTGTGTAAAGCTTAACCACGCCTTCTCTAAACAGAGAGTGGACGAGGCGTAAAATAGTCTTCTTGCAGCACCTCGTACTGACACCGTCCTGCTTCTCTTCAGCATTGATCAATTTTTGCAACCTATAACGTAAACATCACAAACGAGTTTTTCCTCATACTTTCGTTACTGTACAATGAAATGCTTTGAAAAGCAGGCAAAATCTCTAACAAACTGACGGGAAAAGGCCCTCTATGACTTTGAAGTTAGTGACAGCCTCAATAATCAAGTTCCTTCTCTTGAGCAAGCGGTACGTCTCATGAGATCTCTGAAGGAAGGAGAAAAAAAGAACAGATAAGCTTTGACTTATCTGAACCAAAGGAGGAAACAAACCACTGGAAATGACTCATTGAGCTTACCTGTGACAGGAAAACATGATCAGCAACGACAATCTTGTTGCTTTCAGCATCATTCACTGCATCACTCTGGGGCACAGAGCTGTCAGGAGTTTTGTTGGACTGATTTTCTTCCTCAACTGCAGTTTGGTCTGTTATATAAAAATACAAATTAAATATGAAAACAAGACAATCCTAACAAAACATACACATTGTAGCTTCAAAAAAAAAAAAAAGACCTGAACAAAAAGATTTGGCTTTACAGAAGTCCCTCGCTACTTCGCGGTTCGACTTTCGCGGACTCGCTCTTTCGCAGTTTTTCAAAGTAAGACTGTACACGAGAAAAGAAAAAAAAACAATTGTACAGGACACATGATTGTTAACTTTAATATTACTCGTGTGATTGGGACAGTACTGGATACTGTACAGTAAAAAGTTAACGAAAAATAAAATACTTCAGACAGGCGCTGTCATTTTGTTGTTTTCTGTCAATAAGCCTACACTGTATCCCAATTCATAATGACTACATTTCCCAGAAGACAACAGTGCCCCGTCCAGAAGCCCTGTTGCCTTCTGCTGAAATATTACTGGGAAAGTTTTGATCTGATCCGAAAAATTTCGGTGCTTATTCATAGTGACTTCGGTTCCCAGCGGATGCAGAGAGCTGCATGGAACCCACCGGACCGGAACCAGAGCAAAACAGAACCGGACCTCCAGATAAATCGGTCAGTCTGAGAGCTGCTTGCCAACTCACGAGGACTTCCTTAGTGTTTCCCTTAGATAACTTGTGGGGCGCTCATCTCATCTCATCCGTGATTTTTGTGGTGGTGGTGGTGGGGGGATAGACGGAGACACGTCCTGAGCTGCGCAGTGCGCTGTTTATACAGACAATTTTACAGTAGGGTGGGGGAGAGGAGAGAGACAAGAGACACATCTCAGCCGCGTGCTGTCTGTACCGACAGTTTATTTTACGTTTTGTTTCTGGTTTTTTTTTTTTTTTTTTTTGGGGGGGGGGGGGGGGGGGTGTCCAGTGTGAGGGTTTAGCATGAGGGAAGAGGCTGCTTTTAGCTTTTTAGCTAGCACACCTGCATTGCCAGCCACTAGTTTAGCTTTACGTCAATGCGACAGGTGGTTTGGGTTGAGGGGTTCGGTAGACTGGGCACTTGGGTCTGTTGACCGGGCGGGGCGCCCCGCTTGTATAATGGTAGGGGAAACGCTGTCTACCGGAACTCCCCCCATCCAGATTTGGAATCAATAGGACTCACTGTCTGGACCCGTGCTGGCCATCCGAAGGTCCGGCTCCCTCCAAAATGCGTTTTGATGTTTTAAGGTCTGCACAGAACCAGACCAGAACTGGAGCAGAGCTGGCAGGGTGGGTCTGCCGGACCGGAACCGAGCCGCTGTTTCTGCAGAGCTGGTGGGTAAAATTTTGCAGTACTGTGCAGTACATAAACGTATGTTGATAAAATGATGTAGGTTTAAGAGTTTAGAACATTGCAAGAGTGTGGGAAGAGTTTCTAAAGCCTTAAAATAAATATCAATACTAAAATAAATATAAAGTTCCTACTTCGCAGATTTTCACTTATCGCGGGGGTGTCCGGAACCTAACCCGCACAATAAACGAGGAACTACCGTACAGGAAAAAGTTTCTACAGGGTCAATGTTTGATACGTTCTGAAGTGAATCTGTTCACTCATTACCTGGTGCAGGAACAGAACCAGAGTCCGGTGTTGTACTGGTCGTAGGTCCAGTGCAGGCTGGGGTTTCACCTAAGAAATGACAAGTTTAAGAAACAGCCCAATATGAAGCTGGAAATGATAAAACCTACTAAATTAGTTGTCAAAGCAGCCCTTACATTCAGCTTGTGTAGACTGGACACTGGGAGTGTCAGGCTGTGTCTGTTCTGGTGCCACATGGTCTTTTTCCTCTGAAGTTTTTCTTTGTCCTGACTTTCCTCTTGCTTTACCACCATTTGCACCAGACTTTTCATCCCCAACATCCTCTGTACTGCCAACACACGTCTGCTGTTCTTCTGCGTCTTTATTCCCACTTCTACCTGCCTTCTTTTTCCTCTTTGCTGCAGTTTTGCAGGTTGTGTTTGACAGAAAATTTGAGGTTGCTGGTGTTTCGGTGGCAGCAGAGGAGCACAGGAGCTTCGTTCGTTCCCGCTCCTTAGCGAACAGTTGGAAAGGATCGCTGACACCCACACACCTGCCAAAAGATGCAAGAACTTTGGTTCAACAGGGTGAGGCTGAGAAAACAAGTTAAAAGTTTATTCTCATTTTTTGGACACAAACTTCTTGCTGATAAATTTTGTAATCCTCTGCCGGCCAACGTCCTCCATAAATCCCTGCATAGTCAAACATAAAATGAAAACCAGATCAAAAATAACATGGTTGAATATTTCCCGTGCGTAACGTTCACATTTCCGTCCCAGCCATCTCAGTTTAATCGTCACTAATACCATTTCTCTTTAGGTAGGAGAAATAAAGTGCCACTGTCTTACCTTAATCAGACCATCCTTCAGGAGCTTTCGCCACACCATACGTGATTCTAGTTGACCAATGTTCATTTTTAAAGAAATATCTCTCTGTGAGCATCCTTTTGTACCAGAAGACAATACTGAAACAAACGAAAGAAAAACAGGAAGTAACTTAGCATTTCACTTTATGTGGGTTATATCGATTTTTATCAATAAATTCAAAATAAATAAAACTAACTGTCCCACCGTGCATTAAAAATCTCATAAAACCTTCAACTTTATAGTAAAGTTTTTATTTGTTAAAATTGCAAAACACAATCTTCATTACAGCTTCAGTGATGATTTTCCTTAGAGGAAAAAGCCCCATTATTTGAATTAAATCTGAGACTTTTTAAACAACAAATCAAGAAGAAGGATAATAAAGATGAAAAACATCTGATTTTGCACATAATTTATGGGTGATGGACTTTAAAACCTAAATTTTTTACCAAACAAGATGAAAAGAAAAGACTTTTCTCTACTATCTAATAGATAGGCCAGGACCTAGCTGTCCAAATGTAAAAGAAATATTCACATTAAGACAACAGAGTTTTTACTCTTTTGAGATTGAGCGAGTACTGTGTCACATGTTTTACTTTGAACACCTACTCCACCTGGACTGCACAACAGGGGGTATCATCCATCCATCCATCCATCCATCCATCCATCCATCCATCCATCCAACCAACCAACCAACCAACCATCCATCCATCAGCTTTACCTGCTTAAAACAAAACTCTTAATTTAAAAAAGGCTTTGGATTAAGGGGACAAAAATAAGCACAACTAAAAAGTTCCTCAAGAAACTTTTTGACAGGGACTGCCACATGGCAGCCATTTAAAATTTTTGATTTGTAATACCGATACTATACGTTGGTGTTCGTGCTCAGTTACGACCATACCAAATTTCAGCTCAACATGGCAAAAAAAATCAATGAGTTATAGTCAATTTTTATTTTAATCTTTGGTGCCATTTTTGATTTGGAGTCAGTATGTGATGGGGAACATTCTCAGCTATAACCACACCAAATTTCAGTAATTGAGGCAGCCATCTTGAACCAAAATGGCTCCAAAAGTTAATCAGTGTTTTGTTTGGAAAACTCTTAGTCATGTGACTTCAATGTGGCAATTAGACACTGTTGAGTTCTCTGCGTTTTTCTATGAGAAAAATGGTGGCTTTGTTTGCTAATTACATCGACATGGTAACTCTAAATGTCAATTAAAGTAATAGCACACATCACGGTTCCAAGCCGGTCGTTTTGATACAAGATTTGTTGGGGTACACGTTGCGGTTCGAGCCACAAAGTTGATAGAAGAACAAGACCCTTTTCAGGTGGATAATAGGCGACTGTCTTCAGGCAGTCAACAATTATTTTCTCAGAGATGTAACATTCTATCAGTGTCTCCAGACAAGAGTCGTTCAAAAGTTTTGTATTGAACTATTTGTTAAAAGGAGTTAATATTATGGTTACAAATGTTTTGACATTTGCTATTTCCTTGATTACAGAAGACAAAATCCTTTAGACATTTTAAGTTGTTTTAAAAAGGAAAATATTTAAAAATTTTGTCTTCTTTTTTTTTACTAACTATTGTTTCTTGCAGCTGTTGACAACCTGAATGAATCCCTCCTTTGCCTCAGTGATTAGTTCCATAACAGAGAGGAAAGCAGTGATCAAACCTACTGATGTCATAAGCCTGAGATAGCAAGTCCCTCTCCATGATCCGCCCCATGAAAGGGCCATGTCTTCTTCTCACTCCAATGTAGTCGTCGTCGTCTTCCTCCTCGTCTTCCTCCTCTTCAGCGTTTGCACCGTTCTTCTTTGCATACGGCTTTAATAGTTTCACGCAGCGCACCAACACTTTACTGCCTGGAACATGAGAGGAAATAAAATAAATGATTTTTACATCAATATGCCAAAAGACTTATTAATTAAAACTTGTCTAAATCATTATAAATGTTAATTTTTGTACTTTTCTGTAATTATAACTATGAGTGATTTCATAAGCTTTTGCTTCACCATAAAAAATACAAAATACAGATCTAAAAAAATTAAATAACATTTAATGTAGCACTGTGCTTGGTAACGTTCCTGTTTTGTTTTACACAATAAGGATGAGAAACATGTAAAATAATAAATTTATTGAAGCCCAATCTTTTCTGAGTACCGTATTTGTGCCTTTAAATGATACTATGTCAAACTGCAACCATTTACATGCATTTTTAAGCATTCAAGATCTTCTGGAATCTGGTCAAATAGTAATTTTGCTTCAAAATTCCTGACAAGTAGGTTCTGGATTCAACTTGCAGCTAAAGTCTTCTTGTGTGCTTGCTGGTTCTCTCAGAGAATGTGGGGTTTACTCCAGGTTTCTCAGTTCAAAAATATGCATGTTTCATAAGTTAAAATTCTAAACTGACCCTAAGCAAAACTGCTGGCATTGCCCCACAGAACCTCACTGACCTACACAAGGCGAGGTCCGTGAACAAAGCCAGGGTAATTTTGGCAGATCCTGATCACCCACTCCATGGTGAGTTCAAGTTGATGCAGGTATCTGCTGCTCAGGTGTAGGAAGAACAGACTGAAAAACTCATTCATCCCTGTAGTGGTCAAGCTTCTCAATGAACAGTGATGATTTCATTTATTATTTTAATGTCTCAATGTCTTGTCTATGGATGTTTTGTGTGAGACTACTGACTGAAACAAATTGACTCTTGGGGATAATAAAGATTCTTGAACTTGAAGTCCGAAGGTGAGTGGCCGATGGTCTCTATGTGGAGCTATAATGAATCTTGTGATATGTCCAGGGTGTACCCCGTCTCTCGGCCAACGACTGCTGAAGATAGACACCAGCTACCTCTAGCTGTACATTTTTATATTCAGTACCGTTTTGATTTTAACTGTGACTTTTAGTTGACATCAACAAAACTCAATAGATTTGTTAAATATGCTTGGGCATGGTTAAAAGTAATGGATGCATAAGTTACCATTTTTATTGGTGCAAGGTTTGGCGCTGGGGTCCAAGTCCTCTAAAGGGTAATGGCAAAACTCAATCAGCTTGCCAAATCGCATGTAGTTAAATAAACGCTTAAAAGTACCGTCGTCAGGCAAATTCTGAAGGGAAAAAAAAAAAGCCCCACACAAAATTAGTCACAACAAAGAAAAAGACAAAGACAACTGCACACAGAGACACTCACCAGATACACTCTGAGCATGTCCATTGTGGCAAACTGTTCAGGTGTCTGCTGGAGGAAGTTGGATACGCATTCCATCAGAAAGTCGTATTTGGTCCGCCTGAGAGAGCAGAAGGAAGGGATTTTATAACAAAAGAAGGAGTGAGAGGATTTAAAGATAAAGATACATGATATGTAATTATTGTGAAGCACTTTGGTCAGCTGTGGTTGTTGTAAATGTGCTATATAAATAAATTTTGACTTGACATTAGAGTTGACACAGAGAACGAAATGAATTGAACAAACCTGTTAACATGGAAGCGTTTGAGCAGGAGGAGAATGGAATACTGCGTATTTCCTGTCTTAAGTCGTTCGGCGTAAGACTGTGTGGTGATCAGATCGTGCTTTATCAAGGACTTCCTAAAGTAGTGCACTTTTCGAGCATCTGCACTGCTCACAAAAGAAAGACAAAAAAACGAGACTGTTACGTCCATTTTTTTTTACAAAACGATAGCATAACTGGCAGAATGTTTCCTACTTGAAAAGGTTTCCATGCAGATTTTTTTGCAGCTCTCCTTGCCAGCGTGCTCGACCCACTCTTTCCAATACGCAGTAAGAATCACTGCTGAGTTTTAGGTCGGGATCGCCACCGGGTCCAATCAGAGTATGAAACCGCAGAGCCTGAGAAGCCACGATAACAAGTTTTCGTCCATATCTGACAAAGTGAAAGAAAAAAAATGAAATTCAAACGTGAAACATCAGGAATATAATGAGGTCCTAGATTGTGAAATCAAGCTGCCGACATCCAAATGAAGATGGATCATTCTACTATTAAATTATCTTTACAAACATTTTCAGAGCCTCGTCCAAGCTAATAAGCGGGGTGAAGGACTTGGAGCGGATTTGCTTTGTGACATTCTTCCTCTCTTTGAAGGCGGCACAGGAGCCTTGTATCCCATCCTTGTTGTCAGGAACGCTATGAATTGGATAGATGTCTCTGCATTCAACTGAAATCTTCTCTCCTGTTTCAACCCCCGTCTCTGGGTCGGTGGCCTTAAACCTTTAGACACACAACACAAAACCCCAGAGGATGATAGTTTTAAACTAGTAAAATTACCTTCTTGCAAACAAAACATGTAAAATCTTCAGAAACTCCAAGTTTATTCTACTATACTGCAGTTCTGAAAGGTATACTGATGGAAATAAAAACAAAGACTGCTTTAAGAGAAAAAGAGCATGCAATTTGGGGGGTGGGGGGATCAAAACATTGTGCTTTGTTTATGTTTTGATTGTAAACTAACTAACCTTTGAATTTGGGAGAAAGAAAGGGAATTAACTGAGAATTTCACAAACTACAAGATCAGAAGTTACACAAAGTTCATTGCATCAATAAAACTAGCATTAAACGTGTTCAAGAATAAACTACATGTTTTCAAGCTTTGACTAAGTGGAGAGTAAGTAACAAAGTAGTCTCATTAAATGTTGACCTGGTAGTTTGTAACTAATTTAAGGACCAACATCCCATCGTCACCTGTCAAACAGCTCAACATCTTCTCTCTCCTGCGGAAGTTCGTAGAATCTCAGGTCGGTGTTGTTGACAAGATATTTCCAGATTAATCCCGCCTTGGTACTATCGTCGAGCTTCAGGGGAAACGATGGCTGTCTATTCTCGAGCCGTATCCAAAGAGTGGGGATGGTTATCCCGTCCAGACCCTCCAAAGAAACCTCATCTATAACGATGCTAAGCGAATCCATGAGCTAACGCTGCTTGTTAGCTAACATGCTAGCTGTCTGTCGGTTTGTCTTGTGTGATAGACGTTTTATTTTTTATTTTTAAGACTATCTTTTTGCGTACTTACTGCCGGTTAAAATAATCACGTTAGTAAGAACAAAGATAAAATGAAATAAACGCATTAAACTATGATGTTTACAAAGTTACACTACCACAACGCCATATTTGAATACGTTATAAATGAACCTTACGTCATACGTCATTTCTCTACGACAAGCCCAAAGGGACAAAAACAAACAAAAAATCCTACAAGGCAGCGTTCAGTGAATGTTTGATCAAAAGCAACGGTATTTACCTTTTAGATTTTACTTGTTTTTAGTTTATTTCTATCTATATTATATCCTAACACATCAAATACTAGTCTGCCTTACAATGGAAGTAATGGAATTGGAATTAATTAATTCACTACACTTAAACCATATTTTTATTATTCATCTTGTTATAAGAATATGGACAGGCTTGATTTTTGAATATAGCTTGACATATTAGCCTAAAAATAAAATACGAAACATGTTACGCAGGCATACTTTATGATTAAACGTGTTATCTGTGTTGTCATAATTCAAAGAGAAATACAGCTGAGACTATAGAATACAGCTATAGATCATCTTCTAATGTAATGAAAATCATGATCTAAAATTACATTTATACAAAAATCAATTGAACTAAAAGTTGAAATTGTTTTTTGTAAAGACCCATGTTAACTAGATAAACTTTGCAGCTTTAAGTTGTCAACTAAAAATAATAAGCAAATCTGTTTTTTTATTTTATTTTATGGAAATACCACTGTACATGAAAAGTGCGTATCACTGTGCGAGCGTTTTTTGTGTCATCTGCTCTGTGGAAGAACATTTCACTAATTTGTACATGTATTTCATAAATGTCTTTCTCAAAAGAAAATTCCATTAAACAAATTTTAAAGGTTAATTGTACCATTCTGAACAATATTTCCATCTATAAATAAAACAGTCATTTTATGAAGATACCGGTTATTAAAAAAATTTAAAAATGACAGAAAGTTTTAACTATGCATGTTTTAGACAAAAAAAAAAATCAAAGCATACAAAAAGCTTATTTAACTTCTTTATTATGAAGTACCTTTTTAAAAGAAATGTACAAGTGGAACAAGCACAGTGACATCTTGGCACTGAAAAACAGAAACACCATGAACATGTGGTGCAGATCTGATGACACGTATGAAATGATAATGTACATATTTACAACACAGGGTTGATCAAAACAGAAGTGAGAACAAAAAAAAAAAATGCAGCTAAAAACAGAAGGAAAAAAAAAAACGGAGTGACTGAAAACTTGCTCTAAAAACACGAATGGTTCAAGAAAACATAGCGCGATAGATAACATGATAAAAAGGCACTGTGTTTCACACAAATCAGCAACACAACAAATAAAGTTGTTCTCTTTAAATCGGACTCATGAACAACTTTTGACAAATGTTGTCATTCAGCTGTTCCTAAAACAGGATATTTAAGCATTTGGAGCAGAAACAAACAGATAATTCAACTCATCCAGAAAACATTCCTCATAAAGAACATGCGTAGTGATTATTGATTTTTAATAAACAAATACATCTAGAAATTTTAGATTTTATACTGAAGGCATAACGAGCTGCAAGGACAAACTTGTTTTCTGATTTTGCACTTTTTTGCTGGGACAAAGCCAGGACAATTTAAATTCGACATTCCTGCAAAAACCTCTGTTTGATGAACACATTCAACTACCTATCAGCATGGATATCAACATTAATCAGGCCAAAGGCTGGATATCAATACTAAACAAAAAGCAGACATAAATATGATCACTTAGTTTAACTCCTTTGAGGATATGGGCAAAAGAAAAACAATACATTCAGCTTACACAGCTGGTGTGTCTCAGTGCAGCAACAGCTGCACGCAGGTTTATTTTAGGGATGCACGATATTGGATTTTTGGCCGATATGTTAAAACTTATTTGGCCAATAACCAATACCAATATTTTTCCCCCCAGACCTACCTAGAGACTACATAATTTTCTCTGCTGTGGAATTAAAATATTATTCTGCATGTTCTTTGTCAATTTGGCCTGCTACCAAAAGCAGATGCCAAAAAGGGAGCTGAAAATGATGAAACGCTTCAACTTGGATTATGTTTAATGTCAAATTTATTCATGACATTTACTCTCTCTCTCCAACACGACGACACTTGAACAGTGCAAATTTGTAAATTTTCACAAATCTAAACTCAACAGCGTGCGTGACGTCATAACGATGTGCTGGCGCTGTAAGCATCTTTGTCACTGGGTTGTCATTAAAAAAAAAAGCACCATATATATATATATAATTATAATTATATATATAAATAGTTATTTTGATGGAATAGCCAATGTTTGATATTTAACTTTATCACCAATATCGCCGATGCTATCGTGCATCCCTAGTTTGTCTGGAATCAAGACTACTGAAGTACAGTACAGATATCAGCCATTTAGAGGACGAGTTTTACTTTGTTTTTTCATATACTATGCGTTTGCTTGAAGAAAGTTAGATAACATGATTTAATATTAATCTGTATAATAAATATGAAGCTAGGCCTACAGACAATTTAAACTGTAGTCAGCCGCGTACATTCAATAAATCTGCCCACTTAGTTTTTCCTTATTAAACACACATCTGAAGCAGGGTTTAATGTTACATTTCATAAAATAAACAAGATTTTTTTTTTTAATCTCCAGCTTCCAATATATATGTATTAATTTATTGCCTTTTGGTTTATTTATATTGTTTGAGGCTAAATGAACCAATTTTACTAAGCAAGGCTTTAGTAAACTGTGCGGGAATATCTTATACACTTAATTCTCACCAATACTTAATTAACTCACGACAAATCAACACTAAAACTCTACAAATGAAATCCATTAACCTTTAGAAGCAAACCTCGTGTTTCTGATGCACATAAATGTCTAAACGTTTTCCAGTTTTGTCCTGTGAGCTAGCAGCTGTTGGCTTCGGTTTCATACTTCCGATGTGAATTTGATCGTTGTGAAGATCTTCCACAATGTCAAACCTATCTTTTAGGATAATGGGGAAAATTGAAACAATGTCACGTCACCGTGTTTCAGGTCTGTGAACCTGCAGCAAAAACAATCCCTTCAGCTCATGATGAAAAACAATAACCCACAACTGTGGACTGCATGAAGGCATGGAGGAGACATTTACATGTTCTTTGGCTGAGTTTAGGCGTACAAGACAGACAGGCTTACACACATCAATGCGCTTAAGAGCGTTTTTTTTTTTTTTTAGAGAGAGCAATGCCACAAGCCAGGCAGGCTGGCACTTACAGCTCAAAGGTGAGGGCGCAGGCTTTTGATAAAGCAGAAAAATATGAGTTATAAAGGCAATTTATGGTTTTGTTGGAGCTTTTGTTACCAGTCTACAATAGTTCTCTGAGGCTGATTGAGCAGCCCAAAATCTTGGGACCATTTGGACTGTGCACGCTGACGAGTGCCTCATAATAAACCTCGCATTCAAAAGGAGACCCCAAAAATGAACATCTGCAGCTTTACATAAGAGAATTGGACCTGATATAAATTGAGGGTTTTTTTTTTTGTGGATCCCAATAGTGAAAAATATATATTTGTAAGTATTTTAAAACAAGAGAAATCTCCACTCACAGGTTAACTGTCTAGAAGTGAGGTGCAGTTAATGTGATTTAATAAAAAGAAAGAATTGCTGCTCAGACATGACTAATGAGCTACTTTAAAAACAAAGACATTAATACAATATTAAACTGAGATATGAGAAAATTAGGCTGCTGTAATAATAGTACCTGCCTTGTATGTATACAAATAAAACAACAAGTCACTAGAATACTTGTCTTATCAAAAATATGTAGCTTTGGTAAACAAGTTATGCAAAAAAAAAAAAAAAACTGAGTGTGTTACTGTGAGATCACCTGTGACAGCTAGGAACAAGGTACTCGGTTTTGAGGCTATGAAGTCAACAAAATGAGAAGCAGGCTGAATGTCCCACTGTCCTCCTCCTACCCCCCCGTCCCCAGCCGATCAGGAACAGAGACAACAAAAAGCAGCTCGACTCCTAAAAGGAACAAAACTGCTTTCCCCGCCGTCTCGAGCACCGATTGAAGAGTTTCTGTGGTAATGTAGCAGCATCATAATGGTCTGCGGAGGACAGAGTCCTCCAGAGCAGAAGTGGAAGACTACTTTATCCTCTCTTCTTCCAGGAGCGAGAGTCGCGCCCTCCCCTTTTTATTCTTACTCTTTTGGAAAATCCACAATGAAGACAAACAGGTGAAATATTTTGCCCTCTTCCATCACTCCTGCATCACCTGGACATTTATCGTTTCGTTCCAGGCAGGCCTTCACATATAACCACCTCCATAATCCTCAAGCTCCTACGCAACACAGTCTCCCTTCTCTCACACATTGCTCTGTCCGTTTTTCTTCTTCCCGACGTTCCATTCGAGAACGTTTTTCTTCCCGTCTCCTCTCTTGACGCTGGACTTTCCCGTTCCACGTCCTTGGATTTCAGTCGACCTTCTCCACTTTCCCAACAATCTTTTCCTCAAAGATGGGCAAGATGGCATCGTCATCTCTAACCTCCTCGAACACGACGCCGCAGTCAAACTCATTGCTCACTTTCTTAAAGTAGAACCTGCACACACACAGACGTTAAAATCAGACATGTTTTTTTTTCTTTTTCTCACTAGGCGACGCGTTACAGCTTTAAGAAGGTATTTGCTTTGAGTTCTAACCTGTAACGACCCTTTTTGGTAAGCAGCTCCTTAAACTGGCCCAACGTTACGACACGACCTTTGACTGATGTTCGGTAAGGAATTGGCTCTCCGCAGAAGTAGTACGCCACCGTCATGTTCTCACATACTTGCCGCTTCCCAGATTTATGCCTGAGAACAGGAAAGATCCTTGTTAAAACCATAAAAAAACACACAAGGGGGAAAAAATAAAGCAAATCTAATTTTAAAATGATAACTGATGCGTACTTCTGCTTGGCCTGCAGCAACGCAGCCCTCCTCCTCTCCTCCTCCAGCCTCCTCCTAGCCTCCTCCAGCTGGGTAAGAGGGTTGGGAGCTGGGTTGGGGGGCATAGCTGGGTCCTGAATGAAAGGATGCGAAGGCTGAACCTGAGTGGATGAAGAGCTAGGGATAGCTGTGGACACGGAGGAGGGATTGTTACGCAGCTGAGCGGAGACCCAAGGGTGCACAGCTCCGGGTCGCTCCACTGAAGTTGGACGTGGCGACTCGCTGCTGGTTCCCGTCCTCCTGGAACTGCTTGTGCTGCCGCTGGGTGAAAAAAAAAAATAAAGGAATGCAGAAGACTAGCTGAATAAAAACATGACTTCAGTACAACTCCTTGCTGCATATGGATCAGTAAAACAGGGCTATAAAGGTACAGTTTTTAACACAAGCAAAATCATATCAGTTATGTAACATATGTAGGTATATAAATATACGAAGACAAGCAAAAACACAAACGACAAAAAAAACAAAAGTTGAACTGGACAAGATGTTTTGTTTTACATACCAAGACAACTAGAAAACTCACCCATGAGAACCTTTCCTTTGTTTGTCTCCTTCCATCATCCACTGCATAATCTTCTGGTTTCTTTCCAGATCCTCAAGTGGAACTTGGGTTTCCAAGACACGCCCGCCCTCTTCACCTTTCCCTGACGACTCGGACGTCTTTTTACAGCCTCGCCTGGACATTGTGCTACCTTTACTACTGCAGGAATAAGATAAAAAAAATAAAAAAACACATTTAAAATCACCTGAACACCACACACACGTAGCTGTAGATCTAACAAGCATGCGAACCTGTAACCCATCCCTTCCAGGGTGCTGGCTCCAGCTCCGTCTGCGTAGTTTCTTCTTCCCGTGTGCTGATTGGCTTGATCTCCATTCCATATGAAGCTGGCCTGAGACCTAGAGCCCGCCTCGTCCTGGCCCTCTCTTCCTCTGTGGTGGTATAGCTGCTTGTGATGATACACACCTGAGACAAATTTAGAAGTCCGTTAGTAAAAGTCCTCCTTAAAATAGTACTGCAGATGCAACACCCAAAACACTTTTTAGTAGATCACATTAGGACTGTCTACTATCTAAAATTTATTATAACTTTTTTAATATGTTAATACAAACTTATAGCTTATACTGTTATTATGTCATGTTTATTATTGAAAAAAAAAGCAACAATTTGAGCACAAACAAAGTCTGTTCTGTGGATGAGCAGCAGAAAAACAGTGAAAAAACAACTTTAATTTACCGCACCTTTTTAAAAAGTACCATTTTTTAAATATATATTTTAACAAAAATAGGTTAAAGCTGATTTTCCTCCTGAGTCACAACTTTTTTAAGGCGGCAAGGGCTCAGGTGAAAGAGCAGTCCTTTAAAAGTTGGAAAAATGATGGCACAATATTGGCTTTGCTCTCCCACATATCAGAGCATCCCTCAGCAAAACACTGAACTCTATAGCTCCCTGCATGTTTCCCCTACCATCCAAGGAGGGCGCCCCACCCAGTCAACAGAACCGAGTGCCCTGCCTACCAAAATGTCATTCACCCACAACTCTCACCCTACCCCTCCCTCAACAACTGCCAGCATTCTAAGTTAGCATAATAATACAGTATATAATACAGTACATAATACAGTTGTGCTAGCTAAAAAGCGAGAGACGTAGCGCTCCACTTCGCTCATGTTGATGGTGTACGCTGGGCCCTTATGTTGACCTTTATATGCTGAAAAAGAGGTTGAAGGTGGCGTGTGCTAATCATGCTAATCGCAATAACATCTTTGTAAATTTACGCATGAGAAAAGTCTCCTTGACTTAGCAATGATATGCTAACTTTTGTTGTGGTGCCCACAACATTAAAACACATCCAAGCGTAAAAGCAATGCTAGCCTTGCTAACAAATGAAGACTGTCACAAACAGAAATTACCGTACTTCAGTGAATTGTTTGGCTACAAGACGACAAAACTCAACTGAACCACAATAAAATGTACAGGAATGATGATACTACTGGAAGTGCAAAATATAAACTAGTTTGAACTAAAACCCACTGTGGAGAAAAGACAGGTTAGGAAGAGAGGCACCGAGATCCAAAGGCAAACGATCAAAAGCATCACAGGACCAAATACTCATTACACTCCATACGACGGCTTGACCAAATCTCATCTTCAGCTGGTCCCTCTTCAGGGTTTGCCGCAGTGAGTCATCCTCCTCCATCTCATTCTATAAAGTTCCATGTATTGTCATCATTGTATAGAAACATGAAATGAGAAATTTATGCTCTGCATTTAACTATCACACGTGAGATACTCCCATGTGTATGTCCATGTTCATGTCCAAACCATCTCAGTCTGGTCTCTCTAACTTTATCTCCCAGTTGTTCAACCTGTGCTGTACCTCTGATGATCTCATTCCTAATCTTATCCATCCTTGTCTCTCCTAAGGAGAACCTCGACATCTTCATTTCTGCCACTTCCAGTTCTTTCTCCAGTCTTTTTGTCCATGTCTGTTTCCAGACCATACAACATAGCTGGTCTCACCACTGTCTTGTAAACTTTTCTTTTGACCTTTGCTGACACTTTTTTTGTCATAAATTACTCCTGAAACTTTTCTCCATCGACTCCATCCTACCTAAACTCTCTTTTTTTCACCTCTTTACTACACTCCCCATTTTCCTGGACAGTAGACCCCAAATACTTGAAAGTCCTGCACCTTTGTGACCTCTGCTCCTAGTAGCCTTACTGCTCCACCGGCCTCTCTCTCATTCATCTGCAAACATCATCGCCCATGGGGATTCTTGCCTGACCTCATCTGTTAGTTGGTCCATCACCAGAGCAAACAAGAAGGGGCTCAGAGTCGATCCTTGATGCACTCCAACCTCCACTTTGAAGCTATCTGTCATTCCTACAGCACATCTCACCACTGTCCTGCTGTCCTCAAACATGTCCTGTACCAGTCTAACATACTTCTGTCACTCCAGATTTCCTAATGCAATACCACACCTCCTCCCTCGGCACTCTGTCATACGCTTTTTCTAAATCCACAAAGACGCAATGGAGTTCTTTCTGACCCTCTCTGTACTTCTCCACAGATGCCATCTTTGCTTTGAGGATGCTGATGGTGCTCTTTCTTGGTGTGAAACCATGCTGCTGCTCATAAATTGTCACCTCTCATCTAACTCTACCTTACACAACTCTCTCCCAGATCTTCACTGTGTGGAATTATCAAATGGTGGACAGAATTTACTTATGGCCGAAGCGATGCTAGTCCAAACAATGCTTTTCTATTGCAGCTTTGTTTACAATAATATATCAAATTTGAGGTCAGTTTTATAAAATTACAGTACTGTGTTGATGACTGAAGAGTTGTAGGTTGAATAATTCAGTAATTATTAAACTACTGTGATAGGTGGTCTATAATTTCTTGTCAAATAGTTCCATGAGAAGTTCTTGCATTCACACGGTCATCACGCTCTGTACGTCAAGAAAAGAAAATGCTCTTTGCATGTTTGCTTATTTTCTTGTTCCACTGCTTGTCAGTGCTAATTATTTGCTGGTGTGGCCTTCCCCTCGAAGATGCAGGTTTTCAATACAGCCACCTACCTTTGACCCCAGCGCCAGGCAAACTGTGACCCGAACCTCGATGTGCAGGGTAGAGAGGCGGCCCGGTTCCTCCATCAGGCGAACGTGATGATTTGGGCGGCGTGTGCCGACCTCCTCCTCCTAAGCTGTTATTGGTTGCCCCTGGCGATGGGCAGCCCGGTGTCTTCATCACCCGCTGTACATGCTCGTCCAAAATGGATTCTGGGTCGTCCTCATGGGAATCCTCCATGGCAACCAGGCCGCCGTAAGTGGCGGCTGTTCCCGTGTTAGCAGTGGTCTCTGAGTAACGGGCACCATATAAAGGTGGAAAGGATGAAGGGAGGGTGAGTGGTATGCTATGAGAAGACATGGAGGTTGTCATGGAGACATCAGCATCATCCCCTTCTTCTTCCTGTTGGAAACACAAGACCAATATTCAATTTCTAGACGTGCACAAACAGTAGTTTGTCGTTTAAAATGTGTTAAGACATTACTCGGTACTCCTTTCATAGCTACTTCTGGATTTTTAAAGGAACACACAGCAGGCAGACTGAATCCAAACCTGAAACCATCACTACCACACTACGGAAAGTTCCCAGTTATCCACTCACCAGTCGTACTCTCTTCAGCCGCTCTTCGAGTCTTTCCTGAGCCTCTCTTTCTCTGAGAACATTCTCCAGCCTGCTGATGAGCTCTGCTGCAAACCTCTCTGGCTCTACATGGATGTCCTTTGGCATGCGATATGTACGCTTCATACAAAACAAAACAAAAAGTTTATTTTGTTCAGTTCTTACACACAAAGCAAAAAATAGGTCCGCGACATTTTAAATGACACGCTAGCAACAAATTTCAGAAGGAAAAAATTTAAAAACAGGATAAAGGGTAAAAGTGCCAAGAAATAAAACTTCCTGAATATAAAAAAATAAACAACTCTGACAAAAAAAAGCTTTATTCAGTATTTCTGCATATTAATCTTAGTGTAAAATATTAACAAAAAAATTGTAATAAAACAAATAAATCTTGTTAAAAGTAAAATAAAATACATTTTTGAGAGAACTCAAATATTTATATATTTGGATTTATGATAGCAGAGGTTCTGCTCTTTGGCATCGGCAGGGCTCTGTTTTTATCAACTTGAAGAAGACATCGGCAGCAGTTTCGACAATAGCAAAGCTTCCGAGTCTGTGTTTGGGGGCAGCTGTGGCTGAGTGGTTAGAGCAGTCGTCCTCCAATGTGAGAGTTGGGGGTTCGAATCCACCAGCAGTCACATGCTGAAGTGTCCCTGGGCAAGACACTGAACCCCTCATTGCCTCTGATGTGTGTCCCATCAGTGCATGAATGTGATAAAGCTCTGATTAGTCTCATTAGAATGATTTGTTCAATTATCCTTGTAGATATCAAGTAGAGTGCTGTATGAATGGGTAAATGAGGACAGAGATTGTAGAGTAAAGCGCTTTGAGTATCTTGAAATAAGATAGAAAGGCGCTATATAAGTACAGTCCATTTACCATTTGTGTTTGGTTTGTGTTATAAGGACTCAAAATCAGCTGATTAATGAGCTAAACCATAAGATGGAGACCATTTGTGAGAATCGCAGGCCACCTGCAGCTTCGAAGACTCGCCAGCATGTTGGGCTCGGCTTTGAGGAATTCTCATAACACGGATCAGTGGAGTGAAATACCCATAAATCTGGCTACTTTGGACCGGGAAAGTTCCAGAAGGACTCAAGGCTGACAAGAAAAGAAAAAAACAGTCTGCCTGAAGAAAACCAACAATTGTGGCTTATCTGAATTTGACTCCCCCGTTTGGCCTCGGATACAAGCCGACTATCAAATTTCTCCTTGGACATGGGTAACTAGGGAAAAAGCTTCTTCTATTGCAACCAACACCACCCCCACCACCCGAGAACTTCTGTGCAGGCTCATCATAACTGCCGGCTGAACAACAACATCAGGACTGTGGCCTATCTGAAAGTGCTCATGGACAAATCTCAACACCTTGACGTCAAATGCATGTCATTGTGTTTATAAATGTGCTTGCTGGTAGATTTTTTTTATATCTTAAATGGTGTCCTGATAGAACAAGATGTGAAGAGATCTTTTTTGTAATACCACTATCCATCCTCATGGCTCGTACCTTTTTCTATCTAAAAGTTTTCTGAAAAAGAACAAGGGGCCGCGCTATTATAGCAGCAGCAACGTGTACTCTGCCCATCTTTCGGACGACTGTACAAACATAATTTCACTGTATCCTGGTAAAATTATAATAAAGCTTATTCTGATTCTGATGTATTTACCCCAGACGGTGAAAGATGCTGAAGCTTACATCTCATATGTTTAGGACATTTTTTGCTTTCTGCAACTGTGTAAACATTTTAGGATATTGCCAAACTGTTAATGGAAGGTGTTCAGATATTAGTAGGGAAAAAGCACAATGGCATTCATCTCATCAGTTAGAGCAAATAAAAAATGCGTACAAAGAATTTAATTCCAAGCTGTGACATCACACATTTAACCTCAAACATACAGGTGTTGACTCAGAATTAGGACAGTCACACTGACTTTGCTAAATATATGTGGAAAAGCTCCGAGTGTCAGTCTGCACTTGTTGCTACATTCTGAGCAGTGAATGCAGAGTGTATGCTGAATTGCTGAATGATTGATGCTTATACTCACAGGTATATGAGGTAGAGGCACACGACCGTTGGCTTTGGCACTTTCATGCATCTCTTTGCGATGCTGTTTCCGATATCTGTATGGAGGAATACCATCTCTGTGCACGCACACACAAATGAAGAATTAACCTTGGATCTTCACTGGTCAATACATCACTTGCAGGTGCAACATTTAGCACTTCAAATTAGCTGAATTAATAAATGTCTAAATAAATGCTGGACTTACACGCTGCTGTCAGTTAGTGACAGTGTGTCTGCATCGCTCGACATGCTCTGCTGCTCACTGTCGTTGGCGCTGGTGGCTGGAGCTCGAGCGTAGCCCATGTTAGCATAGTACGGGTTTACCGGCTCTCGCCACGGCCTGTGGAAGAAAACAGACACCCTGAATCATCTGCTCAAACAAGGATGAGGTTGCAGGCGCATGATGTCCTTCATAAAAGTTTTTCCAAACATGTTTTTGTCTCTGTGCAGTCTCATTGGTTGGAATTAGAGCTGGGTGATATGGACCAAAATTAATATCTCGACATTTTAAGATGAATGGCAATATATATCGCAATTTTTTTTTTCTTTCCATAAAGTAATAACAAAAAATGCATTTCTGAGTCAAAGCTTTGTCCCAGTTGTCACACAGGCACATTTATTAACAAACAGCTGTAACTGGACAAAATAAATGTCTAAAAAATAAACTATTTACATATATTAAATAATAATCCGCTTCAGCTGCGCCGCCTTCACAACGTTATTAAGTGTATGTGAAACTGCAGCTCTGACTGACTTCAGCCTCCTTCCCTGAAACAAACCACCATACAAAACTCATTTAGCCGTGTTGTGTCTTATGAGAGGAACAGTGAGAGGTGGCGCGACATTAATAAAGCGGTAGCTTAAATCGCTAAAGACACAGTCCAAGTCTCAACTGTGGAAAAAGATGGCTAACTTAACGGCTAGTTTGTTCTTCACATCTCCCTTTTTAAAACAGACTTTTAGGCTACGTCACACTGCGGGTCTTTACACTTGATTCCAATTTTGTGCTGAGGGACAATTTCTTTGTGTGGTTGTTCAGATTATAATTTAAACAAGACCATCATCAGACTCCAGTGTGAATAGTCTACAGCCCTGATGCAACTTGCATGTGCAGATGAAGTGATGTCACACACAGAATGATGATAACGCAACACGTTAGCATGTATTTAGATTATATAAAGTTGTTGTGCAATCAGAGGCAACTAAATTTTTATCTGCTGTGCTTGTTTCGTCTAGTGTTCATAATTGATCTTGTCGCTTCTCATATTCTCTGGAGCTAAATTTTGGGACGTGAACGACATACTGAAAGTCACATACTGATCCCATCATGCTAGTATCAATACAGTCTGACACCAACGTTGGGATCATGTGTTGGTGTGGATTCTCAAGTCATCCAGGACGAGGCAAATCCAAAACGTCTAGAAATTCAAAACAGCTGGACTTCTGTTCTTTAGCTGAAAACATTTGACTACCATCCAGTGATTGTTGTCATCTCAAAACTGGAGTGTGGAGCTCCAAAATTTAAACAACATGACGTTAAAATATGTTGGAATAAGTTCAAACCAAAGTTGCGTTAAAAATCTTTCTATATGTATTTGATTTAGTACCACATATGAAAACTGCCTGGGTCCGACTTGAAATGCATAAATAAAAACTAAAAAAACTGGATTCTTGACCTTCAGACTGCCAACAAAAAAGTAAAATATGAATCACGTAGTGGCAAAAATAGGGATTTGGGCCACTTTTGCTTAGCTATTGTCTTATCAAGTCGAAACTAGTGTTTTATGATGTAATATTGTGGTCATTACTTTTGATCTACACAAAATAAAAATCTATTGCTGCTATTCTGCCCTCAGTATGGGAGCAGTTAAAAACTGCAGACTTCATGTTGTAAAGATTTTTACACTAGTGCCCATTTTGCCTTGGACTAATCTACCGATGTGTACACAATGTGCTCTCACACGGAAAACATAAGACAGAATGAACCCACTTTATGAATGCACAGCAACACACACCTGTACTCCCTGCTGTCCTGCCGCCTCCTGCTGGTCGAGGCTCTCTGTGGCACTGTCTGCATCAGCAGGCTTTGGGTCAGCCTACCAGCTGGTGTATCTCCACACTCCTCGTCTTTCTCTTCTTCCACTTCCCTCCCTCCTCCTCCACCCCCACACCTAAAGATCAGATCAATATCCATCACTGAGAGCTACTAAATAATTCCTAAACAAGTCAACATTCAAGTGATTCACATTTTCTGGGCAATGACAAAAACGTCTTCAAAATTTTTATAGTACGGTACAGTAGTCCCTCGCTACTTCGCGGCTCGACTTTTG
The DNA here is from genome assembly GCF_014905685.2 of Nematolebias whitei. NCBI lineage: Eukaryota > Metazoa > Chordata > Actinopteri > Cyprinodontiformes > Rivulidae > Nematolebias > Nematolebias whitei. The sequence goes on from NC_056513.1 coordinate 23,538,352, forward strand.
TGGACTCGCGCTTTCGCGGATTTTCAAAGTAAGATTGTACACAAGGAAAAAAATTTAAATAAAAATAATTTTTAATCTTTGTTTTTTTAATTGTACACGGCACACAATTGTCAACTTTAATGTTACTCACATGATTGGGACAGTACTGGATACAGTATAAAAATTAAATAATTCGGACAGGCGCCACCATTTTTTGGTTTTCTCTCAATAAGCCTACACTTCAACGCCAGTCAAAAGGACTACAATACCCAGAAGTCCCAACAGAGCTTTCAGCCGTTGCTTTCTGCTGAAATGGAGGGAAAGTTTTGATCCGATCCGAAAAACTTTAGTCCTTATTCATAGTGACTTCAGCGCTCAGCGGATGCAGAGCCGTACGGGACCGACCGGGAATTGGACCAGAACCTCATCAGTCAATCTGAGTGCTGCTTGCCGGTCCATGAGGTCTCTCGAGCAGGGAGGTGTCACTTGGAGGTCCGGTGTTTTCTCTGGAGCTCACTGGGTCATCAGGATTTGGACTTTATCAGGACCATTGTGTGGTTTTGTGCTGGCACGCTCTCTAAAAGCATCTTGGTGCTCAACTGTGCTTAAAATTACGTAGGTTTAAGAGTTTAGAACACTGTGGGCTTCGTCGCTGCGGGGTATGTCTGCCAAACCGGAACCGAGCCAGGCCGGAGCCGAGCTGCTGTTCCGCAGAAATGGTGAGTAAATATTTGCAGTACTGTACAGTACATATATGTCCAACATTTTTCAGTCAGGTCATCTGGACATTTTCTTTTTTTGTGCTGAAACGTTTCGCCTTCGATCCAGAAGGCTTCATCAGTCAAGGAAACGCACAACAAAACTGATTCTTCCCCCAACCGCTTACTCCAAAATGGAACAAACCCGTTATGTTGGTGCTAAGATGGTCTCTTTGGCACGCCCCCTCCTCCATTGCCGGCCCTCTTCCTTGTTGACAGTATTGTCAAACTGGTTGAAAACAACAAATCCATGCTCAATAATCCAGGTATAAAATCCAGCATTTTTCAGTCAGGTCATCTGGACACAAGCAGAACTGGTTTGTTCCACTTTGGAGTAAGCTGTTGGGGGAAGAATCAGTTTTGTTGTGCGTTTCCTTGACTGATGAAGCCTTCCAGATCGAAGGCGAAACGTTTCAGCACAAAAAAAGAAACTGTCCAGATGACCTGACTGAAAAATGTTGGATTTTATACCTGGATTATTGAGCATGGACTTTGTTAGTACATATATGTATGTTGTTAAAATTATGTAGGTTTAAGAGTTTAGAACATTGCAAGAGTGTGGGAAGGGTTTATAAAACCTTAATATATATGTAAATACTAAAATAAATATAGCGTTTATACTTTGCGGATTTTCATTTATTGCGGAAAGGGGGTTAGCCCGCAATAAACGAGGGACTACTGTAATGCGCTTAGCTTTGAGACACAACCAGCGGATAATTTGCAGTTTTATCATTTCTGGCAACAAGACTTTGTCCAATGAGAAATGTGATGATATATGTATACATTATTTATTTATTTATTTTTTAAGTGTCAGTCTCACCTCCACTCCTCATCCTCAGCAAGAGTAGGCAAGTACCCAGCCAGAGGCTTGACTGGCCCTGATGAAGGGCTTTGATCACTGGGATTAGGCTTGGGGCTCTCTCCTCCTGTCCGAGTGTACTCCAAATACAGATCAGATTTGAGAAACAAAGGGTAGGTGTTCTCCTCCATCATAGCCTGGATCTCTGTCTGAGCCTTGAGCAGAGAGAGTGGCACATACAAAAACCATTAGTGAGAATTTTACCTATTGTTACACCTTTAACGCAGTTCAACCATCACTAAACAGAACGAGTTGTTTTCAGTTTCAAACACGTTACAAGAAAAACAAGTTTGTGTAAGGAGCTCCCAAGTTGATACTCCCAAAAACATTTTTTATGAGGATTACAAGCTTAATAAAGCTTAAATAAATTTAAAAAGTTGCAGTCTACATAAATTACAAACTGTGGTGTCAATTTAAAGCTGCGCCACTGGGGAGGAAATTACTTGACATATTAAAAACAAAATGTAACTATTTCAATCCATCACATTTATTTGTAACACACAACCAAGATGACAAAAATATTAGGCTCTCTATACTTTAAATTAAAAGCACAAGCGCCACCAGTGTAAAGTTACTCTGAGATTATGCTTATATAAAAATAGTGTTTATATTTTCCTCGTCTTATTTTAATAAGTTGAATCGTTTTCATTGGCGTCTTATCAAATCTAACTCTTGAGTTGTGACGATTTTCAACCCAGTCTTTAACAGATATCTGCCACTTTTATAGTAATGATTTTAAATATTTATCCAGTAAACATGAATTATTACAAGATCAGCAATGAGCACATTTGTCTTTTGTACAGTTCGTTAAATCAGATATAACTAAAGGCACAGTTTATTATATCTAAATGTCTGTCACTATAAATAATATCAGTATGTCCAGTGTTCTTTAAGACATAGCAGCTTCACACAGAACAATATTTTTATTTGTTAAAGCTACTAGTGCTTTAAAAAAAACTGCAGGTTTCTTCTTTGTTTGAATTTCATTAGAGTAACATGCATAGTGGTCAGTCGTGTCCTGTTTAACTTTGTTTGACTTATGAAAGATATCCATGTAGGAAAAAAGAACTAAATACAAAGTCACACTGATTTTTTTTTTTTTAAATTGACAAATTAACCCACCAGATTTCTTTGAAAAGTAGATTATGTCCATACTATCAAACATTTAAAGCGACTGCAGATGGTAAACTGGTGCCGTGTTGAAAATGAGACATGAATGTCACAAAGTCTAACCCTATAAAACGGTTGTCAATTGTTGAAGATCGAGAAAATAAAAAGAAAGCGGCAGGTCAAAAGTCAAGTATGACGTCAACGCTTTCTGCTCCAATCACGTTAAGGGAAATGTGCACATGACCAAAAGTTAAAGGCACATCATTTTTGGTGACTTATTTCCTTCTTCGTTAGTTTAATTTTGAGTATTTTAAGTGATTTAATAGAAGACAACTGAACTTCTCTTGGTACTTGAAGATATTTCACCTCGCATCCAAAAGGTTTATTCAGTATAAGTTGTTATTGTAACTTATAAGCCTGAAGCTCCCAACCCATAGTTTATGAATCGTCTAAGGTTTTAACAACAAAATCTCTTTAATGCAGTGTACAAAAGATAAAAGAAATGTCAGATGTTCCCAAGCATTAGTTCATGGGCAGGGTTAAAGAAAGCAGAGTGAGAAATGAAACTATAACTTTGTTGTATTCAGTACTTTGTAAAGGTTTTCTTGCTAGACTTTGAAAACAAAAATCCATACCGCTCGTGAAGCATCACTGAATGTTACTGAAAAACCAAGGCCTCAGGACTGAAACGCCTACCGCAGAGTAAGAATTCTGCCGTGAGTCCTTTCGCAAATAAAAATTAAACTTCATGGGCAATAAAAAAAATAAAAGAAAAACATACAAAATTAAGTAAACTGCAATAGGCATCTCCAAAATCACCTCTAATTCTATATCCACGTCTTTGTTGCATCTGGTTTCAAACTGAAATGTCACTTTAAATGAGCTTCAGACCCATAAGCAAACTTGTTTGCAGGTAACTATCACTGCAAGAAAAGTGACCAGAATTCACCTACAACAAACCAAATAAAAGCCCGTGGCCTCAAATATAATCTTAGAAAATTCAGTTTCAGCAGGGCACCATGTCTACATCAATGTGACTTTAAAATTCAGTTCAACACAACTGCACCCAAGAGTTTTAAAACACAGCCTCTATCCTTCTATAGCATTTTGTAATCCAAGCTAGTCCACCACGCATCACGCTAGTTTGGAGAATTTACTGTTTTAGTCACCTGTTCAAACATGGCAGGGTCTGGATGCTGCTTTCCCACACAGTCTCTGATGAAGCTCTTAGTAGCCGATTTGATCTGCCTGGAGACGATCCCACCTCCATCCACTATGTATTTCCGGTAGATGGCCTTAGCCAGCTTGGGCTTTTTCTCCTGACTGGTCTTCCTGAACCCTGAGCACGCAAACCAAAAGTCAACCAGGTCTTCACACCCTTCCTGGCACAGGAAGGATCTGAACAGCTGGGTGCCTTCCTGGTCATCTAGAAGAGAGTGTAGTGACTCAGCCCACTTCAGATAAGGTGGAGTTGGAGAGGCTGAGCCCTCAGGTTCATAGCCCAAGTCCAAGTCAGGGCGACGTGGAGTTGCAGACGATGAAGAAGGTGAGTAACTTGATAGATCCCCCATTTTAGATGACAAAGGGTGGCCTTGCGGTTGGTATAGGGTATTTGGACGGCTGTTGACCGACTGGACTGGGGGGTCCAGATCAGTCCCTTCCTCACCAGGAACTGGAGGTCGCGGTGCATCTTCAGTAAAGTGGGTGGGTCCGTTCAGAGAGGCCACAACCCCTCCACCGCCCCTGTAGCCAATTCCATGTAATTCTCTGACAACACTCATGTCTCAGATTGCTCAAGGCAGAGGTCAGACCTTCTCCCGTAGCTGTGACTCTGCAGGAAAACAATTCAACCTGAGATGAAAACAAGAGAAAACAAGTCAGTTGTAGCACACAGCAGACATAAACATTACTTGTAAAAATATATAAGGACAACGAACTTGTCTCCCACCATCTACAAGTACAGCAGACCACAAATATAACTTCACACTCAATAAATACTTACACTACCTAAGTAATCCCTCATTTTTTCAGTTTTGGTACAAGTTAGACCACTTTATAATATCTTAAAGTGGTTTTGATCAATAACTTGACATACTTTTAGGGTTTTCAAAATGTCTTGCACTTTTTTTTTTATTACAGTTGTGCTCAAAAGTTTACATACACTGGCAGAATTTGTTATTTTGCCATTTTTCAGAGGATATGAATGATAGATAACCTCTTACTCATGGTTAGTAGTTGGATGAAGCCATTTATTATTAAACAGTTGCGTTTGCCTTTTTTACATCATAATGACAGTAAATACCCAGATCAATAATTTACATACCCTGGAAGTTTTGGTATAACACACAGATGTAAATGGCTACTACAGGTACCCAGCTTCATCTGTGATCGTTTTGCTTGTAGTTAGTGAGTGTGTTTAAAAAGTCAGTGAGTTTATGGGCTCCTGACAGGTTTCATCCAGTGTTGATTCCAAGCCATGGGGAAAGCAAATATTTATCAAAGTATCTGCGGGAGAAAATAGTTGATCTTTATAAAACAAGAAAATGATATAAAAAAGATATCCAAGCAATTAAGAATGCCAATCAGCATTGTTCAGACCCTAAGAAAGAAGTGGAAAATGAGAGATTCTGTTGAAACCAAGCCAAGGTCAGGTAGACCACCAAAAATTTCAGCCACAATTGCCTGGAAAATTGCTCAGGATGCAAAGAAAAACCCACAAATAACTTCAGCTGACATACAGCACTCGGGGAAAAAAGTGGTGTGGACGTTTCAAAACTTGAAGAAAAATGGGCTACATGGTCGAGTTGCCAGAAGAAAGCTATTACTGCGCCAACGCCACAAAGTAGTCCGCTTACAATACGCTCAACAGTGCCGAGACAAGCCTCGAAACTTCTGGAACAAAATTATTTGGAGTGATGAAACCAAAATTTTACTTGTTTGGCCACAAACATAAACGTTACATTTGGAGAGGAGTCAACAATGCCCATGATGAAAAGAAGTGGATCGCTGATGTTTTGGGGATGTGCGAGCTACATAGGCACAGGGAACTTGACCAGATGTAGCATGCTATCAGAAAATAATGGAGGAAAAGTTGCGCTCATCAGCTCGGACGCTGCGCATGGGACGCGCTTCGACATTCCAACATGACAATGATCCAAAACAAGTCAACGTGTCAGTGGCTACAGAAGAAAAAAGTGAAGGTGCTGGAATGACTATCTCTGTCTCCTGACCTCAATATCGGTGAGCCACTTTAGGGAGATCGCAAACGTGCAGTTCATGCAAGACAGCCCAAGAATTTACAGGAACTGGAGACATGTTGCCAAAAACAATGGGCAGCTTAGCCATGTGAGAAAACGGTGTCTCATTGACAACTATCACAGGGACTTCAAGCTGTCCTTGATGCTAAAGGAGGAAATATACGGTATTAAGAACTAGGGTATGTACATTTTTGATCAGGGTCATTTGGGCATTTTCTGTTGTCCTTACGATGTAAAAAAAGACAAACACCACTGTTTGATATAATAAATGGCTTCACCCAGCCACTAACTATGAAAGAAAGGTTTTAGTGTTGTCCAACAATTTTCAGGTCATCTGGACAGTTTCTTTTTTTTTTTGTGCCGAAACATTTCACATTCCATCCAGAAGGCTTCATCAGTCAAGGAAACAACACAAAACTGATTCTTCCCCCAAACAGCTTAGTGGAACAAACCAGTTATGTTGGTGCTAAGATGGTCTCTTTGGCACGCCCCCTCTGGTGCCGGCACTGTCCCTTGTCAATAGTCATGTCAAACTGGTTCAAAACCAACAAAGTCCACGATCAATAATCCAGGTATACAATACAACAATTTTCAGTAAGGTCATCTGGACGGTTTCTTTTTTTTGTTTGTGCTGAAACGTTTCACCTTCCATCCAGAAGGCTTCATCAGGAAACACACAACACAAAACTGATTCTTCCCCCAAACAGCTTACTCCAAAGTGGAAGGTGAAACGTTTCAGCACAACAACAAAAAAAAAAGAAACTGTCCAGATGACCTGACTGAAAACTGTTGGACTGTATACCTGGACTATTGAGCATGGACTTTGTTGGTTTTAGTGTTATCCTATTCTCTGAAAAATGGTTAAAAAATAAAACTAAACTTTTGAGCACAGCTGTATTTGTATTACATACAGTACCTGACCATTTTCAGTGGAATATTTTTAAGTCACTAAACTTCGATTTATGAACCATTCAGGCATCAAAAACTTCTAAACCTAATGAACCAGTGTTGTGTCAACATCCATCCATCCATCCATTTTCTTTACCCGCTTATTCCATTTTGGGTCACGGGGGTCGCCGGTGCCCATGTCCAGCAATCACTGTGCGAGGGGCGGAGTACACCCTGGACGGGTCGCAAGTCCATCACAGGGACACATAGAGACAAACGAGACAAACAACCATTCACTCTCTCACTCACACCTAGGGACAATTTAGAGTTATCAATCAGCCTAACATGCATGTTTTTGGTCTGTGGGAGGAAACCGGAGCACCCGGAGAAAACCCACGCATGCACGGAGAGAACATGCAAACTCCACCCAGAAAGGCCCCTGGACTGGGGTTTGAACCAGGGACCTGCTCGCTGAGAGGCAGCAGCTCTACCAGTTGCGCCACCGTGCTGCCCCATATTAAAAACCAGTTTTACCTATTTTTTTTGTAGTTTTAACAATTGTCTGAACTTTATTTATATTTCAGAGCACTACCTCATGGCCAGTTAAAACAAGTTTGTATTGTTTCTAGGATATTGCTCAAGGGTCTGTTTTTCTATAAAAATAAGATTGGAAAATTGAAGGTGCATTGTGACTTTATAACACCTGACAGTGTCGCTTATAAAATAAAACCGGTATTGGCCAAAATCGGAATCAGGAGGTCAGGCTTTGTAGAAATCTGTGATGTGACAGAAAACTTCAATCGGTGCACCCCTAATAGATACCGGTAGATAGAAATCAGAGGTTCCCAGACTTTTCAGGTTCTAAAGCCACAAAACATCAGCAGAGACTTGTGCCACCTACCATAATACTGCTGTTTTAAATGTACAGACATTGTTCATGAGTAGGGGTGCACCGATTGCAGTTTTCTGTCCGATCACAGATCTCTAAAACGTTTGACCTGCCGATTCCGATTTTGTTTTATAATCGACACCGTCAGGAGTTGTAAGGTCACAACGTGCCTTCAATTTTCCAATCTTATTTTATAGAAAACCATACCCTTGAACAGTATCCAAGAAACAATACAAGCTTGTTTTAACTGGCCATGAGGTAGTGCTCTGAAATATAAATGAAGTTCAGACAATTGTTAAAACAAAAGTAAAATCGGTTTCTCATGCAAGTATCGGCCGATTTATCGGTGCACACCTATTAATGAGGCAATTTACAAAGTTACAACGAGAGCCTAAACACCTAACAAAGTTGCTTAACCAATTTATGACTATTTTTATATTTTACATTTACAGCAGCAACATACCAATAAGAATAAAGCTAAAATATGATTTCATTTCTGACATTCATCATGGGAGCCCACACTTGAAAATGATGAGCAGCAGCAGGATGATGTTTCTGGGCTCCTGAATCAGGTCTTTCACTGTTTTCTGCTTCTTATTGACGTTTTGTTCTGTAGATATTTAAACTCGTCTAGTTTTCTCTTCTGTTAAAAGGCACGTTGTCATGATCTGGTACAGAAACTACACTGAAGAATGTCCAAAAAGTTAATGTCAGAATAAAAAAATAAATAAAAAAATGAGTGTCTGACTGTGAAGAGTAGCTTTGATTTCTTTGCAGCTCTGCAAAGCAAATAATGAGCTATTCAGACCAATGCGTGTGGTTTAAAGTAAAACATTGCTCAATGCTATTTGACTCCTATTATTAAGCCTACGTTTTAAACAAACTGCTTAATACTGGCAGGCTCTGGGGTGCCTTAAAACAATCTGAACTATGAGCAGACTTCCGAGCCTTGTTCTCTATTCAACTTGTTCAGGCTCACTTAGCTGCGCTAACACCGTCTAGCTCACACACTTCGTGCAGATCCACACAGTTTCCCAAACAATCGACTAGTGTTAACAAGCTAAGACAGCTAGCTAGCTTCGTAGCGATGCCACCAGCGATGCCACAAGCTTTGAAGTGAGAATCTCATTCATCTCGGCCTGCGGAGACGATGGGGGGATGGGTGCAGCAACAAACTCCACAGCCGCACAAGAAGGGCCTCGCGTGCAAGAGTACTTCAACAGAAGCGCAAACTGTACAATGATGTGTGCCGGGCTAACTTCTACAGAAGCAACCTCAACTTTGTCGCTAAACTCTTACAAATAGTGTGGTTTGACGTCAAACAAGACATGAAAGCGGAGGGCACGTTTTCCACTCGGCTGGCTGCAGCAGCGCCAGCTAGCTCGGTTTGTTAGCTCACTAAGCTAGGTGCGTTCACGTCCCGTGTTTTTATTATGTTGGGTTTTTTTTCTCGCACTACAAACTGTCTCGTTCGTTTGTTTTACCGTTTCTGGAAGCCCGTTCCCCGTAATCCGCTGCATCGGGAACACTGGCGCAAACAATGTAGTCCAAAAGGCGGCATGTGGATAAGCTTTGAGGGACTAAACGCGAACAAAAACCATCCCGTCGCCGTGCCCTTAACTCCCCATGGTGGTGGTGAGTTTCAGAGAGCGACGGATCAGAGAAACAGGAAGCACACGGTGTTATCAAAAGCTCAGCCTGGAAAACAACACCAACAACTGTTTGAAAGTTCCTACAACAAACATGTAACACTCAGAACTTTGCTTCAAAACGTTTAAATACAAGATCCAAAAATAATTTAGATCATTTTAACTGGCTTTGAGGTTTAGTGGATTATAACTCCCTAATTATAAACTGCAGAATTTTTAATACACGAATAAAATGAAATTAATTGATTATTTAATTGTGATTATATTTAAAATTTATTTATTTATTTTTTGTGATATGTTCAAATACCAACCAGGCCGTAGAGCAGAACTAACATTCAACTGATGGAATGAGGGCCAAATCCGGCCCCATGGGCAATCTCAATTCGGTCCAGGATAGCAATAATAATAATAATAATAATAATAAAAAAAATATAT
>NC_056513.1:23548575-23549084 GCF_014905685.2 Nematolebias whitei
TATATACAATGTTTAGTAGTCCTGCCTCGCTACATCGCGGTTCGTTTATCGCAGACTCGCTCTATCACGTTTTTTCAAAATAAAATTGGACATGACACACAATTGGGTGATTGATTGGGTGATTGATGATTAAGCCGTGCTATCGGCATGGAATTTTTATTTAAAATAATTTATAATTATTACATTTGTGCGGCCCAGTGCTGCAGAAAAAGCTTAAATTGCACCATTGTGCAGCACATACTTAAGGATAAGCTTCCTCCTGCAGCTGATCAGCTGATCAGTGCGCAGAGTGGAAAAGTGGGCGTGGCCAAGAACACTGTCAGGTGGCTGAGAGCTGCAGAAGCAGAGCCAGGGAAGTCATGACATTATGTGCTCTTTTAGAGCATTTATAGTTTAGAAACATTGTTTAGAATATTGCAAGAGTGTGGAACGGGTCTTAAACATATACACACACACACACACATATATATATATATATATATATATATATATATATATATATATATATA
>NC_056513.1:23549094-23576422 GCF_014905685.2 Nematolebias whitei
ATATATATATATATATATATATATATATATATATATATATATATATATACTAAAATAAACTATTACTTATTACTTGTATTACTTACTATTCCTACTTCGTGGTTTTTCACTTATCGCTGGGCTTCAGGTTACGGATCCCCCGCGATAAACGAGGGACTACTGTACAGTGTTTGTCCTAGATCAGTTCCCTTGGTGGGGCGCTCGTTGTATTTTATTTTTGTTGATGGGTAGGGGGTGGGGGGGGGACACGAGAAGGAGTTACCTCTGTGTTGCTAGCCCGCATTGTTGCCAGTTTATACCGACTGATGTGGAGCGGTACGTCAGTAGCACAGTAAAATTTTTGGTAGTGCGTTTGTATTGCCCCCCGCGTATACCGACAGTTGTCGGGGGCGGGGGTTGGTAGGCAAGGCACTCGTTTTTGTTGACAGGGCCGTGTGCCCTGCTTGTATAGGGGAAACACTGATATAGATAGACAGACGGGCGGACAGACAGATAGATATTAATGTCTATGTATTGTACCTTTCACATGAATCTGCAGCATTTCTGGAGATTCTGCTTTTTATTGGGGGGGGGGGGGGGGGAGTTCACAAACTTGTGGAGTCAGCGTTAGTCTGCCAGAAGATGTCCAAGAGCTGAGTTAATGTAGACTTTGGACTTGTGAGTCCTGTTTCCCTGTTTCAGTGTGAGGTTTTTGATCTTGAATGTTGCTGAGTCAGTAACCGACCAGACCTAACCCCGTTTCATAAAACAGTTCTACGACATGGCAGTCCTGTGCAGACTAACATTGTGTGTCTATGCTGCCTCTTGTCTAACAATCACCCATGTAGTCGACCATGTCCTGCACATGTATACATTTCCAGAAATGAAACGAACATCGCCAACACAAAAAAGACATAGAGCAGAACTGAGCTGCATTATTGTGGAGCGCAATTCATTCAATGTGTGACGGACTTCTCCCTTGAATTGTTTCTAAAACATTTGGACTTAACTCAGTTTAATGATGCTCTTTGTGGTTAACTATTATTTTTAAACGTAACACAAAGTTGCTGTGCGTCATTGATCCTCCTTCAGTGATACGTCTGTTTATAGACCAGATGCCATCACTTCATTACATTATGACGCAAAGCTGGCATACTTTTTCACATATTGATCATTTTGCCTCTGTTACTACCTTGCTTTGCCACTCAAAGACGCATCGAGGTGGGCTGGCTTCAACCCTCTTTGCCTCCTGAGCCCATTCAGAAATCAGACTGAGGCAGACAGAAAATGTCTATGTTGGGATTTAAGGTATTTTGTTGAAGAGATGATAGATTTTATCATTTTGATTGTGAAAACTTTACAAGTTCACACAACAACGCTATGATCACAATTACTGTTTAGATGAGACTCCAAAATATGTGAAATCATCTGTGATTTTCATGTCCGATCAAGATGGTGCTGGGATTTTTGTGTTTCAATGACTGGAATGTATACAGACACTTAAGTTTTGAGTATAAAAACAGTTACGGGTCCGTTCAGTATTTGTGAAATGTGATAAATGCATCTCAACTGAGCCATAGATAGTCTAGCAGCACATTTACTCGAGGAAGGAAATCTATTGACTGCAGTTGTCTATGATATGCCTGCGCCATTTCACATCAATGCTGGACGTTTCCGAAAACTTCCACTCTGAGACTTGGAGTCAAAGATTTTTGTGTCAGAGAAAACAATCTCCGTTTGTCGTGTACACCATCAGACAAAACTCAGCAAAATGTTCTGGTTTTACTGAAGAGTATTGTGAAAATAGGATGTAAATTTTAAAATCTATGAGAGAAACGTTTAAAAAATACTGAAATATTTCCTTCAGGGAAATGATCCTGTTACGTTTGTGGATGACCTTTGACAGAGCTGCAGAACTCAGTCCACCAGCCGACAAGTTCACGTAGAATAAAACTAGATTTTAAATCAAAAGTTTAATTTATGAAAAGATAATAATTGCCAGATATCTGACCGATGAGCTGTCGGCTTTCAGGAATTGTTCTCCTCTGAGCTATTTTGTCAAATAGCCCTCGTATGGAGTACCTGTAAATGTCATGTATTTAAATTTGTAATTAATTTTTTTTATAGCTGATGCATAGACATTATAATTCAGAGTTGATGCTTCTTTAGCTCTAGTTTTGACTACAAACCAGTTACATTTACAAGTTCTAGCTTATCTTATGTAACGAACAGACATTTTACATCTAGTATGAATGCTATGCTTAACTGTTTAAAAAAGGGAAAAAAAGTTGCAAAGCTGTGTTAACTATATATCTGCATTTCCATGCAGCTGGCTGCAGTGGTTTACAGCTATTTAATGTAAAAGCAAAGAGTTTTGTCTGTAGATGTATCCAAATAAACATGTCATCTGGCAGATTAACCCTGCATGCTTAATCATATTGTCAACCCAGGAAGATTTTAAACTGAATAAAATTCTTGCATATGCACTAATGCAGGGGTTCCCAACCTTGGTCCTTGAGGAACACCATCCTGCATGTTTTAGTTGTTTCCCTGCTCCGACCCACATGATATTAATAAATGGGTGATTAACAGGCTTCTGCAGAACACACAGATGTAATTAAATCACTGAATCACGTGTGTTGGAGAAGGGAAACAACTAAAACATGCAGGATGGTGTTCCTCAAGGACCAGTGTTGGGAACCCCCGCATTGTGCAATTTTTTTAATGAATGCATTAAAAAAAATCCTATAACATGAAACAACTTTTGCACTTTTTCCCCCCTCATATTGGTGGTTAATTTGTCCCTAAAAAAAAAGAAAAAATCTTTGTCGACAGCTACCATCTTGTGTTTGTTTACCTACGGATAGAGTTGAAATGACTGAAAATAGGCCAACACCAGACAATTTTGATGTATTGGTAAGTATTTACGCTCAGATTTGTTGAGTTAATCCTGGAGATGCTTTTTTAGAACAATCAAAATTCAAACGTACTTTAAAAAAATGTATGTATTTTATTTATTTTTCTGAAAAAAAAAAAAAAAAAACATAATTAATGTATAAAATATGTATATCCACAGCCCAACAAGCTTCCACAGTTTTTGGGCAGATTCAACCAGTGCTTTGTTTGCACTGAGTGCAAACCCACATTTCAAGATTGCACATCAGTATGTCTGGAAAATTACTGGAGTAAACATGTTAAAAATATGATATAGTTTGATATTTGATATAGTTCAGGATAAGCTTTTATGTTTCATTTTATTTGCAATAAATGTTTTTACTGTAATCAATCAAATATGTTAATAAATGGATACAATATTAAAATATCAACCGGCCTATTGTACTAAAAGTCAACTCTGGTTGCTTTAAATGTTATTAATAATAATAATTTTATAAGTAAAAAGGAAGATAATTTTGCTTCCATTACTATGAGAGGAATTCTTAAGTGCTATAAATTGAATAAATCCAAGGTAAATAAAAGTGTGTAAACGGTTTTATTTACAGATATAAGCTTTGTCATCACTAACCCTGTCTGGTGGTGAAATTAATAAATTACTGAACGGGTTTTATCGATTATACCAGTTCAATCATTGCAGATTTTTTGATCAAGTGGACTCAACAGCGCCCCCTATGGGTGAAACCGTTTGGCAAGATAATTCATTCCAAACTGACTGGATTCAATCTATTAATTCCAAGTTATTATTACACGAGTTTTGATGAGCGAATCAGGACACAACCAGCTATGTATATATATATATTTTTAATCACAGTTTTTATATATATTGAGACACCATGCAGGCACCACGTCAGTTTGGAAAAGCGAGACAAATAACCTGGAGCAGCACAGGTAATAAGAAGGCGACTCACCTCTCAGACTTTGTGTTCTGTTGGTGATGTCTTCATCTGGATTAGGAGCTGATATCCACGGGCAGAGAGGCTGACTGACTGACAGGACATGGTGGTGCCACCCGAGCATCCTCCTCCCTGTCCCTCTCCTCCGCCTGGCTGTCAGTCATTCTGGAGCGCAGAGCTTCCGCTGCTTTCAGTGCGTGCGTGTGTGCGCGCGCGCGTGTGTGGACGTTGAGGGGTGGGAAATAAAGAACAGAGATGGAGATTTACCAACCCACTTGCAGCTAAACAAATGTCTTATTTATTTATTTGTTTGTATAAAAGCACACCACTCTTAACATCTGAGGTCCAAATATTCCCATTTGTGATTTTGTCAATTAAGCTCAAGTGATTAACGTGACCTTTTTAGCATTCTAAGTCACATTAACACAAAGTAAAATGTAAGGAGAAAAACAAATAGCGATAGTACTTTCATGCCAGAGTTTCAAAATAAGAGCATCTTAAGTGGAGAAATGATCAAGAAATGATCAGGTTTGAAGCCTTTTGTCACTGAAGGAATGTTTTAATTAATTAATTTATTTATTGTAATCTCCAATGGGGGAATTAATTAGAATGACTGTCAGCTACTAATAAGCCAAATGTTAGCTCAATATCTGCAAAACTGACTGAGTCTTAGCGTGTTGGGTAATGTTAAATTATCTGAGGCGTCCATCTTGAACTGGATTGACTATAAACATTAATTAATCAAGTAATTAATTAGTTTCTGAAGGTTTCATTAAATTTCATTCTCATTAGATATTTTGCTAACAGACCAACAGGGTTGACTCCACCAGTTAGTGGTAAAGTTTATTTTTTAACAAAGATGTTCCACAACAACTAGCTGTTAGAGCTTGTGTTGTGTATGACTCTCAGGTACAACCACATCAAATGCAGGCTACATATCTGTTTTTAAAAGTCACTTGGCTGTGGCAGCCATCTTGGACTGGGTTGAGATTTCCACCCAATAATTAATTTCTGAAGTTTTTACAAAAGTGGCCAGTAGGTTATAAAATATTTTGGTAAAAGACAAAGTGTCATCCACCCCGATGATACTGATGACCACTGGTTTATTAACATTATATAGAGCCTGTAGTAGTTATTTATTGCTGGATTATGCAGTTTATATTTGTATATAAATCTGGTTGAGAACATGTGACTTTATCGCATCAAATTACTCCAAAACAATGTCCTATTTATGACAATTATTAACACATAATACATGTTTTTACATGACCTAAAAAAAAAAAGACAATCTCTAAAATGATTTTTAGTAAGTTTGTTCTTAATTTTTACCCCTGTGACATAGATGGCGCCCAGTGCCATTCCTCCTGTCAGGCTGGAGGTCCCACGAGAAGCAAGTCAGGGTCCGGTGGTTCAGAGGAGGTCCAAACACCCATGTTCTTCTCCATCCAATCCATCTGGATTAAATTTGTCTTCATGGCAACTTGGGTCTGAAAAGATTGATACTTATATTTTAGTCAATGTTTTTATTTCTTTTGATGTGACAGAGCAAAAATTTGTATTCTAGGACCATCAAAAAAAAAAAAAAAAAAAATTAATCAAGAAGCCTAATTACTTTTTAAAAATATATTTTTTCAAACAATGACATTTAATCAGTGTGAAATAGTTCAGTACCAGTGGAAGCCATCGCAGAGCTGTGGTGTTTGATTGGCAGACTTTACAGCAAAGCTTGCTATAGCATGAAAATAAATTCATATATGACTTCTTCGGCCTGTATTCTCCACAGGCAGCACTCTGATAAACACCCAGCTCCTGCGCTCACAGCTTCCTGCATCATCAGGCTGGTGCTGTTGTGCCCCCGGAGACAATAAGGAGGGGAGGCAGAGAGACAGCGAGAGAATACTGACGAAGATGAACTTGACCTTTATGATGTCTTGGTGAGGAGGGGTTGGGGGCACGTTGCTACTTATGAATCTGTAATGAATCTGTACCATGTGTGTGTGTGTGTGTGTGTGTGTGTATTATAGAAGTGTGGGCTCTGAGCTGAAGAAAGGTCATCACACAAGGGAGGCAACTAATACACCTGGCCCTCATCCTACATCCATCCATCCACCTCCATCTGTACATAAACTGTACATATATCCATCAGCTGCAATGAAAAGTTTTCACCTCTTGGATATTTGTACCTTTTATTGCAAATATAACTCATCTTGGTCAATATAAATGAGCATTTTGGACTAAAATAAAAACCCTGTTTATTGAGAAAGTGAAAACTGATTTCTATACAGTAAAGCCAACAACGCGAACATTTGTAAATGTAAAATAAGTGACTGCATAAATTAAATAACAATCTAGTTTGAAAAGGCTACCCAGGTGGATTGCAGCTCTTAAAATCTTTACCGCAGATGTAACAGATATTATCTTACAAACCTTTACACTACTATCCATTTTATTTGCACATTTTTAAATGGAATTATGTGGTTGTTTTCACACGCAAATAACAGCAGCTAACCTGGAACAGTTAGAATATTATAATATTTCTGCCGGAATAGACGTATCATATGATATGAAACGGACAACAGTGCAAAAAAAGTTGCAAAACCAAAAAAAGCCTTCTTGTGAACCACTGAAATTTCTGAGATTTGAGTTTGTTTTAAGACAGCAGAAACTGTCTTGGTCCCGCTTGGACGAGCAATGAGCTTATCAGTCTGTTCAGAATGAACATCTACTCTTCTAAAACAAGGCTGTTCACCAACAAGTGGACAATCGTTCGCAACCATTCCACGCATTTTCACTTAAGGATTTATGGACATCAAGGCTGAAATGATTTTACTCCAAAAGTATTGTTAAATACAAACTGGAGATCAGTCAAAAAACAGGGTGCATAGCAAACAGGACTCTGCCAGAGACAACTTTTGCGCATCATTTACTATAAATCTAAAACCTATCCTGACGTTCTTACTGGAGAATATGACAGTACAGTTTACTGCAGCTTCACCGTGAGACACGTTGCCATCTGTCATGCAGCGTATTGTGTCTCACACCTGCCTGTCTTTTCCTCTGGATGCATTAAGCCGTATGTCTATTGTACAACCAGCCTTGCACGTTATACAGGAAAATACATGGATGTGTGACTCTGCCAGAACGCACAACACCAGCACTCAAACTCAACTAGCTAATTATCATTATCTACAACTTCAATATAATGCACAGCTAAGCTTTTATTAGCTGTGCTCTATGATTTAACTAATAAGGTGCTGTGATGGATTTCTGCAGCAGAGGCGACTGTACAACGTGGAAAACGAATGCTCGATGAAGCCGCTTCAATGGACATTCTTCAACTGCTGTCAACAACATGATTAAAATAAGCGCCATTTTTAGTGAAGATGCAAGTGGGTTATTAATTCAGAAACCGAGCCAGCCTCCTCAGACGGGTCTTTTTTGTCAACATGCTGGTCCAGCTCAGGGGTCTCTTTGTTCCAGCTGCCACAGCAGATTTGGGTGTCTGTACGGAGGCCCGTCAGAAACAGGCTTATCTCTTGGGGGCCTCCCAGCACAAAGACTCATTTAGATGCTCACAGCGAATGAAATCTTCATTATGTACCTCTTGAAACTGAAACAGACCTTTTTCTTAACAAACCTAATTGGAGACAAGTATTTTGGTTACAACAAAAGCCTTAAAATATAAGATAAGAATAGTTTTAGTGGGCCTCGTACGTTTGGTATTTATTGAACATGACAGGTTGGTTTAACTCTTTACTATAAATTAAGACTTAAACGTCATCATCAAAGCTGTTTATGAGTTGATGCTTTTTTCTTCTACTTCTATTTAGTTTACCCAAGTGTTTGTCCGTATTAGCTTTTTTCCAATAGTCTGAGCAAGTTGCACAACCGGAGACAAAATGTGAACGTAGGCGTTGATATGATCAAGATATTCATCCATCCATCTAATTATCATTTATCCACCCATCTATCCATCCATCTGCTGGTCTCTCCTAGTCATGCCTCTAGTAAGAGTGTCAGTGTATCTGCCATGGCGTCCTGCTGATGTGTATTGTGACGGCGTTGAATACTCCAGCTACCAATATGGCCTGCACCAATACTGGATTAGCCACAGTGGATTAGCTGGCTGCCCTCCTGCTGCTTATTCAAATATTGTTTCACGTATTGTCATCATTGGGGCAGAGCTCTGGCCCAAGAGGCTGCAAGCTACAGAATATTCTCAAAGAGAACCAGAAAAAAAAAATCTTTGCTTCCATTTTCCCACAAAAGCGACTTCGTTCATCTTTTAGCAAATGAGGGGTAATGAGGATGCGGTGGAATCGTCTGAGGGTTCGAAGAGCATCTTTAGCCTTGGACTGCGTTTAAAAAAAAAAAAAACGACGGTGGAAAGATGATGGTGAGCGAAACCCAAGCAAGGCCAAAAACAGGCATGAAAGCATGCCTTGATCTTTGATACATGGTGTTATTCTTTTTTCTCCTCTCTCCCTTTTCTTCCTTTCACCCTCACACATACACTTGGGAGTCAAGGCAATTGATGTGCTGCCTTTGATGGCAAAGAGAGGCCTATATTAACAGCCAAAAGACCATGATGAAAGGGCTGAGCAAAAGAAGGAAAAATGGGTATAAAATGTGATATCAAAAAAGGACGGCAACTCATGGTAAATACATGGGATGGAGCGAGAGTAACCAGACATCGGGGTGCTGAGGGTTGAAGGTTTGACGGCGACGGAGAAAAGACGGAGGGCTTACCGTGCTAGCCCGGCGGCAGTGATGGCTGAGGTTGGCGTAGTGGTTCCAATGTGTTATATTATCGGCCATCCCGTTGGAACAAATAAAGAGAACACACTTGCTGCATGAATTTGGTCCTTCCTGGTGATTCGGACGTCTGGATGCCAGTGGACGTCCCATGGCAAAAGCAGTCGCCATCTTTGTCCTGTTGTTGTCTTGGATATCCTTTCTTGCGTCCTCATCCCTCCCTCTCTTCTTTGATCATACCTCCCTCCTCTGCCGTATGACATCATCACGCTGTGGTATCGACAAACATCAAAGAACCTCAGATGCTTGCCACCAGCGCTATGTGTCTGTCGGTCGGTGCATTTGAAAGAGGTGTACACATGGGGCAAAAAAAAAAAAGGTCCTGTATCCCCCTCCACTACTCAACATCCACTCTCCTTTTTTTTTTTTTTTTATAGAGGGATGGTTTATTAGGCCGATACAAAACTATACGCACACACCCACACCGCCCAACTCAGACGGGTGTATCCCTAGGCCCCCTGCTGTGCTGGCAGTGTTTGATGATGTGTTTGAACAGCTTTATTCATTCCCAAATCTAAGTCTCTTTCTTTCAAACTGATTTCATCCTTCTTTCTTCATCTTTCCAAGCTGTTGCCAAAAGCAAACGTGTGTTTTTGGTTTACTCTGTGGCAATAAAACAATGCACTCCTTGCACTGCCACGCCGCCTTAGTCCCACTTTTGACTCTCATCCCCTGCTTTCACTTGCCTCTTACAGCTGGTCGCTACCATTTCCAATCCTGTTAAAGCTGTGTGTCCTCCTAAGGAAGCCCTTCTGTCTTTCTGACATCTGCCTGAAAACTACATATACACGTTCCACTGCCACACTATCCAACCCAATAAGATCTTCCTCCAAAACACAGGTAATTATAACAGAATGAGTATCCTTTGTCAGATGTACTATACGTCATAAATCTCTACACGTAGAGTACAGGACTTTCAGAATTGTACTGATTTAGGAAATGCTTACTAACACCTGAAAAATGGAATGGAAAAGAAGAGCACATGTTTTAAATTAGACCTCATATTAATCTTGTGCATTCTTTTCTTGTGTGTCCATTAAAAACCTCATGTATCACCAAGTTCCAACCGTGTTGTTGTCTCGGATGTGTTGCTTGGCTAATTATCTTGTATCTATTATGCTACTTTACATGTTCACGGACTCACAAAAATACATTTTGAATTAGTGGAGGAGTTTAATCTTAGGGAGTGAGTTCGTGATAGAGTAATTAGTGCCAGAATACAATCGTTCACCCAAAACACTCATTACCACATCCCAAATGTGATATTTCCAGTCTTGTTTTAGTTTTACATTTTACTTTTCAAGATGTGAAAATATGGCAAGTGTGTTTCATAGTCTTCATTAGGATTTTACCTCAACTATGCATTAGCTTGATTTATTTATAGAGAATAAAATTCTGATTAGCATGCATGTCAGGTAACTAAACTATAAAAATGTAAATTTGTTATGACAGTTAAACTTATTTAACTGAAGCTTACAGTTAGCTGCCTTTCAGCTGAGAAGTTCTTAGTTTTAGCTAAACATCCTTGATTTCTTTATCATACAACTCCATGCGGCGGCATGGTGGTAGAGCTGCCGCCTCTCAGCAAGAAGGTCACCGGTTCAAATCCCAGCCAAGGGGCATTCTGGGTGGAGTTTGCATGTTCTCTCTGTGCATGCATAGTTTTTTTCCGAGTGCTCCGGTTTCCTCCCACAGACCAAAAACATGCATGTTAGGCTGATTGGTAACTCTAAATTGTCCCTAGGTGTGAGTGAGAGAGTGAATGGTTGTTTGTCCTTATGATGGACTGGAGACATGTCCAGGGTGTCCCCCACCTCTTGTACAGTCACTGCAGGACATGAGCACCTATGGTGACCCTAAGGTGTAAATGAACAACATTTGAAAAAATGGAATTACAGTTGAAAAAACGGAATTACATTAAGCCAAACAGAACGTTATTGCAGTTTTATACTGTTAATAAAGTTAAAAAAAAAAAAAACTTCCTGTTTGGCTTAATATAATTCCGCTTTTTCAAATGTCATTCCATTTTTTCTAATGTGATTCTGTTTTTTCAAATGTAATTTTGTTTTTTCTAATGTGATTCCAGCCACTTCCGCTTGGACCACTTCCGCTTTGGCTTAATGTAATTCAGTTTTTCCAAATGTTGTTGTGATTTTGTTATTTTTGTTGTGTTTTTTTCAAATGTTCATTTACACCTTAGGGCCACCGTAAGCACCAGTGACCCCCGTGACTCGAAAAGGAAGAGTGCCCTGCAATATGCCTTCTTCAAAAGAATGCCACTTTCCTATATGTTACATATATTTTTGTCATTTGCCATTCTTGTAAATGTACACAGATGGTAGCTCAGTACATTTGAAAAAGCAAAATTAGCACATACAACATTGGTCTTACCTCAGTTTGAATTAAATTAATTTTGTTGTTTTGTGTTGAAATGTGGTACACAAACGTGTTCACAGTTATAAAATGCATAAGCATGACCATTTTTACTGGTTTTAGAACCACTAATAATTATCTTGTGTTAGCTTTTAGCTATAAACTGCAGTGTCAGCAAAACTAAATCCTTGCAGTCATGTATTATGAAGCAACACCCTGTTTGACATTAGAATATGTTATAGCAACTTAGCCAACAATTCCCAAAGATCAGTCAAACACTGAGCTCTCTCTGTAAAAAAATAATCACTCAGGGTTTTAAATTGTCTCCGTCACCAATTAGAGGTGAAGAAAGATCCTGTGCTTTTTTGGCCTCAGTCTGTTTTCCTTGTTTTCTTCTCGTTTCTATTCATGTTGTCACTTTGCAATCTGCCGTGCTGACTCTCTGCCCCCACATGGCCTCCCCTGTCTAACAAATTGTCAAGGTTCTTGTTACCATCATGCTTAAATGTGTCTCCTTACAGCAAAAGCTCCTCATTTACACGCAAAACACCCCCACCGAGAAGACTGATGGAGACAGCTGAACATATAGTGAATGGAAGGGAACGAATGCTGCGAAATGTGTTTTTCAGTGATGCTTGTTTCTCTCCCATCAGTTAAACCAGGGGTTCTCAAACTTTTTGCGCTCAAGGACCCCTTACAGGGGAGAAAAAGTTTCAGGGACCCCCTCATAACCCTCATGTTTGTTAAATAATTTTATTTAATTTGTCTCTTTAATGCAATGGAAATATTTGTGTAACATAAATACTTGTCCAGTTCTTTAATAGTGTTAATATAATTTTTATACTTTTAAACATGGAATATTTTTCCTTTTTTGGGGGCTTCCTCCCACATTTTTGAATAAAGTAAATGTAATTTCCTGCGTTTTGGTGGGGAGTGGTGGCGCAGAGGCTAGAGAAGGTGGGCCTGTGATCCAAAGATGGCCAGATCAAATCCCGTTACTGACAACATCAAAATGTGGGTGGGATAGATGAAGCACCCACACCTGCCTCCACCCTCATTTGCCTCACTCTAAGCCCTTGAGCAAGGCCCTGAACCCCCACTATCTGCTCCCCTGGGCGCCCTAAATGGATATGCATTTTATTATTTTTTTTTTTTTTCAAATATTTATTTACATTTTTGGGGACACCCCCCACCACCACCCCCCACCACCACCAAGCACCAGCTCATGGACCCCTGGGGGTCCGGGGACCCTAGTTTGAGAACCACTGAGTTAAAAAACAAACATTTCTATTAAAATCAAGCTTGCTGTTTTTTTTAACCTTCAAATCGCATAAACAGTCATTTACATTCAAAAAGCAACTCCATCGCAGGTATTAAGAGAAGTAATTTCACTGCATTATTTGCTCTTTAAAAAAAAAAATCCCTCTTACTTTTTTTTTAAAACACAAATTACTTTCCATAATCCCAATCAACTAAATTCGTCTGCTGATTGCTTGCCTCCCGGGGAAACAAACAGCATAGTTTTGAACCAATATGAGCATTGTTGGCCTACCTGTAGGATTGTGTGTGTGTGTAGGGTGGGGTGGGGGTGGGGGACAGCTAATAGCAGTGAGCTGACAGGCTGTTAAGGGTTGATAAGCATTACTCATTGTCGAGCCAGTTTCTCAGAGCTGGCTGCCAGACGTGCAATAAGACGACATCTACACAAAAGTCCAAAACATGTTATTTTTGGAAACGACAGATAATAACAAATAAATAATCAATTTTTTTATATAACAAAAGACAAGCATCTGGACAGATGTCACACGCCTGAGTGGATGCACAAATGAACACAAACACATTTGTTGCACTTTAGCTTCGCATTAAAACAGGACTCGCAATGCATTTATATAGCAGCACATGTGGGTTTAATTCATGGTCACTTTGGAGGATGTAATTTATTATCTGGCAAATACCACAGTCAGTGTCTTTCAGTCAGTGTTCGGCTACTTGTAAAGACTGAGGAAGTAGCCAAAAAAAAACCCCACAGCTGTAGTTGTTTCTTCATTATCAAGCCTTAATGACTCTAATGCTCGCCACATTCTTTAAATTAGCTTCTTGTGACCGGTGCACTACAATACGATGTGACAATAATTGGAGGATGGATAGTCCACCACAGTATAAACTGAGTTCATAATTAAAATAAAACAACGGGTTACTAACAATGTAATACGCAAAAAGAAGATAATGCATAAGGCAAATAAAACTCTTAAGGAGATTCAGGTCTTTTAAAGTTGGGTCATGTAAAAAAGTGAATGAACAATTAATGTTTTACCTGTTGTACATAGCTTTTTGAACAGACTCATTTTGGAGAAAAATGTTTTTATTCCAACCAGATTGAAAAGCTAATAGCTAGTGGTACCTAACCCTGGTCCCTGAGGAACACCATCCTGCATGTTTTAGTTGTTCCTCTGCTCTAATACAACTGATTTGAATGAAAGGGTGATTAACAGGCTTCTGCCGAACTTAAGGAAGTAATTAAATCACTGATTCAGGTATGTTGGAGCAGAGAAACAACTAAAACATGCAGGATGGTGTTCCTCAAGGACTAGTGTTGGGAACCACTGAAATGCGCAGTCGAGACGAAAGTGGCTCGCTACCATCCTAAAACAACTTCAGTCTTGAAAATATTGATGCGTTTTATGCCACAGCTGTTTTATGAACTTTTAAACCATAATTTTTGCTTTAAAATATTATATTTCTGCAGGTAGTGCCCTGGGCTACACCATAGGTGCTACGGCTAGCTGCTGCTGCCATTATTTTACCTTATATGTTCTATCTATATAAAGTTTTCATTACTGATGTCCCATGTGTAATATTTGCAGGAAGAAAAATCATATTTTGTTCAAGTTATTACCTTCTCCCAGAATACATGTGGATTTTTTCACATTTCAAATGAAAAACAAACATGCATCAAATTAAACTAGGAAACGGTTGAATTATTTTAATAGTACATGGAATTTAAATCTCTTATCAAAACATGAAAACTGTGTAAAATAATTTCTACATGGAAAAAAAAGAGAAACTACAGTTAAATAAGTATAGTGAGGTAGAAATGGTAGTATCATAAAAATGAAGTGGAGAACAAGTGTAAAAACACAACGTGGATGGAGAATAGAACAGAGGAGTGTAATTAAAGGAATCCTGTTTCAAACTGAAAATATGCTGCTGAATTATAACAGGAATTTAAGTGCAAACATTCATAAATTGCTTACTGCACTAAAAACAGTATGTTTGTCTCCTTGAATCCCTGAAAATGTACAAAGTACGTTTCGAATTATAATTTGATTCAATGGTTGATTGACAGGTTAAACATGAATTAAACTTCAAAACTAGGTATCTGTATAATTCTGTTAAATATTTTTGTGCTGAAAAGTATTTTGGTATTGTGGTTTATGAATTTGTTGATTCATGTTTTAATTTCATTTTACGTCATATGGTTAAATTAAAGTAATATTTATTGTAAACACAAAAAACTTACAATTTTCATCAATAAGATTGAAAAGAAGCTTTGAACCATTTAAACCCTGTCAATATTTTCTGTCCATAAACAATCAGTGAAATAAAACAAATATTTTTGGATAAATGTTGACTTCTTTTTCTTTACAGATATTTAAGCTGTAAGTCAAAATACAACATTTAGGTTTTAAGATCAGGTTTTCAAGGGTTTTATAATTTTTTAAAAATTATTATTAAATATGTATCATTTACAAGAGAAGTTACAAAATTCATGTTACGTGTTCAGTTACAGTCCAAACCCTCCTTCCTGTAAGAAACCCAATAAAAGAAAAACAAGCGGTCTCGTACAAAAATATATCTGCTGTGTTCATTTCATAGAATTATATATCAAAATTTAAAAAAAGAAGTAAAAAACACCTTATATCTGTATTCTGTTTACGATGACATCCCAGATTTTTACAAACACTTCTGGTTTGTCTTTGAAACAATACATAATGTTTTCAGATGGACAATATGATAACTCATTCCACCGGTGCTGCTGTGTTGGGGATTCTGTTTTATTACTTAACATCAGAATACTTTTTATATACTGTATTTTTCAGACTATAAGGCGCATCAGATTATGAGGTGCATTAAGTGAAACAAAACAGACAAGTCAAACTTTATTCAACTCATTCACAATAACTCAACATTGTTCAATTGTACCACATTCAATTCAGTATATTTATATAGCACCAAATCACAACAAAGTTGTTTCAGGGCACTTTACAGAAACATTCACAAACATAAAAGCCAATTAGTAAAGTTCTCTATCTAAGGAATCCAGCAGACAAGTTGAATCTTGGCTTCGATGCAGTCTCCCATCCTGAGCAAGCACAGTGGCAACAGTGGAAAGGAAAAACTCCCTTTTAAAAGTTAGTCATGGAGTTCCTCAGGGCTCAGTGCTTGGGCCAATACTCTTTACTTTATATATGCTTCCATTAGGTCAAATTATTAAACAGCATGGGCTAAAATTTCCTTGTTATGCTGATGACACACAATTATATTTGTCCATTAAACACAATGAATCCAATCAGCTACTTAGACTACAAGCATGTCTTAAAGACATAAAAACCTGGATGACCCTTAATTTTCTCCTTTTGAACACAGATAAGACAGGTTTTGGTTTTTGAACCTGAGCACCATAGGAATTAATTTTTCTCCCTCCTTAAATGGCATTAATCTGGCCTCCATCTCTAATGTAAAAAACTCTTGGTGTTATTTTTTTTTCTTTTTTTTTTGTTTTAGCTTAGTTTAAAGAAAGATTCAAAGTGATGTGTTTAACTAAACTTATCTCCATCAATCAACAATTTTTTTTTTTTTTTTTAAAGAGAGAAGAAAGAAGAATAATTAAATAATAAAAGAGAAATAGATAAAACGAGAGACCACCACGACAAAACAACATGCACAGCACAATGCCACCCACAATATCACCATGAAACATTCGACATTGCACAAGGAATCATCTAGCTTCCACCACTACCCAACCTAGCGTGCACCTGTCACAGCACCTGAATCCAAACACCCGCGCAAGCACGCCTGCCACCACCAGATTTCTCCAAAAGAATGCCCAATAGTGGACGCGGGGGCCCACAGACCCGTCCCCCAGGACACAATGGCAACATAGGGAGGACCGGAGCCACAGACACACAGCGGCCCACAGGCCCGGAGCCCCAGGAGTCTCCCAACAGGGAGAACCGCACCCCCCCAGAGAGGAGCAGAGGAAAGAACCGGGTGACCCCAGCCACCACAATGCAGAGCCTCCAGGAAGCTGCAGCGACGAGCCCACAGGTCCGGCCGGCGACCCATGCCCCCCCCAAGTAGATCCGGCCATGGACACCGAGCCCCAAGCCCCGAGGCCATACCACCTCCCGGCAGAGCCCCGACAGAGCCAGGGCACCCAGGCCCCGCCAGGCAGCAACCAGGGCAGACCGACGTGCACCCCACCACCCAGCCCAGACACCGAGAGCCACCAATGCACCGGCGGCAAGGGGGTCCCCCGCCAAAGGGGGGCACGACCGGGGGGAGTGGGCCCCACACCAAATGTGGGGCCCAAATTGATCCAAGAGAGGGGTACCACCAAAAATCCAACCTGGTGTTATTTTTGATCAGGACAAGTCTTTTATCCCCCACATTAAAAACGTTACTAGAACTGCCTTCTTCCACCTGCGTAATATCACTAAAATTAGAAACATCTTATCTAAAAATGATGCAGAAAAACTGGTCCATGCAATTGTCTCGTCTAGACTGGACTATTGCAATGGTTTATTATCTGGATGTCCAAATACTTCTTTAAAACATCTTCAGTTGATCCAAAATGCTGCTGCCAGAGTCTTAACTATAGGATTTAGCAAAAAGGAAAGCCTTAAGCCTAGTTTTAAAACTGGATAATGTGTCAGCCTCACGGACAGAGATTGGAAGTTGGTTCCACAAGAGAGGAGCCTGATAACTGAAGGATTTGACCCCCATTCTGTTTTTGTAAATTCTAGGAACCACAAGTAAACCTGCAGCCTGAGAGCGAAGTGCTCTGTTAGGATAATATGGAACAATAAGATTTGTAATATAAGATGGAGCTAGGTTGTTGAGAGCTTTGTAGGTTAGAAGTAAGATTTTGAATTCTATTCTGGATTTGACAGGGAGCCAATGAGAGAAACTAAAACTGGAGAGATAAGATCTCTCCTACTAACTTTGGTGTATGAAGAAGATTTATTATTTAAATTTACAAACTGGAATCTATCAGATAGATATGATTTAAACCATTTTAGAGCTGTTCCTCTAATTCCAACATCATATTCAAGGCTCTGTAGTAAAATATTGTGATACCACATGAAATTGGTTCAAGGTCAGTAGGCACAGCCAGAATTAATAAATAAGGCACACTGGATTATAAAGCTCACTGTCAATTTGTGAGATAATTAAAGGGCTTTAAGTGCGCCTTATAGTCCAAAAAATACAGTATTTATTTATTTGTTGCTGCTGTCATTGCAAAAGGAGTTAGCTTCTGCTGATAATGGTTTAGATAATATAATATATCTGTGTCCCCCCAGCAAAGCAACACTTGGGTCACTCATAATTTGTTTCTGGAATAATTTACCCAGTTGTATGAATATTGAGTCCCGATTCTTCTGTAGGAGCTGTGGTCTTGTCCCTGGTGTCGTGTTTATGTCTGTATTCCCCCTGATTCTCTGTTTCTCTTTTTAGGGCTTGTGTTTCTCTAGTATCTAGCCACATTTTGTGTTGTGTTCTTGTCTTGCATCCTCTGTCTCCATCTCTGGCATCTGTGATTACTCACAGGTGTCATCACTTGGTCTAATTGTTGTTTCCTGTATATAAGTCTGTGTCTTTGTGTTAGTCCTTGTTGTGGCATTGTCTTATGTCCACTGGTGATGATCTGTCAGTTATGCAAGTACCTCCTGATTATCCATGTTTATTTTGCTGCCCTGACAGCTCTTTTGCTTAGTTAATAAATTCTTCATTTTACATTATTCTGAGTCCTTGCCTGCTTGCCTGCACCACTGGGTTCACCAGCCTTTTTGTGACAACTTCTTCAGGTTATTACAGTCTCAGAGCATATGATGTAAATCTGCTCCTTCTTCATTACATCTGCAGCATCTAGGAGACTGGGTTGGGTAAAGCTGATGGAGTTTTCTAGGATAATAAATATGGTGTAAGATTTAGTTGAATAAATCTGTGTTTGTAAGAATGGTTTGTGAATCTGTGAGGATTTTTCCCCCATCTCTGTATAAATTTTGCCTAAATCTTTGCCCTATTTTTCCACATTAGTTTGTTGTTCAAATCTGCAATGTTTATCAGTAAATACATTTTTGACGCATTTTATTTTTATTTTTTTTTAGGGGAAATCATCTTTCAATTTCTCTTTCTAACTGGTTTTCACATATTTTTGGTCTAAAAGCAATCATTGAAATAAAGAAAAAATAAATATTTTTTTAATAAATGTGTTATTTTTCTTTACAGATATAAAGCTATAAGTCAAAATACAAAGTTTAGGTTTTAAGATCACATTCTGAAATTAATTTATGGACATAGAAGTAGGTTAAAAAAATACACCTGAACAAGCTCTGAAACTCTAAAATCATCTGCAGCATGCTCATTCTGTACTGAGACAGAACGCTGCAGTCATGAGAGGTTTGGTTGAAATGAAACAAATGAGACCCAGGAGAGCACAACTTAGCTGCTCATAAAGGTCAGATATGGAATCACACCAATGGATGCTAATCCTGACCCCCCCAGGACGCTGTGCACATGCGCCTGTGGATGCCATTGTTTCACACGACCTGTGACATTTAAACCTGAACGAGAGTCCAATCCTGTGTAGCACAGCAGTATGTGTGTGTGTCACACACCTTTGAATGGAGCGCCCATGGAGGTTTAATTAGAAATAGCCTTGAGGGCAATTAAAACATCTGATGCTGCTTTCCATGTTGGCATTTTGAATTTAAATATTCCCTTTTTATATCATGCACCTGCAGAACATTTAAACAGTTTAAAATGCTCTGAATACTTTAATTACCCACAGAAGCATTTTTCAACAAATGCATTCATTAACAATAAAAACACTCTTGCTCATGCAGGAAAGTCATATTTGAATGTTCATTATTTGCATCTGGAACATGAGAATTGTAGCTGGCATATAATTATAAGGGGACGCTGTATGTTGGTCATTACGCAGGCCAGTTACCGTTTAATTGGTATTTTCCTAATAATCCACACTGACAAGCTGAAACCCCGTCCATTGGGTTAGAGCTACAGGCCTGTCAGCAGCTCGCTGAGCCACCTGAGAGCAGGAGACGACGCAATTTGTGAGCACGACAATAACGACTGGTGGGTCACACCAACAGCTCAGCCCGTGTAATGAGCAGAAAGAGACAAAAACAAATTAGTGAATGTGTGAGACAGACTGAAAACAAGAATTGGAGGTCCTTATTATAATTATTTACAGCCATTGCAGTATGTGCACACTATATCTGGATTAGAGGTATTTCTCAGTTTGTTTTCAATGAGGATCTATAAATCTACAAACAGCCAACGTTCCAGAGTAAAAC
The DNA here is from genome assembly GCF_014905685.2 of Nematolebias whitei. Taxonomy (NCBI): domain Eukaryota; kingdom Metazoa; phylum Chordata; class Actinopteri; order Cyprinodontiformes; family Rivulidae; genus Nematolebias; species Nematolebias whitei. The sequence continues at coordinate 23,568,710 of NC_056513.1, forward strand.
GGTATCATCCCAACGTTTGATGATCTGTGGAGGACGGCTCTACATATTCAGAAATAATAAACTTAAATTTTTACTTTCGGCTGCAACCTTCTTCAGGTGTCGTCACAGCCAACTAACTCGCATGAAGACTTTGCAGTTGTTTTATGCCAGATGCCCTTTGACACAACCACAGCTCTCTGTGTGGAGCAGGGAGGAAGGGGCTGATGGTGGGGGTTGGGGGGGCCTTGCTTGGAGATCCGGGGGTGGGGCAGGTGCAGGGTGGACTTGTTTTGATCAGTTGGTCCCTCAACACAATTGATAACATTTCTTCGAAGAGAAAACAGGCTTTAGGCCAGCCAATCTGCCCTGTTGGCACGCACGCAGCTGGATATCTCATCGACTTTGAAGACTTGATGACGAGTCTATCTCTGCTGTCATCTGTGGATTTTAAGGATGCATTTATAACTGGATTTATGATAACTGGTTTCTGTTTTTTTTGGATTCAGCTGGTTCCTGGTCTATCAACAAACAAGGAAGTCGTCGGCAACAAATCTGGACCTGGTCAGGCTGCCTGCTTTATATGATGGCTTGGTTTGTGCCTCGAGTACCCAGACTCTTGGCAGAATGCATCAGATCTCGGGGATTATTCTCAAGCACGTTCCATTGGTATGGTTGTTTAATTTGGATGTTTCGAATCTGAGTGGACTGACACAGACTCAAGGTAGATGTCATTAAAGTTCTGCCTGTCCCCAAAACAATCGTGTTAATCTGAATTTGGCTCCCTGACTGGCCTTGACAGGCCATCTTATCTCAACCCGCCTGGAGGTTTTGTAAACCTGATGCTCCAACCCCCTCCCTTCTCACCTACTGAGGAATTTCCATGGACTTTTAAGAGGAGCCCAGCTGAATAAACATTATGTCATCATTTCAGGACTCTGCATTCGTCTCCGGTCGTCCTCGACACCCCCCCCCCCCCCCCCGAGTGTGCACGGATCTCCCCAGAGAGAACTTTATGAACTGAGTGATTTGATCTGAACTCTACAGTGGCTCTGTGTGTTGTCTCTGGCTGCTTACCACCCTTACGTCCACCCCCGCGTAATGTCGGTATCATTATGTGCCAGTGTGCAAGATTTTTTTTTTCATTATCACACTTTTGACCTTCAAACAGAGGTCAAAAGCGTGTTAGGAATTTTTTTTTGTCTCCAAACCCTGTGTCATTTTCACCACTTTTTATTGTCTGTCTAAGCAGGTCTCACTTGTAAATGAGTCTTCAAGGCTCAACGTGACTTATCTGTTTAAATAAAGGTTGAATGAATGAATATTTTGATTTGTCGGTCTGGGGAGTTGAACCAGCGACTTTCCGATCATGGGCTCAACTTCCCTAGCCTCTGCGCCACCACTCCCCCTATTCAGAAATACTAAAATAAATACGAGTGATTAGTCTTTATTAAACTTTATTCTAAAGAGAAGACAGACGTACGACCTTTTGCAAACTCATTAACAAACCAAACGCATACCGTATTTTTCAGACTATAAGGAGCGATATCAATGAACGGGTCTGTTTTCATACACAAGGCGCACCGGATTATAAGGCGCATTAAGCGAAACAAAACAGTCAGAAAAGTCAAACTTTATTCAACTCACCCACAATAACTCTCAACATTGTTCAGTTGTACCACATAAAATCAGTTTGAGGTCAGTAAGCGCAACCAGAATTAATACATAAGGTGCACTGTCGACTATTGAGAAAATTGAAGGATTTTAAGTGCGTCTTATAGTCCAAAAAATAAGCTAAAAGAAATCTGCTTTGAGTCATTCATTCTGGTCACCAAGTATAATATCTATTTTTTGTTCTTTATTTATTCCTTTACTGTCAAGAGTTGCCGCATGAGTAAATTATGCACGAAATTTCAATTTAAAGGTGTTGCACCATAGAACCTCTTCAGTTACATGAACTCTATCGGTTCTGATGTGGATTTAAAGCCATTATCTTTACCCACTTCTCTTTTTTGAGGGTAGCTGGTGCTCATATCCAGCCATCACTGTACGGGGTACACTCTGGGCGGGTCACCAGTCCATCACAGGGACACAGAGACAACCATTCACTCTCTCACTCACACTTAGGTACTATTTAATCAGCCTAACGTGCATGTTTTTGGTCTGTGGGAGTAAATTGTAGTACCAGCCGAGAGCCCACACATGCACAGGGGGAGCATGCGGGCTCCGCTTGGGGGGCTGGCCGGGATTTGGCCCAGTGCAACCTACTCGCTGAGAGGTGGCAGCTCTGCCAGCTGTTCCACCGTGCAGCCCCAATTAGATACAGAATGGTAAAATTATGTAAAGGGTGTTAAATTCCAAATGTAGATAAATATATATATATATTTCTGTGCATCACACATCGTGGTTATCGACAGACGAAAAGATAAAAAGGAACATTCAGATTCTGAGATCAGATGTTGATCCATGAAACAAGGTACTTGCAGTATATTGAAAGTTTTACTGAACTGGAACTTTAAAGCCACCTTGTGGGATAAATTATAATTACTATTAGGACTTGTTTCCCGGTTTCTCCTTTAAATTGTAATTTGTAGTGAAGAAAAATGTGGCTTTTATTTTTTTAGAAAACACACAAAAAATAAATCACTGCTGTAATATTTGTTTCACTCTTTAGTGGTGGTGAAAGTTAAATTTCTTGAATGCACTTGTCACGTCATGGACAAAAATCTCTTTATAAGACATTATTATAGCGACATTCACAATTTAAGTGATTGTAAAATTTTATTTTACCTTTAGCTTCTACTTGAGTTCCTGAATATTGGCAAGAATAAAGTCGACTTTGGGCACTAAATTCCAAAAAAGCCATCCCTTTAAATTTGGAAAAACAAAAACGTGAAACAGATGCTTATAAACAGATTTATATTGAAATGTTGCTATTTTCAGTTAAAACACAGCTAAAACAAGCAACAAATTAAATAAAATGAATAAAAAAAAATCAGTCAAACACCAAAAGCTTTAATTCATGAATCAGTTCAGGAAACAACAGCTACAAAAACAAAGAAGCTAAATAAGATGAAACCTCTTACAGGAACGTCTGGATTTCTATTTCTACGACCTACACGGCAGATTGCTCCCTTATATCTAATAAGTTGATCAGGTTTTTGTGTAAAAACGTCAAAACTTGAATGAAACTGAAATTAAAGTTCACATTGAACATGAAACGGGCGACAGGCTGGTTCATGTTTCATGATGCAGAAATAAAAAACAAACTGCTGCTTCTGTAAAGGACAGCATGGAGACATTACAAGGAATTACTCTCTATGATTTTTATGTTTATAAAAAATTACATTAGGAACTTTTTGACCAATAATATTAGCCAATTTTGTATGCACATTATGACCATAAAGAAACTCAATGGACTGATCTCTTCAAATATTTACTCTTATTCCACACAGCCTTCCTCTTCTTTAACCTCTTCATCTTCACCTTGATGGCCTCACCTTCACCCTCATTGCCCTCCATCTCCCCCCTCATTAACCTCCTCCTTGACTTGTACATCATCTCCCCCCTCATTCACCTCCTCGACTTTTACATCATCTCCCCCCTCATTAACCTCGTTGTCTTGTGCGTCATCTCCCCCCTCATTCACCTCCTCCTCGACTTGTACATCATCTCCCCCCTCATTAACCTCATTGTCTTGTGTGTCATCTCCCCCCTCATTAACCTCATTGTCTCGTTTATGATCTCCCCCCTCATTCACCTCCTCCTTGACTTGTACATCATCTCCCCCCTCATTAACCTCATTGTCTTGTTTATGATCTCCCCCCTCATTCACCTCCTCCTCGCCTTGTGCATCATCTCCCCCATCACCTTCCTTCTTGTCATGCGACTCCTCTTTGCCCTCACTCTCTTCCATGTCGCCCTCTTCTTTGTCCCCCTCCTCTCCACTGTGCTTTTCCTTCACCTCTGCGTCCGTTTTCGTTGTGGCCGCATCGGTGTCGGGCGAATCTTTTACGATTTCGTAAACGTTGTACTTTTTGAACAGTTTATAGTCTTTTACCACGCTGACGCAACACACATTCTTGATGATCTCCACAACCACTGCGTAGTCAGGGTTCATCAGATTCGCCCTGTTTTTAGGGTTCAGCCTCGCCAAAATACCTAAATGTGTGGGGGAAAAAAAAAAAATCAAAGACAAGTCGGTTTTTCTTCAGTACGTGAGAAATAATCGGAAAATTCACTAGGCCTGTCACGATAACAAATTTTGCTGGGCGATAAATTGTCTCAGAAATTATTGCGATAAGCGATAATATTGTTTGAAATTTGACAATAATTAGTAATTATTGTCAAATTTAAGAAGAAATGTAAATTTTTGAGCCTAGTACCTGTTTTGATCACTGGATGGCAGTACAAGACTGTTTGAACCGAAGGATGGATAGCGAGGGAGCGAGCAGCTTGTCTCTTTAAGGAAAAATGGGAGGGAGGGCCCTTGACTTGACATGGGCTGTCTCTCTACGGTTCTCAAACAGGCGGACGCTCGGTGTGGTTTGAGCTCTTTAGCATAGCATTTGTCACAGAAAGCTTTTAATAAATTTTTTTTTTTTTAAATCAGTAAACAAGTTCTCAGCTTCTTTTTGCAGAGAAAAGCAACTTTTTACACGAAGGCACGAGTTTAAACTGTGAATTTTGGATCTTCGACAAGACGGAGATCCAAAGGTCCGAGTCGGCCTGTTAGCTTAGCGCATAGCTTAGCTTCTCAGCTTAGCTGCTTTTAACGACCTAAAAACGCGATTTTGGACGGTTAAAATGGATGTAAAAAAGAAAGGGAGGGGTCAGTGAAGAGCACCGGAGTTGAGCTTTTTGTCATCCAGTGTCTTCAGTAGAACGTGAGACACGAAGAAACGATAAAGCCGATAAATGACAAGGAGGTCGACAATTTTCAATGTGGTTAATTGATTTATTGTTTATCGCGACAGGCCTACTAATACCGAAAAGGAATCCTGTAAAACCTGCAACGTTTTTGATGATTTCTTCTCTCCTGTGCTGGTTGTTGTTGCGAGCCTTGTAGGCCACCTTAAATGTTCCATGGTTTGGAGCTTGAAACCAAGGAGCCAGGAACATGGTCAGATATTTCATTATATCTTCGTGATAAGGCCTGCATGTCCCGACGACCTGTGGGAGAAAAAAAGATCATTTACTGCAGATGACAACATAAAAACAAGCGTTTTTATTACCAAGTCACAACACCAGAGTCAACATGTTATGCCACTTTAAGGGGTGCAAAATTTATTTCAGATGTCCGACTAACAGACTGATTCAGCACCACTTGACTTACTGCAGTTAACACTCTTTCAAAACTATAAACTTAGAACAAACCACATGTAGTTACATTGTAATAAATTTTATCTTCTTACTGGCAACATGCGAAGGACCAAACGTGACTTTTTCTGCTTGGTGGCATGGAGGTCACTCATAATGTAATGAATCAATTTGTCAGGCTCTAGGAGAGGAAGAAGAAAACACTTATCACATAAATAATAACACATAATACTCATATTGTTGCCACCCTCCCCCAAACACACACAACTGAACCTATATTTCGAGTTCTGATGAAGATGACATTGAAAGCTCCGCTCTCGAGGACCTGGAAGCGCCTCTCCTCATCGGTTCTCTGCGCTCTCAGTTGCGCAACTTCCTTCTTCAAGGCAACATCCACATCTTCCTCCTCGGCCTCGTTTTGTCCGCTGGATCCAAACTGATCTGGAAGCTGTCATGTAACGTTGGTAAGGGGATTAAAAGCACAATGATGCACAACTTTCAAAACACTAACCCTATAATTTAAAATTCTGTATAAAAACTCAACGAAGGCTAAAAGGAATTGTTCTTAAACCTTTACTATAATCTGCTTAAATATTCTGAAAGTGAAACACACACACGCAATAACATCCTGAAATAGATGCAATAAAATATAAACTGAACATAACTTCACAACTAAACACCTGAAATAGATCTGACCAGTGAGAATAAGGACAATATATTTGTATAGCATGCTACTATGAGGCTAAATGGACTAGTATGATGTTTTAAACGTCAACCAGATGACATGATTTAAATATTTTTGTATCCAAAGTAACTTTCAAATGAAACCAGAAGGGTTTTCAGCAGAACAGCGCCCCCTTCAGGGCTCTTACAGTTGTGACTGATTGGTGCAGCTTCTAGTAGTTCCTTTATCCCATTACACTATCCATTTTCACTTCCAGTTTCAGTTCATCATAACGATATGTGTAAATAAGGTTCACCACTAGCAGGACTTACCACCTCGGGTCCATAGAGCTTGTCTGCGTATTCAATGAGCAGATCCATGGCTTCTATGGTGCACGGTCTCATGTTGTTGTTTCCGCAGGTAACCAGGACCCCCTGCATGCCCACCTCCAGGTCCCGGGAGCGCCTGTACCGCTTGTTGGGTTGACCAGACATATAGCGCTTCTTATTCCGTTTTCTGGATACGTTTTGCATGGCGGGCACGTTTACCATGTTCGGCTCGTCGAACGACATGTCGCCAAGGTCTGCTAGCGAAATCAAGAATTTAAGCTAACTACTTCCTTCTCAGTCCCACTCCTTTGCGTATCTTTGTTACGCTTTATAGCTCTGCAAAATCAGCGTAATTCGGCTTTTCTAACCTTATAAAATAAATAAACTGACGCTATTTACCGTCCGCACACACCACCGGGCTAACGCTGTAAACCTGCGAAGAAGGCCGCTACGGCGACTCAAGAGGGGCAAAAAAAACGTTCCCGGAATCAACACGCGAAGCGCAAAATAAGTCATGGTAAGATTTCAAAATTTAAAAACAATTGTTTTAAGACATTTTATTTTTGCACGGAAAAGGATTAGGGCCACGATATTTTTTCATCACAATTTTGAGATTAAAGTCAGATTTCTAATGTTAAAATCATAACTTCGATTTTAATCTCAGAATTATGAACGAAGATAACAAAGTCCATGCTCAATAATCCAGGTATGCAATCTAACATTTTTTTAGTCCAGGATTGTATACCTGGATTATTGAGCATGGACTTTTGTTGTTTTCAACCAGTTTGACACAACTGTCAACAAGGAAGAGGGCCGCAATGGAGGAGGGGGTGTGTCAAAGAGACCATCTTAGCACCAACATAACTGGTTTGTTCCACTTTGGAGTAAGCTGTTGGTGGAAGAATCAGTTTTGTGTTGTGCGTTTCCTTGACTGATGAAGCCTTCCGGATCCATTTCAGCACACACACACACAAAGAAACTGTCCAGATGACCTGAATGAAAAATGTTGGATATGAACGAAGATCTCTGAAAAAAATGAATAAATAAAAATCCACCGTGGCCCTAATCTTCCGTAATTTTGACCATTAAAGCACTTAAAAAATGTATGCACTGCACTTACAAGTTCTTAATGACAAAGATAAATAACTTTTTTAAACTGTTATCATTCTTGATAATGGGTTAATGTGATGTTTAAAAAAGTGACCTGTGCTGGCAAAATTAGTCATACAATTTTTAAGACAGCAGGCTAAAATTGCAGCAGCAGCACTCATAGTGCTACTTCCGGTGTCAGGTGCCACGCTGCATCTGGCTTCACTGGCACCTGCCGCAAATTTACTGGCAGCTGTCTGGGATTTACTGGCACCAGCTACAAATTTACTGGCAGCTGCCAAAGATTTACTGACAGATGACACAGCTTCTCTAGAT
>NC_056513.1:23576822-23593388 GCF_014905685.2 Nematolebias whitei
AGAAAATTTTTGAGACAGCAGGCTAAAATTGTTTCTGTATCTCTCTTTTTATATATATAAATAATTTTTTTTACAGGTGCCAGTAAATCCCTGGCAGCTGCCAGTAAATTCACAGCAGGTGCCAGTAAATTTGTGGCAGGTGCCAGTGAAGCCAGATGCAGCGTGTCACCTGACACTGGAAGTACCACTATGAGTGCTGCTGCCACGATTTTAGCCTGCTGTCTCAAAAATTTTCTGACTAATTTTGCCAGAACAGGTCGCTTTTTTAAATTAAACTTAAATTTGTGGCAGGTAAAAAAAAATATTAAAAAAATCTATAGAAACCATGTCATCTGTTACTAAATCTCTGGCAGCTGCCAGTAAATCCCTGGCAGATGCCAGTAAATTCATGGCAGCTGCCAGTGCAGCTGCCAGTGAAGCCGGATGCAGCATGGCACCTGACACTGGAAGTGGCACTATGAGTGCCGCTGCCACGATTTGAGCTCGGACCTGACATTTTTTCAACACTGTGTTATTACTTTCAAATTACAAGAGTACAACATACAGCAAATTACATGTCCATCGACAAATTATTATACAGCAATCTATAGCAATGGCCAATCAATATGAATTTTAGGTAACATTTTTGTCATAGTGACAGTGGAATGAAAAAAAAGCAAGCTTTTGCTTTTTGTGTTTAATGATTATTTTAACATACCATACCATACCACTTTATTTATAAAGCACTTAAAACAGCAACAAGGCCAACCAAAGTGCTGTACAGACAAAACAACAGGCAACACACAAAGCAAAATACAAAATGAGGTAAATCAGAATATTGACAAAAAACGATGCAGATAGTGACAACAAACCAGTGTGGAGCATACAGGATAAAAACACAGATCATCTGGTGTTGAAAGCTATTGAATAGTAGTGAGTTTTTAAACAGGACTTGAAAACCGAGAGGGAGGGGGCCAGTCTGACAAGCAGAGGTAACTCGTTCCAGAGTCTTGGTCCTGCTACAGAGAAGGCCCTGTCACCTCTGCGCTTAAGACGAGTTCCTGGAACTGTGAGGAGCAACTGGTCCACTGACCTCGGGGAGCGTGGTGGGACATACGGTTGTAGCAAATCAGAGAGATGGGGGGGGGGGGGGGGGGTTGACACTGTTCAGTGATTTGTAGACATACATGAGTATTTTGAACTGGATTCGAAAGTGAACCGGTAACCAGTGCAGTGAGGCCAAAACTGGTGTAATGTGCTCTCTTTTGCCTGTACTGGTTAAAAATCGGGCTGCTGCATTCTGGACCAGTTGTAGTCGTGCAATGGAGGTCTGACTGATACCAAACAGGAGTGAATTGCAGTAATCAAGCCTAGATGTAATGAATGCATGTATTGCTGTCTCCAGGTTATTTTTGGACAATATGGGCTTCAGTTTAGACAGTCGCCTCAGTTGGAAGAAGCATGACTTAACAATCATGTTTACATGATTGTTAAGCTTCAGGGAAGGGTCCATTATCACTCCCAGATTAGTGACTCTTTGTTTTTCTGACAGGGTTAGAGTGGAAAGGTCGATGCAGTGGTTTGTGATCGTGTCGTTGGGAGGGAACAACATGACTTCAGACTTCTTTTCATTGAAACTTAAGGAATTTAAAGCCATCCAGTCCCTGATGTCAGCCAGGCAGTTGAGCAGCGGTTGAATAGAGCATGTACCATTGTGTCTTAGGGGGAAGTAAATTTGACAGTCATCGGCATAGAAGTGGAAGGGCATGTTGTGTTTCCGGAAAATAGCACCAAGCGGCAGCAGGTATAAAGAGAATAGGAGGGGACCCAGTACGGACCCCTGCGGAACCCCCCATTTAAGCTCTGCCTCTGCGGAACTAAAATCCTTGATGGAGACACAAAAGGATCTGTCAGTGAGGTAAGATCTGAACCAATTGAGGGCTGATCCTGTGACGCCCACCCACTGCTCCAACCTAGCAATGAGGATGTCATGGTCGATGGTGTCAAAGACGGCTGTGAGGTCCAACAGGACAAGCAGCACAGAATCACCGGTATCTGTGGATCTGAAGATGTCGTTAAAGACCTTTAGCAGGGCAATTTCAGGACTGTGGACAGGTTTAAAGCCAGATTGGAAAAGCTCTAAGATGGCGTGATCCTCCAGGAAGCACTTCAACTGGGACTCGACTATTTTCTCCAGTAGTTTAGAAACAAATGGGAGTTTTGTGGCCACACAGCAGCTGCAACATTTATCACATTACCAACAACAACAAAAAAATCCTTCTCCAATGAATCATAGATTCATTGGAGATCACTTCTGAATTTTTGAATGGCCAAAGCCACATAATGATCACAAATCTATTGAATTATTAAAACTGGAAAATACAAAGCAACAAATATTGTTCATGACATTTTAATTCAGGGATAGCACTCAGTTGTATCAAGTTCAGTAAAATAAATCTGAAGGGTACAAGTTTCATTACATTATCTTCAGCAGATCAGAAGTTATGGCCCGAACAAGCAAAGGCCTTTTATATCCTTCGACCTTAATTTGTGACCTTGAGCTTAAAGCTCGGGTAATAAAAAAAAAAATGCAACACGCTGTCTAGCGGTGGTGGCACAAATGCATATCAAGTGTCGTTGAATTATCTTGAGCAGATCAGAAGTTATGGGCAGGACAAGAGAAAGTTTATGTATGGAGACTATATCATAATACGTCAGTCTTTTGACAGGCCTATAATAAAAAGGAGAATGCCTAAGCTTCACAGTGACAACAAACATACGAAAAGATCTGCTGGCAGTACAAACGCTGGCAGAGAAAAATTGTCAATTTCAAAGAAAATAAGAGTTAAAGGATTTTTTTTCTGAAGACATACTGGTTAGATTTAAAGGTACATTATGAAGACTTTGTGCTATTTTAGTGACTTGTGCTAGATGATGTCTTTACGGACTCATTTTTACGCAAAACTCAATTATGGCAAAAATCTATTTTTACTTCTTTTGCACTGCATTAACCTTTATTTAACCAGGCTAATCCCATTGAGATTGCAGATATTTTGCATGGGAGGCCTCCAAGGCAGCCTAACATGCACGTTTTGGAGAAAACCTAAGCAAACTCGAGGAGGACATGCAAACTCCACACAGAAAGATCCCAGGTCCAATCCGGGTACTGAACGCAGGACCTTCTCACTGTGTGACAACAGCGCTAACCACTAATCCATCGTGCTGCTGATTCATTTTGCCAGCATGGAGCACAAGCCCAACATATTTTAAAGAACTGATATATAATATAAATACATACAGTATATAATGCAATAATTTATTTTTGTCAATAAATATACTTGTAAAGTAGAATAAAACATTTCATTTTCAGTTTTAAAACATTTTGCTCTTTACTAAAGGCTTATTTTGTGAACTCAAACTTTAAAACCAGAATAAAACAAAAGTCTATCCTTTATCTTTCGTTACACAAAACTATACTTTTAGGAACAAATAAAAAAAATCATGGAAATTATATTCAGAGCTAAAAATGTTATACTACTATTACTACTACTTTTATATAAAAAGCATTTTAAAACAACTACAGCTGCAACAAAGTGCTGTACATGTAAAATCAAGAACATTTAAACGGTCCCACCTCCTCAGCAAAATTAACGCAGGTTTAGACAGATGTTTTAGTTCCTCATGATTAGGACGCTACTTCTGATCCCATAAGACCAAAATCTCACGTAAGATGGGGTTAGCTTGATGGAGGGCACAAAGGTCAGTGGCTTTTTTTAATCCAGGTATACAATCCAACATTTTTCAGTCAGGTCATCTGAACAGTTTCTTTTTTTTTGTGCTGAAACGTTTCGCCTTCGGTCTGGAAGGTTCATCAGTCAAGGAAACGCAACAAAACTGATTCTTCCCCCAACAGCTTACTCCAATGTGGAACAAACCAGTTCTGCTTGTGATAAGATGGTATTAAAGTTAAAGCTTACTCCAAAGTGTGTTCCACTTTGGAGTAAGCTGTTGGGGGAAGAATCACTTTTGTTGTGCGTTTCCTTGACTGATGAAGCCTTCCGGACCGAAGGCAAAACGTTTCAGCACAAAAAAAAAAAAAAAAAAAAAAAAACTGTCCAGATGACCTGACTGAAAAATGTTGGACTGCTTCCAGATCTTGTGATCTGGGATGATGTTGACAAGAGTGCCTGCAGAAAGAGGACGCTAAGTTAAAACCATCAAAGTGTGCTTTCTTTCAGCAGGAGGTGCACTACTTGGGGCATGTGATCTCAGATAAGGGTGTTTTTCCACAGACCCTAACAAAGTGGAAGTGGTGACCAATTGGCCGACCCCCACAACCGTCTTCAAGTTTAGGTCATTCCTAGGTTTTGCGAGTTACTACCGATGGTTTGTGAAAAGTTTTGCCAAGTTGGCTGCCCCATTCCATAAGCTGGTAGCTGAGTTGGGAGGCACAAAGTGCAAAACGGTCTAATGCATGTGTGTCAAACTCAAGGCCTGGGGGCCAAATGTGGCCCTCCTTAACATCTTATCTGGCCCCCCAAGATGTTAAATATAAAATACTTTTATCATTTTACATTTTTTCAGTAATCTTTGATTATGATGTCAAAAGTGCAACAGAGAATGTGAAATGAGACCAATCAAACTCTTGTTGAGGAACCAGCAACCAAGAAACGATGTTGGGTATCGAACTTGAGTTAGTGTAGATTCTGAAACCAGCCTTTAGTTTGAAAAAAGTTTTAATTTTGGCCCCTTTTGTGAGTTTGACACCCCTGGTCTAATGGACGTTAAACGTTATTGTCTGTATATTCAATGCACTTATGATCAAGCAGGTACTCTCTGAACTTTCAAGTCATGGCCCACTTAAGTGCCATAAGAACTATAGTTAACCATGTTGTGCTCAGGGGACCCCAACCCTCTGGCAAGAAGAAAAGAATAAACAGTAAGAGCAATAAAAACAGAAGTGCAGAAAAAAATTAAATGAAAAACAGGAGCAGGACAGGAGTGGGAGTGATTCTGAACAGGAGCAGGAGTCATGTTACCAGGAGTGGGACAGGACAGGATTGATTTTTTTTTTACTCTGGACCAGGATTGGGACAGGACAGGATTTTTTTCCTGTGGGACCAGGACAGGAGTGAAAATCCACTCCTGTGTCATCCTCTAGTGCAGAGCAAATTTCAGGCTGTGCCAAAAGCCAGGGAATAAAAATGCGTTGTAAAAAGAGTTTTAAAAATGGACAGTGAAGGGGCTCATCTGATGGGACGTGGCAGATCGTTCTAAAATCTTGTATCGGCTATAGAAAAAACTCTGTTCCCTCTGAGCCTCTGTTTGGACCTCAGTACCTCCAACAGCAGCTGATCCAATCTGGGAATCCAATTTAAAATCAGACCAGAGATATCAAAGTGTGGCTTCTTCTACAACTGCTCAGTAGCTTTTTCTCGGCGGAGCCCGGTGGGGGAAAGTAGAGTTGATCAGACAGAGGGATCTGGAAGACGTCTCCACAGAGCTGCTCTTCATCAGAGCTGACTCCCACTTAAAAAACTCGCATCTCTTCTCCGTGCGGCCTCTGCCACCCGTGCAACGAACTGGACAACAGTAAAAACCCCGCCCGTGGTTTGGACCACCGTTTGTCACGACTTGGCGTTTTGCTCGACGGCCACATGCGCACAGCGGGGAGGTGACCTTTTGTGGTCCTTTATGACTGGCGTAGAACGTGTTGGGTGACAAACTGGAAAGGACATTGTTGAGAATTTGCCCAGAGTCAAATGACGAGGGGTGGGTGACCTGCCTTTCTGGCTCTGTGTAGACGGTAAAGGGTGACTTCAGAGGTTCAGTGCGTTTTGTGATGGTTGGTTTATGCCTGGGGGTGGAAGTATTTGGAGTGGACGTCTTTTCTGGCCAAAAAGTCTTAGACCAGACTGATGAGACAAGGTTTGTTTGAACACTTTTACACGGTCTACCTAACGATAGCTGAAGTTCTGGAGATGTTATTTGTCTCGTTTTGCTTTGATTTAATTTACTCCAGTCAACCACTTGAGGCACAGCAAAGCTGGTTTCTGTCTCAGACGTTGTTGAATGCTGCGTCGTGTCTTTTGCATGATCAGAAACATTAACATGGGATTTTGATATCCTTATAGATTTAGAGATTAACGATGACTCCTCTGCATTATTCTGCATTCTGGAGTTGTGTCTTGTACTGGTATGTCCTGTTACATTGTCTTCTAGTGTGACGTTATCCTCTGAACATGAATGATCGTCGCACTCATAACATCCACTGTCGAAATCCGATACGTACTCAGGATCCCCCAGTTTGTCCGTTTCATTAATGGCATCATCCCACTCCAGCAGCACGTCATCATACGAGCTGCCCCTCTCCTCTGTTTCAACTAAAAGTTCTGTACCTTCATCCTCATCCAGCAGGCCTGTTTGCAAGGCCTGGTTTGGCTCAGGCAGATGTGAAAAACAGCTGACGGTAGTGGAGCACAGAACATGACTGCCGTTCACTGTAAGTGTGGGCGAAAGGCTAGCAGCAGTCTGTGCGGTGTCTGTGCTGTTTTGTACCCAAAATGGCTCTTTGGAGTTATTCAGCAGTGTCTTAGGCGAGATCAAACTCTGATACGCTGGAAGTGAACTTGAATTTTGTTTTGTGTCTAAATTTCTTGGAATGTTCTTTGAACAGTGGCCTTTTCGACCATCTTTGAAAAGAATGTTGGATGATAAGGGTTCGCCGGTGCACATATTTTCCTTTTCTTTAATATTCAGTTTTTTTTTCTTGTTTTCGTCAGGATGAATGTCGTTTCCAAATATGGCTTTGGGTGTCACTGGGGTCTATGAGAAGTACAAGAAATCTCTTATTAGTCATCAAAAAATGGAGCTCATAATCAACTATATTTGAACTAATATTGTGTTCCTGTTTATATTTATTATTCTGGGTTCTTTAAACTATTCCACACGTTTTTCAGCATCTTTCTCGGTCCACAATTTTTGTGCTATTTCAACAACTCATACAGTACATGTACAGTATATCAAAACATTCAGCTCTTTCAGGACACTCCTGCTATGACTTTTGGTATTGGTGTAACTTTAGCTTTTTGAAATATTTAGCCTTTTCTGTCATTTTTGTCTCATAGAAAATGAACTAAGTTCATTTTACATCCTTCAGCTCTTTAGATCTGTTTACAATCTTTTACTGCTCCTTTCAGTTTGTTCTGGTTCAGCTTCTTTCAGCTGTTTTGTGCACCTTTCTGCTTTACGTTGCTAACTTAAACATTTTTGAGCTTCTTCTAAATTTGTTTTTGATAATTTCTGCTTGTTATGCTCCTTTCAGCTTATTTCTGCAAGTTTCAACCATTTCTGCTATTTCAGCTACTATATAGCCGTTTTATGCTAATTTGAGCTTTATCAGCTAATTCCACATTTTTGCACTAATTTAAACTTTTTTCAGCTTAATTCAGCAAACATGAGCTCTCCACTTCATTTTGGTAATTTAAGCTTTCTGCTTTTTTTTTTTAGCTACTTTTCAACTGTTTTTTATTTATTTATTTATTTTTTACATATTTCTGCTTTTTTCAGATAATTTCCAGTTTTGTGCTAATTTCTGCTTTTTTCAACCTAATTGGGCAAACGTGCTCTCGTCACTTCCTTCAGGTAATGTAAGCTTCTTTCTTCCTTTTCAGCAAATTTTTTTGCTAATTTCACCTTTTTTTTTTTTTTTTAGCAAACTTACTAATTTTTGTTCTCATTTCTGCTTATGTAAACCAAATTCAGCAAATATGTCTTCTTTCTGCTTTCTTCTGCAAACTTAGGCTTGTTCTTCCATTTCAGCATGTTTTCAGCTGTTTTTTAGCAAGTTTTTCTGCAATAAGCATTCACACTGCATTTTTGCAGGAAATACAATCTCTCTAGTATTACATTATTTCTGTTGTACATGCTATAGTCCATTCTGAGCCAATTACTCACTGGAGTCAAGATTGTAAACCCACAAGTGTCACATCCTTGTGCTTCACAGGTGGGACAAGATTTTTCTGAAATAAATGCAGTTTTTATCTTAAAATATTCTTCTCATGCACAAGTTCTCGAAAGTAACAATTAAAACTCAATAAAACTATTATATATTGCATTGTATTGTAAAAAGCAGAGAGATTATTGTTCATTAGTGATGGTCAATTTATTTAGTGAATTTATTTGTATACACTTGGAAAGGTGAAATTACAAGATTAAGAAAAAAAAATTACAAATAAAATTATTTGCGTTGTGCAAGATACATGCTTAAAAATCTCAGGTGGGATTTCAGGAGTGGAGGCTCTTTAAGGACGTTGTTGGGTGGCCACTCACCCTCTCCAGGCTCCGAGTGATCTTTATTACGCATCTGTCCTGCATCATTCGCACTGCCAGCCGAGCGGTGTTTCGAGCATCGTCCAAACCTGAAGTGGAAACATTCGTTCATTCAACCTTTATTTATACAGGTTAGTCTCATTGAGTCTCGAGGACTCATTTACAAGAGAAACAAACTAGGAAATGTGAAAAGAGATGGTTAGGGTAATTAATATGCAGAAGTATCTAGACTAGAGAATTTTCACTCAATATTTTTTTAATTTTATTCAACCTATATTTAACCAGGTTAGTGAGTTGAGAACAAATTCTCATTTACAATGATGACCTGGCCAAGAGGTCAGGGAGTGGGAGAACTCCAGATGGACAACATATGAACACCTGAAAAGCAAACGTTAAGTTGTACAGACTATGATAACAAAGAACTAGGACAAGTTTCATGGCACAAGACAGTAACAACAGAGATTGAGGAAGAAATAGCTAAAAGCATGTGCAGTGGTCATCAAGTGATGCTTTCACAGAGTTGTTAAACAATGCGAATGGGACAAAAGAAGTAAGTTTTAGAGTTTGTAGATAGTTCCACTCGTTAGCAGCAGAAAACTGAAATGATGAACGACTGGTTTAGGGATTAATAGGGTAATGCAGCTGCTGGAGTAGAAGGTATGTTGCTACGGATATTGAGTAATGAATGGAGGTAGGATGGGGATTTACCAGTTAGGGTTTTATAGATAGCAGAAACCCGTTTGTCTGTGGGAGTGAAAAGGGGGCCAGTTCACCAGAGAATACAGAGTGCAGTGATGAGTACTGAAAAGTGCTCCGGTGGCAAATCTAATGGCTGAGTGGTAAAGGGTGTCGATTGTGGAGGAGAGATTTGGAAGTGGTTCTGCAGATGACGTCACCATAGATGAACATCGGAAGGATTGTCATTTTTACCAGAAGATGTTTAGCAGGTTGAGTTAGTGAGGATATATTTCAGAAGAGGAACCCTACTACGGATTTGACTTTGGAGAGCAGAGTGGTAAAGTGAGTTTTGTATGAGAGTGAGGAATTGGGCCAAATCCCTAGATACTTGTAGCTGCTAGAGAACTGGATCTTGGAGCCATCCAAGGAGAGGATTTTCTGAGGGCAGACTGTTTGAACACTCTGGGGGGAAAAAAGCATGAACTTTAACAGAAACCTCCCTCAGTTTTAAATTATTAGAAAAAGCATGCTCAGTGTTACTGAAAACTAATTTGTAGTGCAGAGAGAGCAGAGTTAAGCGAGGTACACATAATAGTGTCATCAGCATACAGATGTGCGAGAACGTAATTGTTCACAGAATTTGTTACATTGTTGATGTATATGCTGAAAAAGGTTGGCCCAACTATGGAGCCTTGGGGAACGCCTTTGCTGATGGGTAGCAGGTCTGACAGGTGACCCTCCACCCTCATTGATTACGTCCGCCCAGAAAAGTAGCTTTTGAACCAAGCTATGCAACTCTCTGACAGAAGGATGTCTCATAGCCTTCCCAGCAAGATGGAGGTGTCTACAGAATCAAAGGCCTTAGCTGGGTTGAAGAAGACAGAAGCACAGAACTCTTATCAATCACACAAACAATGTCATTCACAACCTTATGTGTGGTGGTGATACAACTGTGCCCTGATCTAAAGCCTAACTGTAGAGGGTTGAGAACACTGAGCATTTCCAGATGCTCAATAAGCCGTTTGTTGATTATCTTCTCAAGGATTTTGAGACACATGGCAGGATGGAGATGGGTCTGTACTCTGTAGCAGCTTAAGTCAGCATTGTCACCTCCTTTGAACATGGGGATGACTGCAGTGGATTTCCATTCCTGGGAGAGCACTCTGGTTTGTAGCGATAGACTGAAGAAGCCACAGATGGAGGTCGAGATGACGTGAGCACCTGTTTTCAAAAAGAAAGGATCAACCTCATCCATTCCAGCTGGTTTGTTGGTGTCCAGACAGAGTAGCTCATTCAGTACCTCAGACTCATGTATGAGCCGAAACGTGAAGGGAAGGGAGTGTCTTGAACCAGGTGGGCGTGATTCAGTTTGTGATGTTGGAGAATTTGTTAAAAGAATTTGGAGTTTTATCATTTACACAACCACTTTTAGCAAAGTACTTGTTGAAGTAATACACCATTTGTGGCTTTGTCTATGACAACAATATCATCAGTTTGATTACAGATGGTAAATGTGATAATTTTTTATTTTCTTATGGACTGGATACATTTGTTTCTAGCTGCCTTGTATGCCAATCACATGTAGTATTAGACGCCTTCGCGCTTCACCACAGATGATGTTTATGTTGAATAAGCTTGGAAAGGTCAGAGTTGAACCAGGGACTGAGATAGCTTTTAATTCCGAGGATTTTTAAGGGTGTTTGCTTAGGATGTTGGTGAATGACGTTATAAAGAACAACCAGGAATCGTCAACATCAGGAACAACGCCATTCATCTGCCATTGTACAAGTGCCAGGTCACGCACGCAGTTCATTAAGTTCCTGAGTAGGCGCTTGAGCACAACCAGTGGTGGATTTCTTAAAGTGGTGCCGTTACAGACTCAAGCTGTACTGAAGTGGCCGCTAAGACTTTGTCAAAAAGGAAAAAAAAAAAGGTACCGGAATGCTCTCTCCCAGAAAACTGTATCCCTAGATCTTGAAGTGCCCCATTCAGACCTTTGGGCTTCTTGTTGTAGAAGAGCTGGAGATAAAGAAAACAAGTTAAACACAACTACATGCACAGATTTAGCTGTCAATGCAATTAATTTTTAGTCAAAAATAACAAATATTTCACATTTGTAATATTTTAAGGACAATATTTCATCCTTTTTCTTGTTTTATTAAAAAAAAGATTCCGATTTTTTTAAGCATATTTAGATAAACAAATGTGTTACTGCTGTCTCTGTTGACTTTACAGTACAGTATTTGATTATTTATTAGTGTTTTAAATAGTGAATAATCTAAAAAAATATAGACAAAAAGCAGCCTGAAAGACAAAGCAACTCATTCCTCACCCTGTATGTGCTTCTCAGGTCTACCCAGCTGTTGAGAACGTCAGGTTTATTAAGCTGTTTGCGTTTACACTCATACTGCAAACAAACGCCAAGATCCCAGTCTATAATGCAAAGCAAATTAATTCACATAAAACTGTGTTTAAGTTAAAACATATATAGTTTTAATAATTACACAAGTATAGGTGATACTTTTAAACCTTGTCAGACTCTTTTCAAGTCAGATTTCTTCTGCTAATAATTTGTGGCGACGTTGACCATAGGCATATAGACCAATACAAACGAGTTTTACCTGACCAGGTGAGGAAAGTGCACAGTTTCTGGGAGGGGAAGGTGGCTGAACATGCTTGTTGTTTGCTGGGGAATGTCACTCCCTTCTCAAGTTGTAAGCGCTGGAGCCAGCGGTTGAACTGTGAGAGACAGATCTGAAGGGGAATTCCTGTCTCCACTTGCACCTGCCAGAAATAGAAAGTAAGTTGTCAGGGGTATCCATCAATTGTCGCTGAAATGAAAAGATTTTGCTCAAGCACACAAACCTGTGTAATCCCTGTCAGCTCAGTACAGAATTCAGACAAGGTGGGGTGTTCCTGGGGTTGAACATAAGTATGAAATTCAGATTCGACCTCCCCTGTGGATGTGTTCAAAAAAACAGCTGGAAACTCAACTGCAGCGAGGGGGAGAGAAGAAACAGAAGGTTACATTAAAGATGGAAAAATCAAATGATAAAATATGAAACTTACTAATTTCCTGAGCGTAGTTATTTTTGTCTCTCCAGCACGTGGATTCAAAGTCAATCACAATCAAGTATGAAAAGATCTGATCTGAAAGAAAATCATCTTAGCTCTCCAGTGGAAATGCACTGGTGTAGTTAGAAACTTAAACTTGAAATTATCTCACCCACTTGTTATCACTAATTTCTTCGACTCAGAGGAGCTCTGGCTTCGCTGCCGCAGTAATTTTAATTTCCTGTGGAGTTAAATCAATGCTTTCAGAAACTTAACATGTTTTTGTAATTAAAAGCTGAACTTCCAGTCTAAACATTTACAATAAACTACTGTATGTTAGTGTTCACTGCATAAACTAATTAGTACTCGTGACTCGAATGAACAAAACTCACAATAAATGCCTGCACTAAAGATGTAAATATATTCACACAATACGAAGCACTTTTCTAACCTTTGCACAATTCACTTACTTCGCCAGCTGTTTCGTGGCCATGTCTGCTAGCTGAATTAACAGAATGAAATGTTGCTTCTATTTTGAAAGAAAACTGCTGAAGTACCACGTACTTTGACCGATAAGCTCAAAAAGTTAAAACTGAAAAAATAGCGCTATTTTTTAAAAGCATAAACTCGATTAATCAGCTCTGTCAGTCTTTAAAGTCGAACGCAGAATTACAGATGAACAAACGAGTTGAATAAAGGTGTCGTTTCCGGTTGTAGAATTTATTTCAATGTAAAAGCACATTGTGCTCGACTAAACTTTGTTTTTACCCGCAAAACGTATAAATACACTAACAGAAGACACGCATACATTTATAAAGCTCATTAAAAGAAAAATATGATCAAATATTACTTAATATCCACACATTTTCTATTGTTAGAATAGTTACAAGAAACGTCAGTTTTATTTTTAAAGCCACTAAACGGAAGTATTGCCGGCGTCTTTTTACTCTACGCATCACGATGAAACGACGTGCTTCGACAATATGAATGGAAACTAACTTGATACCTGTTAGAAGCACGTTAGTGAAGATGAATACGAGTCATTTTACGTTCAGAATTATTTTTAAGCGTATTTATCTGTCTTAAGTTTTAAACGTGTGTGTTTTGCGTAAACTCTTGAAAGTTTTTGATTATAGTACTGATGATAGCTAACAAAATATTGACCGGCGGTGAGATATTCCACTTTAAACCGAGAATTCAATAAATAAATATACCATATTGCTTGGTTTAAGAGCGTTGCTCTTCTTTAACATAGGTGTATGGTTAGAATACTGCATTAGGCTCAGCTACGTCACGATTCATGCAACATGGACTT
Organism: Nematolebias whitei; assembly: GCF_014905685.2. Lineage (NCBI taxonomy): Eukaryota > Metazoa > Chordata > Actinopteri > Cyprinodontiformes > Rivulidae > Nematolebias > Nematolebias whitei. The sequence continues at coordinate 23,590,180 of NC_056513.1, forward strand.
GAATTATGTTTCTGCTTGTAGTTACTTTTGGCTTTAAACAACCAATTTTAAACATTGCTAAACTAGGCATTATCAACAGTAAGTACTTGTTTTTTTTTGTTGTTGATCATTTCCTGACACTTTTGTAAGAAGTCAATACACAGTACGCATGATACACATGATTGATACTCATCTCGAGTAGAAATTAGTGTCTATGTTTGCACATACTTTCAAACTATGCAGCATGATCATGCTCTTTCAAATGTTTTACTTCACAGAAGCATGGAGTCCTCTGTAGCAGAGACAGGCTGCAAAAACAAACGAAAGAGGAACGAGCCCACAGAACACAGCAGCGTCAAAAGAATAAAGGCTGAGCAGGAAGGCAATGAAGCACTGCAGGAGAGACCCTCTGGTTCCCCCAGGCTCTCCATGCAGCTCCACCGACTGCAACAACCCATCACACTGAGCGAGCTGACAGAGCTGTTGCATTTTGCTGCTCTAGGGGAAGTAGCCAAACAGCCCAGGTAATGACAGGTGTCATTTCCTGTTACTCTGTGGTTCAGAGTCAGAACTCCAGTCTGTGGATGTAACTTTGAACTGTGTCTGTCCGTGTCCTTGTCCCCCCACCAGCTGGTGCCGTCTTCACCATCAGAAAAGGGTCAAATGTGTCAACGTTGTGATTGTGGAGGACCTGACACAGAGTCACTTCTACAGGAATTACCTCACCATGGAGCACCTCAGGACCAACTACACCACAGTAAGGAATTAGAGTGCATATAAAATGGAAGCAAATTGTTATGCAGTGTTCTTGGCTCAGATTTTTACTTTTAATCTGGTTCTAACAGAGGGTCACCTTCACTCCATCATCTAATAATGTAGCTTCTGAAATCTTCAGCAGCGACGTTCCTAAAGTGGACCCTTTATCAGTTTCCACACCGGATAACAAAAGGCATAAAGGTGAGAATAGGGTGTGGTTGAGATCTGAGTGTGTGTTCCTGTAATTTTTATATTACTTTTGTGTTTATATATATATATATATATATATATATATATATATACACACACACACACACTATATATATATATATTAGGGATGGGGCTGATCCGGTATCAGTATCGGCCTCCGATACAAGCATCATTTACGTATCAGATTTTTCCGATCCAACCTGCAGAGATTTCCGATCCATGATACAAGTTGGCTTCAAACTATAAAATGGATTTCCTGAACAGCGGCATGTCTCATGAACCCAGAGTAATAAGACCCACCTCACATTCAGGAAATCCATTTCATAGTTTGCAGCCAGCTACAACGTGAGGACTGAGTTAGCAGCACTGTGGCTAACAGCTAACAAACTTTTCATCTAAACATGTCCACTGTGTGGAAGTATTTTACACTAGAAACACCACAAAGCAAGACAGCAGCGTGCAATGTCTGCAGAGCCATAGCGCCACATTAAACCGCGGGAAAGTTAGTTTTATGTTGGACATTCGAGCTCCAGGGATTCAGCGTCTGCTCCTCTCGCTGAACCTGTAGCAGGCAGCCTGACCCCGGCCAGCCGCGTCCAATTTGCCCCGTTCAGTCTGTCCGTCTCTGAGGAGGGACAGACTGAGTGCGGCTGACCGAAATCAGACTGCCTGCTGCGGACTGAACAAGAAGAAGACATCGCTGAAGCCCCGGAGCTCAAATGTTTACCGAGAAGTTGCTAAACTTCATCGTAATTAATGACCAACCACTATCTGTTGTAGAAAACGAAGCATTTCACAGCTTGATACTTGCACCCAAGATATAGTTTACCCTCCAGGAGATATTTATCAGTACAACAGTAGACAATCATAAAAAAAACATGATTTGAAAATTACAAGAAAATTATAATATATATATTATTGTTATATATATATATATATATTAATTATATATATATTAATATATATATATATATATATATATATATATATATATATATATATATACTCATGTATATATACCATACCAATTTATTTATAGAGCACTTAAAACAGCAACAAGGCCAACCAAAGTGCTGTACAAGAGAAAACAAACATGCACAGCGGACAGGAAAACAAAATAAAAATACAGATACAAATAGCAGCAGAAGCTAACTAAAATGGCCAACAGTGTAGAGTACAGACAGGACCAAAACAAATCACAACGTGTTAAAGGCAAGCGAATAGAAGTGGGTCTTCAAGCGAGACTTAAAGACTGAGAGTGTGGGAGCCTGCCGGACACTCAGTGGCAACTCATTCCACAGTCGTGGACCTGCAACAGAGAAAGCCCTGTCACCTCTGAGCTTACAACGGGTTTCTGGGACTGAGAGAAGCATCTGGTCTGCTGACCTCAGAGAGCTTGGTGGGACATATGGCTGCAGAAGATCAGTGAGATAGGATGGAGCGGAACTGTTCAGTGATTTAAAAACATACATGAGAATTTTGAATTGGATCCGAAGGTGAATGGGTAGCCAGTGCAGGGAGGCCAAAACTGGCGTGATGTGCTTTCTATAGCCTGTACCAGTTAAAAATCGGGCTGCAGCATTTTGGACCAGTTGAAGACGAGCAATGGAGGACTGACTGATTCCAAACAGAAGTGAATTGCAGTAATCAAGCCTAGATGTTATGAAGGCGTGGATCACTGTCTCAAGGTTCTTTTTGGAGAGTATAGGTTTCAGCTTAGACAGCCGTCTCAGCTGAAAAAAACAGGATTTGATTGTCATGTTTACGTGACTGTTGAGTTTTAAGGACGGGTCCATTATCACCCCCCAGATTAGTGACCTTTTGTTTCTCTAGCGGGGCTAGAGAGAAAAGGTCAATGTCATGGTTCATGAGTGAGCCACTGGGATGGAACAGCATGACTTCAGATTGACTTCAGACTTCTTCTCATCGAAGCTTAAGAAGTTTAAAGCCATCCAGTCCCGGATGTCAGCCAGGCAGTCAAGAAGAGGCTGAATAGAGCGTGTGCCTCTGTGCCTCAGGGGGAAGTAAATTTGGCAATCGTTGGCGTAAAAGTGAAAGGGTATGTTGTGTTTGCGGAAAATAGCACCTAGTGGCAGCAGGTATAAAGAAAAGAGAAGGGGACCGAGGATGGACCCCTGCGTTACCCCCCACTGGAGTGCTGTCGATGCCGAACTAAAATCTTTGATATTGACACAGAAGGTTCTGTCAGAGAGGTAGGACCCAAACCATTTAAGGGCTGACCCTGTGATGCCCACCCACTGCTC